>NC_092712.1:195307192-195629927 GCF_047496885.1 Scyliorhinus torazame | reverse complement strand
CTCGGCCCATCGAGTCTGCACTGGCTCTTGGAAAGAGCACCCTACCCAAGGTCAACACCTCCACCCTATCCCCATAACCCAGTAACCCCACCCAACACTAAGGGCAATTTTGGACACTAAGGGCAATTTATCATGGCCAATCCACCTAACCTGCACATCTTTGGACTGTGGGAGGAAACCGGAGCACCCGGAGGAAACCCACGCGCACACGGGGAGGATGTGCAGACTCAGACAGTGACCCAAGCCGGAATCGAACCTGGGACCCTGGAGCTGTGAAGCAATTGTGCTAACCACTATGCTACCGTGCTGCCCCACATTGACCGGCATCGACAAATTCCACGATTATGTGTATGGTCTTCTGCAGTTCACTGTGGCGACCGACCATCGCCCCCATGTCGGCATCATTCAGAAGGACTTCAACGATATGACCCCTCGTCTCCAGCGCATTCTGCTCCAGCTCTGGAGGTACGACTTCCAACTTGTCTACACCCCGGGAAGGGACCTCATCATCGCGGATGCTCTGTCCAGGGCAGTGCACACGCCACCCAAATCGGAGGGGTTAGTTTGTCAGGTCGACGCACAAGTAGCCTTCACATCGGCCAATCTGCCGGCTACTGGATTGGATTGGATTGGATTTGTTTATTGTCACGTGTACCGAGGTACAGTGAAAAGTATATTTCTGCGAGCAGCTCAACCGATCATTAAGTACATGAGAAGAAAAGGGAATAAAAGAAAATACATAATCGGGCAACACAACATATACAATGTAACTACATAAGCACTGGCATCAAGAGGGTCATTTAGGAGTCTGGTGACAGTGGGGAAGAAGCTGTTTTTGAGTCTGTTCGTGCATGTTCTCAGACTTCTGTATCTCCTGCCCGATGGAAGAAGTTGGAAGAGTGAGTAAGCCGGGTGGGAGGGATCTTTGATTATACTGACGCACGTCTGGCTCACATTCGCCGTGAGACTGTGGCTGACCCCCTTCTACAGCGTGTAATGCACCACAGGACGGAAGGGTGGCGCAAGGGGCAGTGCCCACAATTCTACCATGTCCGGGACGACTTGGCCGTCATTGATGGTGTCCTCCTAAAGTTGGACCGGATTGTGATCCCACACAGCATGCACCGGCTCGTCCTCAAACAATTGCACGAAGGCCATCTCGGGGTTGAAAAGTGCAGGCGGAGGGCCCGAGAAGCTGTGTACTGGCCGGGCATCAGCGACGACATCGCCAACATGGTGCTCAACTGCCCCACCTGCCAAAGGTTTCAGCCGGCGCAACCCTCTGAGACACTTCAGTCCCATGAGTTGGTCACGTCCCCCTGGGCAAAGGTGGGTGTGGACCTCTTTCATGTGATCGGCAGGGATTACTTCATTATAATTGACTATTTTTCTAATTATCCGGAGGTCATACGTCAGCTGTCATCCGAGCATGAAAATAAACCTTCGCTCGCCATGGAATTCCGCTCACCATCATGTCTGACAACGGGCCCTGTTTTGCGAGCCAAGAATGGTCTTCTTTTGCCGCTTCCTACAACTTCACACACGTGACGTCCAGCCCTTTGCATCCCCAGTCAAATGGCAAGGCGGAAAAGGGCGTCCATATCGTGAAGTGGCTCCTCTGCAAGGCAGCTGATGCCGGATCTGACTTCTGTTTAGCCCTGCTGGCCTATCGCTCGGCCCCACTGTCCATGGGCCTCTCACCAGCCCAGCTGTTGATGGGTCGCACCCTCAGGACCACTGTGCCGTCCATTCATGTTCCTGAACCCGACCATGCTCCAGTACTGAAAAGGATGCAACAGCAGCGTGCTCAGCAGAAGGTGGCAAATGACGCTCGGGCAACTGATCTTCCTGCCCTGGCGCCTGGAGACTACGTCCGCATACACCTACCGGAGGGTGGCTGGTCGGCAACCACCGAGGTTCTCCGTCCGTTCCTGCTTCGCATGCCTGATGGCTCCATTCACCGGTGTAATCGGCGAGCCCTTCGGCTGCTTCCGCGCTCGCTACGAGATCATGCACCGGTGCCACGCCCTCCTGTTGTCCCTGATGTCGATTTTGTTGAGCTTCCTGCCACTCTGCCTATTCCTCTCTTGCCCATGGCCAGGCCCATTCCTCAGCCGGTGGATCCTGACCCACCCTTGAGGCGGTCAACCCGAATTCGTTGCCCACATGATAGACTGGACTTATGAGCCTGTCAGCACATTGGACTCACTGAATTGTTTTACAGTACTGTTAACGTGTTTCTTGTCATTCCAGAAGTTCTCTCTCGTTGTTTGCTGATTGCACTTGTTTTGTTATTGGTACAACCTCGATGCTCTGTTACACCTGACACCTTCCTCTGTATATAGTTTAGCCTCATGTACATGTTGTAAATATTGCACACATACTCAGATGCACTCAGTACACGCCAATATTTATTAGCATGTAGGCACATATCCTTGTGAAAAGGGGGGATGTCATGATATCCACATTAACATATCATGGTGCAATCACACACATACACTGATGGACAGGTAGTTGGACCAACCAACACACACACAACATCGCAGCCAATCACCAGTGGGAGCACACGCACTATAAAACAGGGAACACCACGGTTCCCGCTCAAGCTACCAGGAGATAGCTCCGAGCACAGAGCTCACAGCGTGCCTCTCAGACATACACCATGTGCTGTGTGCCTCACAAAGATAGTGCAAAGGCTGGGTCCACAGGTTAGCTGGTGAAGTACGAACCACAGCCAGAAGTTAATAGTTATTATTGAACAGAACAATAAAACAGAGTTGTACCATCTACAACCGTGTTGGTTCATTTGTGTATCGGAACACCCAACACGACAGTTCCCACGTATCTGCTGCTCTTGTCCTGGATGGGAGTGGTCGTGGGTTTGGAAGGTGCTGACTAAGGAACCTTGGTGAGTTACTGCAATGCATCTTGTAGATGGCACACATGGCTGCCACTGTTCGTCGGTGGTGGAGTGTTTGAATGTTTGTGGAAGGAGGAGCAATCAAGCGGCTGCTTATACTGGATGGTGTCAAGCTTCTTGAGTGTTGTTGGACCTGCGCTCATCCAGACAAGTGGAGAGTATTCCATTACACTCCTGACATGTGACTTGTAGATGGTTGGCAGGCTTTGGGGGGTCAGGAGGTGAGATACTCGCTGTAGGCTTCCTAGCCTTTGGCCTGCCTTGGTAGCCACAGTATTAATGTGGCTAGTCCAGTTCAGTTTCTGATCAATGGTAACTCCCAGGATGTTGATAGTGCGGTATTCAGCGATGGTAATGCCATTGAATGTCAAAGGGCAATAGTTCGATCCTCTCCTGTAGGAGATGGCCATTGGCTGGCAATTGTGTGGCATGAATGTAACTTGCCACTTGCCAGCCCAAGCCTGGATATTGTCCAGGTTTTGCTGCATTTGGACATGGACTACTTCATTATCTGAGGAGTCGCGAATGGTGCTGATCCACATTTCTGATCTTATGATGGAAGGGAGGTCATTGATGAAGCAGCTGAAGATGGTTGGGCCCAGGACACTACCCTGAGGAACTCCTACCGTGATGTCCTGCAGCTGAGTTGCTGGACCTCTAACCATCACAATCATCTTCCTTTGTGCCAGGTATGACTCCAACCAGCGGAGAGTTTTCTCCCTGATTCCCTTTGACTCCAGTTTAGCTAGGACTCCTTGATGCCATACTCTGTCAAATGCTGCCTTGATGTCAAGGGAAAGGGTAGTTAGTGACTCTCGCCTCACCTCTGGCATTGAGCTCTTTTGTCTATGTTTGAACCATGGCTGTAATAAGGTCAGGATTACTAGTCCAGTGACAATACTACGACATCACCGCCTCCAAGGCAAAGGACCTCAGACTGTAATTTTGGTCTCTTTAGTGTCAGCTCTTCCCTGTTCTCTATTTCCATTGTTTCTATCACCGACACAATGTGCCTGTGCTTCACAATTCCATGTTGGTTCTCATTTCTGTACAGTTTTCTCTGTGCATATTTTGGGTATCGCTCCATATCAGATTAAGATGCTGCTTTTTGTCTTCCCTAGTCCCTCTTGGTTCTCCTTCTGTCTTGACTTTTTGTTGGGCCACCTTTCTTTTCAGCTGACACATACAATACCTCAACTCATCACTATTTCTCTGTCTTACTATTATGTTTTTGGCTGGATTTCGTTCCTCTTTTGCATGCTACTTGGTGACACGATATCAGCTTCCACATGTTGATAGCATCCACTTGTCTTGTTGACTGTGCCTCTGCTATCATACTGTTGGTCCAAGATCCAACCTTTAAGCTGTAATTTCTTTGAACATTGGGAAGACCCAAGCCATGCCCAGAAAGTTTGCATCTTTGCCACCAATTCCATCCCATTTCCCTTTCGCTATCTCTGGTCGAACCAGACTGATAGCACTTGAGCCCTTCTCCTCTTCTGTTGCAAGACTGCTGACTGCCACCTCCAAACATTATCTGCCTCCATCCCTGCCACAGCTCATCTGCTGTATTTATCCATGTTTTGTTGTCACTCACAGACTGGTTGGCCTCATCCTCCACATTCTGTAAACCTCAGCTCGTCTGAAATCTGCTGCTCATATCCTTACTGCAACAAATCCTGCTAATTCAGTACTTTTGTTTTTGCTAATTGACTTGCTAGTCCTCCAGTGCCTTCATCTCCTCCTTTGAGACCATCCTTAACACTGATCTCTTTGACCAAGATTCTGGTCATACTTTCTAATATTCCCTCTTTGCATCACCACCATTATGTCTGATTATGTCTCTGAAATGCTTTGGAATATTCTTCTATGTTAACCATGCTGTGTCCATGCAAATTGTTGGTTCTTTACCACTAGAATGTTTTTTTTTTCTTCAGTTATTAAACTTTTTATTCCAACCCCAGAATCTGAAGGATGGAGTCAACCATAGTTAGTGAGCTCATGGCCAGGCATTTTCCTCATTCTTTCATTACCATCTAGACAGGGAATCACCCCAGGCTCAATGAGGAGTGCAGGCGATCATGCAAGGAGCAGCACCAAGCATACATTCATCTGCAATATCATCCTGGCGATGTTATCACACAGGCCTACTTGTATGTCAAACAGCATAAGCAGCAAGTGATAGACATAGCCAAGTGATTCCACAACCAAATGATCAGATTGAAGCTCTGCAGTCCTGCCACATGTTGGTGGACAATTGAACAGCTTACTGGATGAGAAGGCTCCACAAATGTCCTCCATGAGGCAAGCCCAGCACATCAGTGCAAAAGATGAGTCTGAAGCATTTGCAACTGCCTTCAGCCAGAAATATCATGTTCCATCTCCCTCATCATGAGGTCCTCAGCATCACAGATGCTGGTCTCTGCAGTTAAACCAAATTTTCTGAAGACATCAGATACTGTAAAGGCATGGACCTGGACAACATTCCAGCAATAGTGCTGAAGACTTGTGCTCCAGAACTAGCTGTGCCCCAAATCAAGCTACTCCAGTGTAGCCAGAACATTAGCATCTTCCCAGCAATGTGGAAAATTGCCCAGGTATGTCCACAAAGCAGAACAAATTCAATCCGGCTTATCGGCCGACCCTCAATCTTCAGCAAAATGGTGGATGATGTTGTAAACAGGGCTTTCATGCAGCACCTCAACAGCAATAACCTGCTTACTGATGCTTAGTTTGGGTTCTGCCAGGGCCATTTGGCTCCTGATCTCATTGAACATAAGAACTAGGAACAGGAGTAGGCCATCTGGCCCCTCGAGACTGCTCCGCAATTTAATGAGATCATGGCTGATCTTTGTGGACTCAGCTCCACTCTCCGGCCCGTACACCATATCCCCGAATCCCTTTATTCTTTAGAAAGGTACCTATCTTTTTCTTAAAAACGTTTAAAGAAGGAGTCTCAACTGCTTCACTTGGCAAGGAATTCCAGAGATTCACAACCCTTTGGGTGAAGATGTTCCTCCTAAACTCGGTCTTAAATCTACTTCCCCTTATTTTGAGGCTATACCCCCTAGTTCTGCTTTCCCTGACCAGTGGAAACAACCTTGCCGCATCTATCCTATCTATTCCCTTCATAATTTTATATGTTTCAATAAGATCCCCGCGCATCCTTCTAAACTCCAATGAGTACAGTCCCAGTCTACTCAACCTCTCGTCATAATCTAATCCCCTCAACTCTGGGATCAACCTAGTGAATCTCCTCTGCACTCCCTCCAGTGCCAATATGTCCTTTCTCAGGTAAGGAGACCAAAACTGAACACAATACTCCAGATGCGGCCTCACCAACACCCTATACAATTGCAGCATAACCTCCCTAGTCTTGAACTCCATCCCTCTAGCAATGAAAAACAAAACTCGATTAGCCTTCTTAATCACCTGTTGCACCTGCACACCAACTTTTTGCGACTCGTGCACCAGCACACCCAGGTCCCTCTGCACAGCAGCATGTTTTAACATCTTACCGTTTAAATAATAATCCATTCTGCTGTTATTCCTCCCCAAATGGATAGCCTCACACTTGGCAACATTGAATTCCATCTGCCAGACCCTAGCCCATTCACCTAACCTATCCAAATCCTTCTGCAGACTTCCGGTATCCTCTGCACTTTTTGCTTTACCACTCATCTTAGTGTCGTCTGCAAACTTTGCCACATTGCACTTGGTCCCCAACTCCAAATCATCTATGTAAATTGTGAACAACTGCGGGCCCAACACTGATCCTTGAGGGACCCCACTAGTTACAGGTTGCCAACCAGAGAAACACCCATTTATCCCCACTCTCTGCTTTCTGTTAGTTAACCAATCCTCTACCCATGCTCCCACTTTACTCTCAATGCCATGCATCTTTAGTTTATGCAGCAACCTTTTGTGTGGCACCTTGTCAAAAGCTTTCTGGAAATCCAGATATAGCACATCCATTGGCTCCCCGTTATCTACTGCACTGGTGACGTCCTCAAAAAATTCTACCAAATTAGTCAGACACGACCTATCCTTTGTGAACCCATGCTGCGTCTGCCCAATGGGACAATTTCCCTCCAGGTGCCCCGCTATTGAAGTCTTGAACCGAACATAGGCAAAAAGAGCTGAATTCCAGATGTGAGGTGAGAATGACTGCCCTTGATGTCAAGGCAGCATTTGTTAAAGTGTGGCATCGAGGAACCCAAGTAAAATTGAAGTCCGTAGGAATAGGGGGGAGAAAACTTTTACAAGTCATAACTAGCACAAAGGCAGATGTTTGTGGTCAATTACCTCTACTTGACACATTACTTAAGGAGTTCCTTAGGGCCATCTCTTAGGCACAACCATCTTCAGCTGCTTCACCAATGACAATCCCTCTACCATATGACCAGAAGTGGGATGTTTGCTGATTATTGCCCAGTGTGCAGGACCATTTGCTGCAACTCGATCCTAAAGCAATCATTGTCCATGCAGCAAGACCTGGACAACATTCGGACTTGGGCTGAAAAGCTACAAGTAATATTCATGCTGCACAATTGACAGGCAATATAATTTCCTGTTAACATTGAACAACATTCCCATTGGTGAATTCCCTACCATCAACATCTTGGGCTTACCGTTGACCAGAAGCCTGGATGAATGTTGCAGATATTTTATTTCAAACACACAGTTGCATTCACAAACCATAATCAACTTGCAACAGGTAGCTCTAACAACTCTCTAGAAGCTCTACATAACCCCTTCGCCCACCACCAACATAGTAACAGCAGTGTGTACCATCGACAAGATGACTGCAGCAACTTGCCAAGCTTGCTGCAACATCATTTTCCAAAGCCATGACCTCTCAAACCTAGAAGGACAATGGCAGCAATCTCATGAGAACACAACCATTTGCAAGTTCCCGTCCAAGCCACACACCATCCTGACTTGGAACCATATTTATCACTCTTCTTTTCCTGCCGCTGGGTCCAAAGCCTATAATTCCTTTTCTAGCAGTATAGTGGGTGGTCCTCCACTAGATGGACTGCAGCAATTCAAGAAGGCACTCATCACCACCACTTTGAGGGCAATTAAGGATGGGTAACAAATGTTGCATTTGCCAATGATGTGCTTATCCAGTGTATAATACAAAGTTCCACACGAGTATATTGCATCTAAACCATTTGAGTCTAAATCAAACCGGATGCAGAAAGCAATTCTAGATATTCTCCCAAAAATGGCTCATTCCCATTTCAGGCACTTGACTACTTCCCTTGGAATGGACAAATATCTTGAAATGCGCGTCCCAAGTGTACAGCTCTTCACATTTAAATAAGTTTAATCTAATGAAATGAAAATCGCTTATTGTCACAAGTAGGCTTCAAATGAAGTTACTGTGAAAAGCCCCTAAGTCGCCACATTCCGGCGCCTGTTCGAGGAGGCTGGTACGGGAATTGAACCGTGCTGCTGGCCTTGTTCTGCTTTACAAGCCAGCTGTTCAGCCCACTGTGCTAAACCAGCCCCTGTTGGCTAGCGTTGCTATTTTCTCAAGCAATGGAAATTTTAGCAGTGGG
Source organism: Scyliorhinus torazame (assembly GCF_047496885.1). NCBI lineage: Eukaryota > Metazoa > Chordata > Chondrichthyes > Carcharhiniformes > Scyliorhinidae > Scyliorhinus > Scyliorhinus torazame. Next base: position 195,621,440 of record NC_092712.1, on the reverse strand, counting down.
ATGTTTTGCAGCACATTTGAGAAAAATGAATAAAGTAAGTCTAAGAACCACCTTTTGTTTTTGTGGTGATGCCAAATTTGTTAATAATACCTTCACTGAGACTACACCAACTGCTCTATAATAAAGGGGGCTTTCAGAATAGGCCTCTTAACAGCTTCCTCCAGTTAGGAATGCTAGGGTTATGGAAGATTAATGTCAGCTGTGGAGTTTGTGGATTTTTAAAAACGGTTGATGCTCTTCTAATTTTTATGACATCCTCCTTCATAATGTTTGTAGAATTGTATTGACTTTTCTGGAAACGTTTCCATATCTTTCAACTTTAGTTGCTGGAGCCAGTTTGCCACCAGTTATTTGAATTTTATCGCAGTGGTGAGGTTGCGCTGAAGCGATTCACATTACAGTATCTCCCTGAACTTGTATGGAGTTACCTTTCCGTCATGGCAACAAGAGAGATACACAGTAGTGGTTGCATTGAGGCACTCCTCTTGGGCATCTACAATTTGGTATGTAATACTAAATATTTTGCCGTAAAATTTGGTTATGCAATTTTCAGACCACAGAGTACAGCAAAAGTAATTTCAACTTTATTTAGACATTTGGATGCATCGTCCTTTGTATTCTGTTTGACAGGATACAACTTCATATTTTTGTCTGTATAATGCAGTGGCCACTTTTTTTTTTGTTTAAGAAATACTTGATGGCTTTCGGACTTTGTGAAAAGATGTTGCACAATTGCAAGTTCACTATCTAAATTCAATGCAATCCAAGATTGGAAATAAATGATATAAATGCAAAAGATAATTGCTATCCAAGGAAGAATTTTCATTCAAAGTAAAATACTGCAGATGCTGGAGATTTGAAGTAAAAACAAAGTGCTGGAAAAACTCAGGTCTGGCAGCAACTGGGGAGAGAAATGAAGTTAATGTTTCAAGTCCGATATGATTTGTTCAAAAGAATAATCATATTGGGCTCTCAACATCAACCCTGTTTCTCTTTCCTCAGATGCTGCCAGGTCTAGGTTTTCCCTTTGTTTGCATTAAAAGCATTTACATTAAATTATTTTCAAGGAGGGGGCAAATCATTCTGCTTCTGTACAGTTATCAAGTACCTTCTGATAGTGAATGTGGCTCGAATTATAGATCAATCTTTACACGTAGACATTTCTGTCACAAGTCCAAATTGATGATCTCACAGAACAGAAATTTGTAGGCAATAATTAATGGACAAAAAATTGTGGGCATGTACATCCAATTCCACATCAGTATTGTCTTTGTAAAATTGTCATTTATGTGTTTTAAAAAAAAAATGTAACTAGTTCATGTGTGAACCTGTGTATTTCAATATGCAGATGGTATATATCATAGGATTTTAAACTGAAATGGCTCAAATTGGTTATTTCTACACTCGCTCGGTGGAATAAATCAGCACTCCTGGGTTATGATAACAAATGCTGTAGCTTCCTGGTACTGAAATAAAATTTGTTGTGCAAAGTTTGTACTTAATATTGTTTATTGCAATATGGACACCGTTATTATGGTGTAAATGACCACAAAGTGTATGGGCAAGAGATATGCCACAGGTTGTAATCACCAAAAATTGCTTGCTAATTGCCCTTGACCTCATGAAAATAAGAGCTCGCCAAGAAATTGCTGCATTTGTGCTGGTAAAATGAACTAAACTTGCTGCAGAAAGTGCATCTTAACAAAAACAACTGGATGCTGCAAATCTGAAATAAAAACAGAAAATGGAGCAAAATAAAGGAAAAAAATGATAGGGCTTTGGAGTGGGGTGGGGGGGGGGGTTACGGGGGGAGAAACAGGGGAATGGGATGAGCAGAGATTCCCTAGTGCTGGTGCAGACACAAAGGACAAAATTGCCACTTTCAATGCTTTCACCATTCTATGATTCAGCATGTCTGGCAGCATCTGTGGAAAGATGAACAGAGTTAATTTAGCTTGTTGGCCGTTTGTCAGAACCAGAGTCCCAGCGTTTTCTGTTTTTATCTCGAAGCAAATGGTTTGTTTATTTACTTGTTTGTTTAAACACTAATTTTAAGGTTATTATGATTTTCCAGGATATTGTGGATAAAGACGGATGTAGTAAAGTTCAATCTTTTACGATCCCATCTCTTTCAAAACCTTCTGTGTATCATGAGGTAAGAGACCTATTTTAGTGTATTCTAAATACTTTTAAAGTTTGTTGATAAATCGCACGCATTTTATTACTTTAAGGCACTCAGCATTTGTTTGAGATTATTGCAACATAAAGATGAAAGTGCTTTTAATTTTAATACTGGAGGAGTTTTTAGCATTTAAATAGGAGCTCTTTGATTTGAGGAAATTGCTTTTGCAGTTTAAAATGCCTTTCATGTAATATTATGCAATGCAAATGTATCCTGTTGCTGTATGAATGAATGCTCTTTTTCAGCCATCCATTTCTTCTGGGGTTCATTGTAAAGTAGGGGAGGAATTGGAATAAATATATCTTCAAACGCAGTGGCTTGAAGTATTAAATTCACCCCAGAGTGTCGCATGGAGTGTTATAATTTGTTGACCTCTCTGGAGAGGGGCTGGTTTAGCACCGGGCTTTTAAAGCAGACCCAGGCAGGCCAGCAGCATGGTTCAATTCCCATACCAGCCTCCCCGAACAGGTGCCGGAATGTGGCGACTAGGGGCTTTTCACAGTAACTTCATTTGAAGCCTACTTGTGACAAGTGATTTTCATTTCATTTCATTTCATTTTCATTTCAAATGCCAGTCAAGGTTCTCTTCCTGGATGCTACCAGGCTGTTGTGAAAACACAAATGGCTAGACATAGGGAGGGTAGAATATGGTTGGAGGTTAAAAGGGTGAATGTTGCTGTGGTTAGGGGCAAAAGCATCCAAAATATTCATTTTGGATGTCTGCAGCTTGCTGGTTGATGTGGCCTAATACCAATAGTCTGTGTGCCTCTGGCCTGTCCACTCCAACACACCACAGATCACTCCCTGCACCCATGGCATGTTCAAATTTGTAGATCTAGTGATATTAACTTAAATGTGTCCAATTACTTTTAAAACTAAGCTTTTCCTTACAACCTATATACTCCTTTTTAATATCACATTAATAATCTATCAAATGTTCTTTAATCTTCTTAATTGCTCTAATTAATCTTTAATTACTTTGACTGATGTCTCAAAGCTTTTTCAAAAATCAATCAGGATTATAATCATTACCCTTGTGAAGTCTTCATTTTTATAGAACTCAAAAGATTTGGGTATACTTGTTCTCCATGACTTTTCTGTTGCTAAAATGTATTTTTTATCAATCTGTCCTTGTGTACTTTATTGGCCTCTTCCTATTTTCTAGATGAAGTTAAATGATTTTGTTGTCAACCACTTTCTGAAACAAATTCTTTGAATTTTTACATTTGTTGCATGTATAAGCTGCCTATGCTGATCAATTTGTACAAGAGAGCAGTGAAACTGTTGATTTTTGGACAAAACGGAGTGTGCTTTGTTTAGCTAATATTAGTGCTTTGTGTGGCACTTTGTGTAAGAATACTCAATTGAGATTAGTGTTCACTCTACCTGGGTACGTCAAATGAAGTTGGGCAAATCTCTATTTGCTTGATGTGTCACAAATATTTAATTTCATATTTGAAACAGAAACTCCAAATGGAGTCTTCAAAAGTTGAATTTTAGGTAAAGTTTTAAGAAAATGTCAAGTTACATCGCTAGGACTAAATTTTGAATTCCAAATTAACCTAAACATCTGTAATGGCATGATAATGTGAGCAGTAATAATATAATAATCTTTATTGTCACAAGTAAGCTTACATTAACATTTCAATGAAATTACTGTGAAAATCCCTTGGTCACCATATTCCGGCGCCTATTTGGGTACACGGGGAGAATTCAGAATGTCCAAATTACCCAACAGCACATCTTTTGGGACTTGTGGGAGGAAACCGGAGCATGTGGAGGAAACCCACGCAGACACGAGGAGAACGTGCAGACTCCGCACAGACAATGACCCAAGCTGGGAATTGAACCTGGGACCCTGGAGCTGTGAAACAACAGTGCTAACCACTGTAGGGCATTTGAAATAAGTAATTTTATTAGTTCTCTAGGAGGTGGTTTTACAATACAGCTTTTCAGTTTTCCTTCTCCACAGCATTGTGACTGTGATCGCGATCTCATTAACTGGGCTCAAATGTGTATCCTGCCATTCTATGGCACAATATAACATGCTGCATTGTGCACGCTACCATACAACAGTTATTTTTCAAAATATTATGCAGTAGAATTATCTTCCCCCATTTTCATATTGTGCTTTTGATGTATATTTTGTTTATTAACCTCTTCAAATGATGCTTTAGCCTTCTAGTTTTGGTTCTATGGCACTTACAGAAGGCGCTTTATCTCGACATGGCTTGACTAGAGTTGTATATACGGGACCTTATTGTCAAAGGGAAACCTTTACAGCACAAAACAGGTAACGTTTTCAAACATTTGCAGTCTCATTAAAGTAACTTGAGGAACTAACAGTAACACCGGAATCAATGTATTATAGTTTTAAAATGTGATTATAAAAATTGAAGTTTTAAATAAAATCTTGTTTGCCACTATTTCAAGAGAACATATAAACATTTTTTTTCTTAAAGCTGATATGTGAACCAAGTAATGAGATCATATTGACTGTTGAATGTGTTGGGTTGAGGTGAATGTCACAACTTGGGTATAGGATTTTATTGTTTCATCACTGTCTCTTTTTTCTCCTGTAGTAGGTAAAGTATTAAATAGAATAACCTTGTTTATTTGTGTTGACTGAATTAATGCGTAGATTGCAGACTGGTTTTGCTTTCACCGTACTATCTGATCTTGAGTGTGATTTCCTCTTTTTGATGTCCAAAGTACTTTTTTGGAAATAGATTAACTATACCAATGAGACTGGGCATACGATTTGTCCATGTAAAATAATTGATTCTGTAACGCAAGTTAAATTGTTTTTGTTAATTTTTAAATATTAGCATGAAGCTATGAAAACTGCTTTAGGCATGGGATTAATGCAAAATTGTAAATTTGCATTTATGTTTTGTGATGCCCTTAATTTCGATTAAATTTCTTTTACTTATTAAACAGGTTTGAAGTGTTGACATTTCTATTTCTCTGTTACAACGCATCCATAATCTACATGCCTCCCCCTTCTCTACGATCTCTGTGCCATACATGCTCCAGGTGAGATTCAGAGAATTTGTGACGAATGGAGCACTTGGGGGATATTTGGTTCTTAATATTCAGGCAATTGAAGGGTTATAAGCTGGACTAATAGTGTTTGACTGCAGTGGTCACGTTTTAAAAAGGATTCTGTTTTACAAGCCCTGGGAGCTTATAGGAGCCAGAAGGTGAAATTGACCAGAGGAATTCATTTCAGTCTGGGCTAATGCACTGTGGTTTGACTGGAGAAAGTCTCTGGGGAGTTAACGTGCTTTCAGCCGGGAGAGTTGATTTGTTTTTTCAGCGTGGGGAGATGATGTCATTGCTGGGTGAAGCTAAGGGATTTGTAGATTTTGAGCAGATTTGGAGAGGTGTTGAAGTCTGATCTGTCTTGAGTCCACTTATCTGTGCCTGCAATATCTCCCTGACTTCCCCAAGCCCCGCACATCTTTCTCGGATTTCTAATCTTCCAATCATTCCTGAGTCTTGTCTGTGCCATTAATCCTCTGCTGATGTATCCCTGTCATTTCTTCACTCCCACATCTCTTTTTTTTTTTTTTTTTTTACAATTTCTGTGATCATCCTGGGTCCTTCAAGCTACACTCTACTCCCTGCCACTCATTCCCTGGCGACCTCAATGTCAAACTACACTAGACTAGGCTTCACCAGGGCTGCAGCCTTTTCTATAATATGCCCTGTCTGGCAGGGAGCCAAGCCTGCAATTAAGGCTGCCTGCCAGACAGGGAACTTGTTTAGCTTTGGGGAATAAAACTCAACACACTGGTGTTGAAAATACCTGACAATGGGAAAGGCACAGACTTCCAAGCTTCCTGATTATACCTCCTGTTGAAGATCCTCCACTTCCATAAGCAACCAGCCAAAACGTCTGGAATAGATGACGTCAAAGTTTATAAAAAATAAGCTATAATATCTCATCTTGGTATTACACAATTACTAAACAAACTAACATATGGTCCAATTCAATAGCCCTGAGAACCAAAGGGCTTGGCTGCCAGCCACAAGGTTGTAGATTTGAATCACTGCTCAGATTGAGGACCACACTCAACTGCTCTCACTACATTGAATTTGCAGCACAGAAATAAGCTATTGGCCCAGTAGGTGTGTTTGCCTCACACAAGTTTCCTCTGCCTCTTTGCTTCATCTCTCACTTTTGACACCTCCCTATTCCTTTTGCTCCTGTCTTTAGCTAGATTGCCCTTAACTGCACCTGTACTATTCATCTCACCAACTCCATGTGGGAGTGACTGCTCATTTTCACCACTCTAGAAATCTCTACTGGATTTATTCATGACTATCTTGCGCTCCGAGTCCCTGGTTTTGCATTCTTCACCAATGGAAACATCTGCCATATCAAACCCTTTTATAATTTTATATAGCTGCATCAAGTCACCTCTGCCTTGTTAAGAGAAAGTAGCCTCCGTCTGAACAGTCTCGTTATCCTCTCCGTTCTGGTATCTTGTGCAATTTTTCATTTGCTCCAGAGCTTCGTATTATTTTTGCAAAATGGAAACTAGATTTGTGTATAGCACTCCATAGTGTGGACTGATGAAGGTTCTGTATATTTAACATCTCTGCATTTTTTTTATTGCACCCCAGTGTTTTGTTTGTGGTCTTCATCGTTTTGTTAACCTATATTGGTATGTTGCGATAATTTGGTAATTGATTTTGGCATGACTCAAGACCCCCTTGTGCTTCCACCCCATTTAAACTCTAATTTTGCAACGAGTACATTAAAAAAAATTATTTTGTGAGATGTAGATGTCGCTGGCTCGGCCAGCATTTATTGCCCATCCCTAATTGTCATTGAGAAAGTGGTGGTGAGCTGCCTCTTGGTAGTGCTGTTGGGGAAAGAGTTCGAGGATTTTCACCCAGAGACAGTGAAGGAATGGTGATATATTTCCAAGTCAGGGTGGTTTGACTTGAAGGGAAACTTCCAGGTGATGGTTTTCCCAGGCATCTGCTGCCCTTGTCCTTCTTGGTGGTTAGAGGTTGGAAGGTACTGTTGAAGGAGCCTTGCTGATTGCAGCTACAATCTTTGTAGCTGGTAAACACTGCTGCCTCTGCATCGGTAGTAGATTCTGAAGATGGTGAAGGGCTGCTAATCAAGCAGGCTGCTTTGTCCTGAATAGTGTCAAGCTACGAGTGTTACGGCAGCTGCACTCATCCAGGCAAATGGAGTGTATTCCATCACTCCTGACATTTGCCTTGTGGATGAGGGGTAGGCTTTGGGGAGTCAACAGGTGGAACCCTGCAGAATTCCTGGCCTCTGACCTGTTCTTGTAGACTCCTAATTCCTCTTGCTGAAGTGCACTACCTTGCATGTATTCTTGAGTTTGCCATTTCCATATCCTTTCTGTATGTGTTGTTGATGTCCAGTTATATTTAATTGTCGAGCTCCTCATTGTTAACTATACCCCTTAATTTGGTGAAATCATAAATTTTGATGTTGTATAGCAGGGCTTTACAAATTGAGGATTGCTGCCTGCGAGAGGGTCAGGGAGCGCTTGGTCAGAGCTTTCCCGATCGCGGGAGAAGCGGCGCACTTTTAAGAATGCCAGCCATGACTGGCCTTTTAAAAATGACCAATGGGAGTCTTCCTGCCAGAAGTGGTGGCAGAGAACAGGTCACACCTGGCAAATAAACTGTGCCCTGTACGTCCATGCTTCCGTTGCAAAATCATGGAGAGAGATTCTCCATTTTGTAGCTGCCAGCAAGCGAGCAACAGGACTGTGAAGAGCTGAAGGTGGGTCATTTGTAATATGGAAGAGAGCGCTAGAAACACAAACATGCCAGGGTCTCACAACTGAATCTACTGGAGAGAGCTGCTCAAGAGAGTCCATGGCAGGACAAAGCATTGCTGGAGGGAGCTGAATACAGAGCTCCAGGGCCTCTAAGAAGAAACTGAAATCATGATCAAAACACTATAAAGAAGATTCCTTGAAGTATGGGCTTTGTTAATTTTGCCAGTGCAAATCAGGATGAAAAGCTCATATATATTATGTGCATGAAAGTTAGATGCTAACTATATCTTAGGTTGCAGACATCTTTTCAATTCTAAAAGAACGGCTTCAAATTGCAAGGGAAGTGTGCTGATTTCCTTCGTCACTGTGAAGAAATAGATGCTTTCCAAAAGTCATTGAATGGTGGCACAGTGGTTAGCACTGCTGCCTCACAGCGCCAGGGACCCAGGTTCAATTCCGCCTTAGGGGACTGGCTGTGTGGAGATTGCTGTTCTTCCCGTGCCTGCGTGGGTTTCCTCCGGGTGATCTGGTTTCCTCCCACTGTTCACAGATGTGCAGGTTAGATGGATTGTCCATGTTAAATCGCCCCTCGGTGTCCAATAGGTTAGGCTGGGGTGCTCTTTCGAAGGGGTGGTGTAGACTCGATGGACCGAATGGCATCCTGCAATGTAGAGATTTTATGAAAGTTTGCCAAGTGTGGGTAGAAAGCCAAATGTACCACAAGTTCCTTAGTGCTACGACACATCAAATAAAAAAATGTTAGACTTGTAAGTCGCGTCTGGCTGCGTTGATCAACAGTTTTTTGTTGTTCCTTCAGAAGAGTAGTTTAAGATTTTGACTGAGAAGATGTGGGTTAAAAGTCCTTTTGAATTTGAGACTCCAGAGTCAATTATTAACTTACAGCTGACTCCAAATGAAGAGACTAAACTGCACCTCGCCTGTGACAGCACATTAAAAACATGCCAAACATCGATGAGGCTTTCGTCATTCTGGAGTAGCATCTCCCAGGGATATCCAGTGCTGAGTAAAATGAGCATTTTGTTGCTTTTACCCTTCAATGAATGTGCGAAGTTGGATTTTCCATCCTCACCAAGATGAAGACAACGTAATGGAACTGGCTCAACTCTTGCACCTGATAGGTCCATTACCCCCCTCCTGTAAACCTGATTGGAATGAGATCATGAGGACCAAGCAGATTCACCTGTCGTATGAAAGGTAAACAAAAGTGGTGGGTCGCAAAGGTCGGCCGATTGGTTAAAATTCGTGCGCGGGGGGGGGGCAAATGTATGAAAAACACTGTTGTATAGAGCTCTCTGACGTGGGGTGACTCTGCATTACTCTAAAAGCTATAAATTATTGATCTGAAGGTGTGTTTATAATCTTAAAATTTTCCAGGTTTTGGAAAGCTGCAAATGTAACTCCACTATTTGATAAAGGAGGGAGACAAAAATAGGAAACTATAGGCCAGTTAGTCTTAACATCAGTCATTGGAAAAAGTGCTGATATCGATTAAGGAGATAGTAGCAGGACATTTAGAAAATCATGGATCAGGAAGAGTCACCATGGTTTGTGAAAGGGAACAGTGTTTGCCAAATTTATTGTCGAGTCCTTTGAGGATGTAACCAGCAGGATGGATAAAGGGGAACCAGTAGATGTTGGATTTGCAAAAGGCATTCAGAAAGGTGAACGGTTGCTGCATAAAACAAGAACTCGTGATTTTGGGAAGATATATTAGCATGGATGACGGATTGGCTAACAGAAAATCATATAAGAACATGGAGGTTATGATGGAGCTGTATAACACACTCATTAGGCCACAGCTAGAGTACTGTGTGCCGTCCTGGTCACCACACTGTAGGAATGACGTCATTGCACTAGAAAGGGTGCAGAGGAGATTCACTGGGCTGTTGCCCGGGATGGGACATTTCGGCTACGAAGACAGGCTGAGTTTGTTTTGCTCGGTGCAGAGAAGGATGAGGGCGAGATCTGACGGAGGTGTACAAAATTATGAAGGACATAGGGTAGATTGGAAGAAAATTTTCCCCTTAGTAGAGAGGTCAATAACCAGGGAGCATAGATTTAAGGTAAGGGACAGAAGATTGAGGGGATTTGAAGAAAATCTGAAACTCGCTGCGTGAAAAGCTGGTGGAGGTGGGAACCGTCGCAACATTAAGAAGCATTTAGATCTGCACTTGAAACGCCAACACATACATGGCTACTGGCCGTCCAAGTGCTGGAAAGTGTGATTAGAATAGATAGGTGCTTGATGGCTGGCACAGACACAATGGGCCGAAGGGCCTCTTTCTGTGTAAAACACTTGAGTGCAATTTTCTCATATGGTGGATCACGCGAGAAAAACTGTGTAACTTGCTGGCTTTGCCGATGCCTTTCCTCACCTTATTTAGCAGCACTGAATGGTAGTCAGGCCTAAACATGCCAGCAGAGCCGGGATTCTGAAATCCGGAGTGCCTTTTTTTTTTAAAAGACCCGACAAAGATTAGACCCAACAAAGATCAGATCCCACTCGCAGGCATCTGGCCACTCCAGCATACAACAGTGTTTTTCAAACTCTTTCCCCTCCATTTTTACCAACTGGCTGACCTTTGTGACCCACCATTCTCGTTTACCTTTCATACGACAGGTGAATCTGCTTAGTCCTTACAATCTCACTCCAATCCGGTTTACAGGAGGAGAGGGCAGTGGACCTATCCGGTGTAAGAGTTGAGCCAGTTCCATTGTGCTGTCTTCATCTTTGTGAGGATAGAAAATCCAACTTCGCACATTGATTGAAGGGATCATTGGGCTAATTCCTGTGATAAATGCTTTGTCTTTTGAAGAAAGATTGGGTCCAAATTGATTGGAGGTTAGAAGAATGAGATGTGATCATCTAACATTCTGAGGCGACATGCTAGGGTCAATACTGAAGATGTTTCTTTGGGGGAAATCCAAAACTAGAGGCATTGCTTAAAATAAGGGTCTTCCATTTCGGGCAGCGGTGAGGGTGCATTTATTTTCTGAGGGTCGAAAGTCTTTGAAATTCTCATGCCCAGTGAACAGTGGAGGCTGGGTCATGAGAACATAAGAACTAGGAGCAGGAGTAGGCCACCTGGCCCTTCGAGCCTGCTCCGCCATTCAATGAGATCATGGCTGATCTTTTGTGGACGCTCTACCCGCACACCATGTGGTAGTCTGTAGAGTTATTACGGTACCTGGTAATGCTGGAACACCATTGGTAGATATTGTATGTTTCCTATTGGCCAAGCTGTATGGTAGCTCCGCCCTGCAAGGCGGGGAATAAGAGCTGGAACACCATTGGTAGATATTCTATGTTTCCTATTGGTCAAGCTGTATGGTAGCTCCGCCCTGCAAGGCGGGGTATAAGAGCCCGTGCCACCCCAGCAGCCTTCTTTCTGTACCTGAGCTGCTGGGGGAAACATCTAGCTTATTAAAGCCTTCAGTTGGACAACAACCTCGCTTTAGTGGTCATTGATCGTGCACCAATTTAATAAGCTAGATTTAAAAGGATGGAGCTCCGAATCAAGCCGGAGTGTCTGCAACTCAGCCCCCACGCGGTGAACTCAGCGGCAACCTTCAAGCACTGGCTGGCGTGTTTTAAAGGGTATCTCGGAACGGCCGAAAACACACCCATGGGAGAACAGAAATTGCAAGTCCTGCACTCGAAGATGAGCCTGGAAATTTACACCCTCATCGATGATGCAGGCGACTTCGATGCAGCAACGCAGCTGCTAAAAGGGCTTTATATTCGCCCAGTAAACCAGGTCTACGCCCGACATCTGCTAGCAATGAGGCGGCAAATCCCTGGGGAATCGCTGGACGAATTCTAACGTGCACTCCTGGTGTTGGGAAGAAACTGCAGCTGCCCGCAAGTTTCGGCGAGCAACCACACACAACTCTTGATCCGGGACGCTTTCGTGGCAGGTCGGCTGTCCTCCCAAATCCGCCAGCGGTTGCTGGAAAAGACACCCTCGGCCTCAAGGAGGCACGGGGGCCCTTGCAGGCTCCCTGGATGTGGCCTCCAGAAACGCCCGTGCTTACGTTCCCGCTGGGCAGCGTGGAACCTCTCCGCAGCCGACCCGAGACTTCCCCCATCCCCCCACAGGCTTGTGCTGCAAGGCGGCCTGGCAACCCCGGGGCCCCGCTGCTACATTTGCGGGCAGGCCAAACACCCCCGGCAGCGCTGCCCGGCCCGCGCATCCATCTGCAAGGGATGCGATAAAAAGGACCCCTTCGTGGTGGTATGCCAGGCCCGTGCGGTCACCGCGGTCTCCGGCAGCGAATGCGGACCGCCACCACACACCTCTCCACGGTCCCCGTGCGGCCAGCGGGCGCCGCCATCTTGTCCCGCGGACGCCACTTTCGATAGATGGGCACCGCCATTTTGTGCACCCCCAGCCATGTGCGACCAATGGGAGCCGCCATCTTGGATAGATTCCCAGGACCCCAGCTCGGCTGACCGCACACCGCCCGAAGAGAACACTCAGCTGCTGCAATTAGCCTCGGTGACTCTGGACCAGTCCCAGCCTCGAACACTCTCAACTGCTACAACGACCGTGCTAATCAACGGGCACAAGACTTTCTGCTTGATCAAATCTGGGAGCACGGAGAGCTTCATACACCCCGACACAGTAAGGCACTGTTCTCTCCTCGTCCACCCCGTTAATCAAAAAATCTCCCTGGCCTCCGGTTCCCACTCAGTAGAGATAAAGGGGTTTTGTGTAGCAAACCTCACAATGCAGGGAAGGGAGTTTAAAAATTACCGGCTCTACATCCTTCCCCACCTCTGCGCGACCACACTCCTAGGTTTAGACTTCCAGTGTAATCTCCAAAGTTTATCTTTCAAATTCGGCGGCCCTATATCCCCCTTCACTGTCTGCGGCCTCGCGGCCCTCAAGGTCGATCCGCCTTCCCTGTTTGCGAACCACACCTCTGATTGCAAACCCATCACCACCAGGAGCAGACAGTACAGTGCCCAGGATCGGATCTTTATTAGGTCAGAGGTCCAAAGGCAACTGAGGGAAGGAGTCATTGAAGCTAGCAACAGTCCCTGGAGAGCTCAAGTAGTGGTGGTAAAGACCGGGGAGAGGCATAGGATGGTCATCGACTGCAGTCAGACCATCAACAAGTTTACGCAGCTGGACGCGTACCCTCTCCCCCCGCATATCCGACCTGGTAAACAGGATCGCACATTACAAGGTCTTCTCCACGGTGGATCTTAAGTCCGCCTACCACCAGCTCCCCATCCGCACTAGTGACCGCAAATACACTGCCTTTGAGGCAGATAGGTGGCTCTATCACTTCTTAAGGGTGCCCTTCGGTGTCACCAACGGGGTCTTGATCTTCCAGCGCGAGATGGACCGAATGGTTGACCGGTATGGTTTACGGGCAGCATTCACGTATCTCGATAATGTCACCATCTGTGGCCACGACCAGCAGGACCACGACACCAACCTCCGAAAATTCCTCCAGACCGCAAAGATCCTTAACCTAACATACAACAAGGATAAATGCGTGTTTAGCACCGACCGCCTAGCCATCCTCTGCTACGTAGTGCACTGCTCCAAGGCCCTGAAGGGTTTTTCTCTTGCTATGCCCAGTGGGTCCCCCAACTATGCGGACAAGGCCCGTCCCCTGATCCAATCCACAGTTTTTCCCCTGTCGATAGAGACCCGTCAGGCCTTCAGCCGCATCAAAGCAGACATTGCAAAGGCCACGATGAACACCATCGACGAGTCCCTCCCCTTCCAGGTCGAGAGCGACACGTCTGACGTAGCTCTGGCGGCCACCCTCAACCAAGCAGGCAGACCCGTGGCCTTCTCACGTACCCTCCATGCTTCCGAAATCCTCAGTCGAAAAGGCCATAGTAGAAGCTGTGCGACTTTGGAGGCATTACCTGGCCGGCAGGAGATTCACTCTCCTCACTGACCAACGGTTGGTTGCTTTCATGTTCGATAATGCACAGCGGGGCAAGATAAAAAACAATAAGATCTTGCGGTGGAGGATCGAACTCTCCACCTACAACTACGATATCTTGTATCGTACCGGGAAGCTAAACGAGCCTCCTGATGCCCTGTCCCACGGCTCATGTGCCACCGCACAAGTGGACCACCTCCGAGCCCTCCACGAGGACCTCGGCCACCCGGGGGTCACTCGCTTCTACCACTTTATCAAGACCCGCAACCTGCCCTACTCCATCGAGGAGGTCAGGACAGCCACCAGGGACTGCCAAATCTGCGCGGAGTGCAAACCGCACTTCTACCGGCCAGAGAAAGCGCACCTGATAAAGGCTTCCCGTCCCTTTGAACGCCTCAGCATGGACTTCAAAGGCCCCCTCCCCTCCACCGACCACAACACGTACTTCCTGAACATGATTGATGCGTACTCCCGGTTCCCATTTGCCATCCCCTGCCCCGACATGACCACAACCACCATCATCAAGGCCCTTCATAGCATCTTTGCACTGTTCGGGTTCCCCACTTACATACATAGGATAGGGGGTCCGCCTTTATGAGCGACGAACTGCGTCAATTCCTGATCAGCAAGGGCATCGCCTCGAGCAGGATGACCAGTTACAACCCCCGGGGTAACGGACAGGTAGAGAGGGAGAACGGAACTGTCTGGAAGACAGTCCTACTGGTTCCACGGTCCAGGAATCTCCCAGTCTCCCGCTGGCAGGAATTCCTCCCGGATGCCCTCCACTCCATCCGGTCACTGCTTTGTACCACGACCAACCAAACACCTCACAAACGTCACCTTGTCTTCCCAGGAAGTCCTCCTCTGGGACCTCGTACCCGACCTGGCTGGCAGCTCCCGGACCCATCCTGCTCCGAAAACACGTGCGGGTGCACAAGTCGGACCCATTGGTCGAGAGGGTCCATCTTCTCCACGCTAACCCCCAGTACGCCTATGTGGCGTACCCCAGTCGGCCGACAAGATACGGTCTCCCTAGGAGACATGGCGCCCGCCGGATCCCCACGCACCCCAGCCACCAGTCCCACCCTCCCTCCCACCAGTGCACCTTACAGGAGGATCGGTCCTTCCACCGGCCCCGTCTAGGCCCCCCCACCCACCGATGCACCCCGCAGACGCTCCCTTCAACGATCACAGAGGACGACCAAGGCTCCCGATCGACTGATTGCTTCATTTTAAAGTGTAAAGTTAATTATGAATCTGTAAATAGTTACAAAACGTTGTACTGAGGTATTACAGTACCTCCATAACTATAATTTCTACCACGTTACCATGTTGTGATATCAAGCCACCACCCCGCCGGGCTCTTTTTTTTTTTAACGGGGTGAATGTGGTAGTCTGTGTAGAGGTATTACAGTACCTGGTAATGCTGGAACACCATTGGTAGATATTGTACGTTTCCTGTTGGTCAAGCTGTATGGTAGCTCTGCCCTGCAAGGCGGGGTATAAGAGCCTGTGCCGCCCCAGCAGCCTTCTTTCTGTACCTGAGCTGCTGGGGGAAACACCTAGCTTATTAAAGCCTTCAGTTGGACTACAACCTCGCTTTAGTGGTCATTGATCGTGCATCACACCACAGCCCTTTATTCATATATTCTCAAAAAAACTATCTATCTTTATCTTGAAAACATTTAATGAAGGAGCCTGAACTCCTTCACTGGGCAAGGAATTCCATAAATTCACAACCCTTTGGGTGAAGAGGTTCCTCCTAAGCTCAGTCCTAAATCTACTTCCCCTTATTGTGGGGCTATGCCCCAAGTTTTTCTTTCACCCGCCAGTGGAAACAACCTGCCCGCATCCCCCCGCCCCCCCCCCGGCATCCTTCTAAATTTCAACGAGTGCAGTCCCAGTCTACTCAACCTCCCTGTAATCCAACCCCCTCAACAATCCAACCCCCTCAGCTCTGGGATTAACTTAGGACAGTGTTTTTCAAACTTTTTTTCCAGGGACCCATTTTTACCGGCCGGCCTTCGTGGCCCACGCGGGCCGACCTGCACGACCCACCATTTTCTCTTACCTTGTTGCTGACAACCATGGAGGAAATAGTTTTGGGTCCCTTTGGCCCCAATGGTCCCTTTGGCTCTCCCAAATGTGAAAAAAAAAAAGGCTGTGACCATATTAAAAAAATGCAGGCGCACTGCGCTTGTGTGCCCGATCACCAATGCGCATATTGCGCATGCGCACCGATGATCGGGCACGCGTGCGCAGTGTGGCCAAATTAATTTTACCTGTTCCTGGCCATTTTGAAGGCCGCTTGCAGCCGACATTATTAAAAGCCGGCTGCTGCGGCTGTTGCGCGCGGTTTGCATGATCGGGAGCGCCGTGACGGACAGCTCCGCGACCCTCCTGACACCTGCCCGCAGGTCGCGCCCCTGAGTTTGATAATGCCTGACCCAGTGAATCTCCTCTGCACACCCTCCAGTGCCAGTGCATCCTTTCTCGGGTAAGGAGACCAAAACTGAACACACTACCCCAGGTGTGGCCTCACTAACACCGTATACAGTTGCAGCATAACCTCCCTAGTCTTAAACTCCATCCCTCTAGCAATGAAGGACAAAACTCTATTCGCCTTCTTAATCATCTGTAAACCAACTTTTTGCGACACATGCAGTAGAGTTCATGCAGGTCCCTCTGCACAGCACCATGTTTTAATATTTTATCATTTAAATAATAATCCCTTTTGCTGTTATTCCTACCACATAGATAACCTCACATTTGTCAACATTGTATTCCATCTGCCAGATCCTTTGCCCATTCACTTAACCTATCCAAATCCCTCTGCAGACTTCCGGTATCCTCTGCACCTTTTGCTTTACCACTCATCTTAGTGTCATCTGCAAACTTGGACACATTGCACTTGGTCCCCAAGTGCACATTGAATTGGTCATTCAATATATTGTCTGAGTTATACACATTCTTGATGAGGGCATAATGAGTTATAAGGGATAATAGCGTTCATGCCACAATCAGATCTTATTGAATGATTTTATTGAATGGTGGAGCAGACTCAATGCGCCAATTGGCCTCCTCCTATTTCTTTTGGTCTTGTGAACTCCTGTCTGGATTGTTATAGACAGCATTGAAGTATCAGGTGATCTCCTAGTCAGTGGTAATCCACAAGGATATGGTTGATGGTGTGTTTGGCAGCAGAGATGTCCGAGGTTAGGAGAGGTTCTTAGTTTTATTGTCCATTGCTTGACACTTGTGATCATAGAATTTCCAGTGCAGAAGGAGGCCATTCAGCCTGTCGAATCTGCACCAGCTCTTTGAAAGAGTACCCTACCCAAGCTCACACTTCCACCCTATCCCCATAACCCAGTAACCCCACCCAACACACAAGGCAATTTTGGACACTAAGGACAATTTAGCATGGCCAATCCACCTAACCCGCACATCTTTAGACTGTGGGAAGAAACCGGAGCACCCGGAGGAAATCCATGCACACACGGGGCGAACATGCAGACTCCGCACAGACAGTGACCCAACCGGGAATCGAACCTGGGACCATGGAGCTGTGAAGCAATTGTGCTAACCACTATGCTACCGTGCTGCCCATTAATAGGAGTGAGCAGCTAAAGGTGGCTAGCATAAGGATGCTATTTTGAGAAAATCTTACAGCAATGTTTGGAGGTTGCAGTGATTGTGTTCCAACAATCTCGATCTTAATGTTGAATATGGCTGCAGCCATTGAAAATTTTCCAATTAACCTTGATTTACTTGGACTTTTTGGTGTTATACCCAGTAGAATGGTGTTTTATGCATCTCTTTTGGACATTTAGCTCTTGTTCTGGAGTTGAGTTATTCTACTTGAGGATCCACATATTATTTGTGTAGTAGTTGCTGCTGGACAACATTAAGGACTCCACTGGGGGACGGACTTGCCTCAATTGATTGGGTTAGATTTGTCCTCCTTGTTGAACTTATCCAGACATTGCCATGTTAATGTATAATAGCATACAGGATTGATTTTGGAAGAGGTCTGAACATAGAACATTACAGTGCAGTACAGGCCCTTCGGCCCTCGATGTTGCGCCGACCTGTGAAACCACTCTAAAGCCCATCTACACTATTCCCTGATTGTCCATATGTCTATCCAATGACCATTTGAATGTCCTTAGTGTTGGCGAGTCCACTACTGTTGCAGGCAGGGCATTCCACGCCCTTACTACTCTGAGTAAAGAACCTACCTCTGACATCTGTCTTGTATCTATCTCCCCTCAATTTAAAGGTATGTCCCCTCGTGCTAGACATCACCATCCGAGGAAAAAGGCTCTCACTGTCCACCCTATCCAATCCTCTGATCATCTTGTATGCCTCAATTAAGTCACCTCTTAACCTTCTTCTTTCTAAAGAAAATAACCTCAAGTCCCTCAGCCTTCCCTCATAAGATCTTCCCTCCATACCAGGCAACAGTCTGGTAAATCTCCTCTGCACCCTTTCCAATGTTTCCACATCCCTCCTATAATGCGGCGACCAGAATTGCACGCAATATTCCAAATGCGGCCGCACCAGAGTGTTGTATAGCTGCAACATGACCTCATGGCTCCTGAACTCAATCCCTCTATCAATAAAAGCTAACACACCGTACGCCTTCTTAACAACCCTCTCAACCTGGGTGGCAACTTTCAGGGATCTATGCACATGGACACCGAGATCTCTGCTCATCCACACTGCCAAGAATCTTACCATTAGCCCAGTACTCAGTCTTCCTGTTATTCCTTCCAAAATGAATCACCTCACACTTTTCTGCATTAAACTCCATTTGCCACCTCTCAGCCCAGCTTTGCAGCTTATCCATGTCCCTCTGTAACATCCTTCCGCACTGTCCACAACTCCACCGACTTTAGTGTCATCTGCAAATTTACTCGCCCATCCTTCTACGTCCTCCTCCAGGTCATTTATAAAAATGACAAACAGCAGTGGTCCCAAAACAGATCCTTGTGGTACACCACTAGTAACTGGACTCCAGTATTTCCCATCAACCACCATCCTTTGTCTTCTTCCAGCTAGCCAATTTCTGATCCAAACTGCTAAATCACCCTGAATCCCATGCCTCTGTATTTTCTGCAGTAGCTTACCATGGGGAACCTTATCAAACGCTTTACTGAAATCCATATACACCACATCAACTGCTTTACCCTCATCCACCTGTTTCGTCACCTTCTCAAAGAACTCAATAAGGTTTGTGAGGCACAACCTACCCTTCACAAAACCGTGTTGACTATCTCTAATTAAATTATTCCTTTCCAGATCATTATACATCCTATCTCTGATAAACCTTTCCAAGATTTTTCCCACAACATAAGTAAGGCTCACTGGTCTATAGTTACCGGGGTTATCTCTACTCCCCTTCTTGAACAAGGGGACAACATTTGCTATCCTCCAGTCTTCTGGCACTATTCATGTAGACAAAGATGACTTAAAGATCAAGACCAAAGGCTCAGCAATCTCCTTCCTATCTTCCCAGAGAATCCTAGGATAAATCCCATCCGGCCCAGGTGACTTATCGATTTTCACACTTTCCAGAATTGCTAACACCTCCTCCTTATGAACCCGAAGCCCTTCTAGTCTAGTAGCCTGAATCTCCGTATTCTCCTCGACAGCATTGTCTTTTTCCTGTGTGAATACTGACGAAAAATATTCATTTAGCACCTCTCCTATCTCCTCGGACTCCAAGCACAACTTCCCACTACTGTCCTTGACTGGCCCTACTCTTACCCTAGTCATTCTTTTATTCCTGACATATCTATAGAAAGCTTTAGGGTTATCCTTGATCCTACCTGCCAAAGACTTCTCATGTCCCCTCCTGGCTCTTCTTAGCTCTCTCTTTAGATCCTTCCTAGCTTTCTTGTAACTCTTGAGCGCCCTAACTGAACCTTCATGTCTCTCTTTACATGCGTCTCCTTCTTCCTCTTGACAAGTGTTTCGACTGCTTTAGTAAACCACGGTTCCCTCACTCGACCACTTCCTCCCTGCCTGACGGGTACATACTTATCAAGGACACGCAGTAGCTATTCCTTGAACAAGCTCCACATTTCCATTGTGCTCATCCCCTGCAGTTTTCCTCTCCATCCGATGTATCCTAAGTCTTGCCTCATCGCATCATAATTGCCTTTTCCCCAGATATAACTCTTGCCCTGCGGTATATTCCTATCCCTTTCCATCACTAAAGTAAACGTAATCGAATTGTGGTCACTATCACCAAAGTGCTCACCTACCTCCAAATCTAACACCTGTCCTGGCTCATTACCCAGTACCAAATCCAATATGGCCTCTCCTCTCGGCCTATCTACATACTGTATCTACACTGGCTCCTTCTGTTGCAGAGAATGTCACTACAATTGGAATGTTGAGGCCCCATAATCTTTTCTCATACTCCTTTGTCAAGTAGAATGAACTGATTTTATCCGAAATGGTGGTAGGGTCGGGCGATGCTAAGTAAGATGTTGTTAAGTGTTCTGTTGGCTCTATTGGCTGAGGATGTGGCAAATACCTCAACCTTGTCTTTCGCATGTGTGCTTCATTCCACTATGATTGTGACAATATTAATTTCTTTACCCGTCAGTCTGGCCTCAATAAAACTGTCGGCATAGTATTATTTATTTTTAACCAACTTGCAAGTCTGACTCGCTTCACAAAGACTCAGAACACAAGCTGCCTCCTGGGGTCTCCTGAATCGAGTGCTATTGGAGACAAAGGAATCTCTACAAATACATTCAAATGGCATCAAGTTTCACATACAAGATTCCCATAGGCCATCCTACTCCCCTCCTGACCTGGCCATATATCCTGATTGGCTCACTTCTCATTCCTTAACCCTGGGCCTCTTGTTACCCAGCATCCTTTTCCCATCCTCCACCAGACACCCCCCCCCCCCCCCCCCCCTTGCCATGCTTTCTGAAATCCTTTGTCTGTGAACTCACCACTATTAGACTGATCACATCCACATTACTGTAACTAATATTTGAACTAACTATTTTATATCACATTCGTTTGTTCAATTCTTCAATTGAGGATGTAGTTGGTTCATGGTGACTTCCCATGCGGATTATTTTCCTGATCGTCTAGCATCATTCTTGACTGGGTGCGGATGGCTGTGGGATTGTTTTACTTGGCTGCTCTTGTTGCTGGAAAAACGCAGCAGGTCTGGCAGCGGTGTGAGAAACTGAATACATTTGGAGTCCTTACGGACTCTCAACAGTAACTCTGTTTCTCTCTCCACAGATGCTGCTGACTTTTTCCAACATTTTTGTTTTCATTTCTGATTTCCAATATCCACAGTATTTTGCATTGTTATGCCTGAGATTACTCTTGGCAGCTACTTCAACACTTATCATTAAATCAAGATTGATGGTGGAAAGATTTGAGGGTTAGGTTGGGCCTTGCAGTTAGCAGAATTGTAGGACGTAATTCTACTGTTATTTCTTGATCGGATTCTCCCTACCTGACACTATGTTTTAGGGATTTGAGTAACAGTCATTGGTATTAAGCCACTTGATGGATATTGGATCCCGCTCACAGTATCGTTCAGTATAAGAACCCTTTTAATAACGTGGTCAGTGTTATTTACTGCCAATCCCCCTCCTGCAAACAAAAATATTTTATAATTGTCATTACTTCGGGTATTGATTGTTCAAGATATAAAAATCCAGCTATTTTTCTTTCTGTACCTGATTTGACACGGGATTCACCCATTAATTTACACTGTTACAAATATGACGTTTATGGGGCGGGGGGGGGGGGGGGGTTCTGGAGCATAGCTTATCGGCATTTCTACTTGGATCCAATGTTAGAGAAAGTTGGCGAGATGGAGGGATTTCTAATTGTCCTCACTGAAATTTCCTTTGGGAGTAGAAATTATCAGTCTGGAAAAGAAAAAATGAGCGGAACATAGTTTTAGACTGGTGGTCCTGGATAATGAAGTGTCCACTTGGGGCAGTGTAAAGTATAACCGTGGCAAGGGGATTTTCTATGATTGTAGAAGTTTAATGGGGATCTTTTCTGTCATTGTAAATTTAGGTTGCCTAAATTCTGCTTATTCAATGCAGCTTTTAGTTTGTTATGATAAAAGTCTTTAAAATTCACAATCTTGTGTGATCATTTCAGTCATCGACTGGAACTGTGAAAAATGTTATCAGTCTCTTTAAAAATCACCATAGTCCCAGATGACCAGAGGCTGCTTTCCCTTTTTGAGGGGGAGAGTTGACTGGTGGTGATTTAACCTGAGGATCACCACACCTCGGGTGAGTGGCAAGGTTGAGAAGGCGAGGCCTTCATGAATGACCTCAGCTAGTACAGGAATTGAACCCACTCTGCTGGTCTCGCTGTACATCACTGTCTAGTCAACTGAGCTAAACCCGCCCCCTCAGTCTCTCGGGGGATTGCAACAACACTTGTCTCTTGGTCTTTGTGATCCTTCAATTTGGCTAAGGAGTTGCGTGTCCTGTTCACTTCGATCTTGGATGTCTGATTTTTCTTGCTGTGACTTTGAACAACTTGTAACACAAACATTGAAATGAAATCAATGTCTATGGGAAAACCTAATCAATGGCAAATATCATTAGATGCCTTGTTGTAGCAGAAACATGTAACTATTTGAAAAGTTTATTTGGCATTCAGTGTATGTTATTGAGCTTTTGATGGTATTTGCAGTGTGGATGATGCATTTTGTCTAACATGCCTGAGAGCTTAATTACTGTACTGTTATTTCCTACTTCAGAGCTATCATTTCTTTATTTTTAAAACCCTGTTGTGCTGAAATGGCGTCATAATTTGATAATTAGACTGGTAATGTCATGCATACATGACAGTGACAGTGAAAGATCCAGTGACAGCACAAAGGCAATAAATAGGGTTGTGAATTGGGGATGAAATCTGAATTACTATGCTTCACTGAGTTGAAACTGCACATTTTTCAGAGACTAACATTGTCATCAAAGATTTGAGTCTTTTTTTTCCCTTAAATGTTATCAGATGATGCAGTGAATTATTTGGAATATATTTATTCATTGTTATCATGAGCACTTTAATTTCCAAATCATACTAATTGGCTTTTCAATGACCGAATGTCCATGTGTCTGTGACCATTTGTATTTTGCTTAACATATTATGATCATTTGCCTAGCATTTCACATGTAGAGGTGTAGGGAAGGAGGGTAGGAGACTTCTTTTCGAAAAAGAACGTGCATTTTTTAATGTCTGTACTTGTGTAATGCATAACTACTATTTCATTTACAGAATATGTATCAGTGGGTATCCAAGGAAGTCGCAGAAGAAATACAAAGATGTTGATAATAGAATACCTGTCTCTCCCGAGTTTATGGTACACATGTTAACATCTATTTATTATGCTATGTGAGTATAAATATTGCATTTAATCTTTTGAGTTGCTTAATAAGCTGTTTTAAAAGAGCAAAGTATGCTGGATTGAACATTTGACTAATTAAATAGGAGCAGGCAATTCAGTCCCTCGAGCTTGTTCTGTCATTCAATAAGATCATGGATGATCTAATTGTGGCCCGTACTCCACGTTCCTGCCTGCCCCCATAACCCTCGATGCCCTTGTTGTCCAAAAATCTTTCTAGCTTGGCCTTGGATACATTCATAACCTATCCTCCACTGCTCTCTATGGAAGAGAATTCCAAAGGTCAGCAACATTCTGAGAAAAGGTTCTCTAATCTCCGTCTTAAATTATGACCACCATTTTAAGCTGTGTCCCCCTGGTTCGAGACACTCCCACAAGGAGAAAACACCCTCCCACCATAGAATCCATCCTAGAATCCCTACTATGCAGAAGGTGGCTGTTCGGCCCATTGGGTCTGTACTAATTCATCAAAGGAGCACCCCGCCCATAGGGAAAACAGATAAACTCCACTCCCACGGTTGGAATTGAACCCGGGTCCATGGTGCTGTGAGGTGGCAGTGCTAACCACTGGGCCACCATGTTGCCATTTCATCCATTCAATTATCCATCACCTCAACCCGAACACTATTGTTCCAGAGATGGATTACTTTGATGGATTACCATGTTCGAGGGTTTTTTTTTTGGCAGTCTTTTTAGGATATCTTCTTCACTGCAAACAGGCCAAGAGTTCCGGTGCCATCATTCAGAATTTAACCATCCATGATGTGCAAAAAAAAAAAGTGCTTTTCGCATGTCAGACTTTGAATAAGTTTCAATACTTCCTCACTATTTGCATAAATTATGTATCTATTAATCATCAATACAACAATGTAGTTAAGCAGAATAATTACTTTTGACCGTGCATAGAATTTGGAAAGTTGAGCTTTATTTCATGTTTCCTCAGGTATAATGGAGAATGGGACTTGGCTTGCAAAGCATTGGATGATATATTGTACAGAGCACAGTTGGAGATGTTTCCAGAACCTTTACTGGTGGGTAGTCATCTGTTCCTTTCCACTTATCATGCCACTCATTATATAACTGTAAAATGAAGATATTTAGGGGTGGGAGGGTGCATGTGTTACTGTTGGTAAATTCTCTGAAATTGGTTGGGTGGAGGTGATGATTGGGTGGAGGTGAAAGAGGAGAGCATGCTTTATCTCTGAAGGGATTTGGAGAAAAATAATTCGCTAAGATAATCAGTTCCTTGATAAATTTCACAGGTCACGTTAACTTATTGAACCACTACTTTTTGGATTATGGCTTCTGGTTGCCTTCTGGATTATCTTCTGTTACTCCCTTTAAATCATTCAGAATTGAACCACAGTCCCACAGATCTGAGCTCCTATCAGGGGCAGAAAAAACTTTTAATTACAGATTGGGCATTTGGCTTAATTGGCTATATTTTGGATGGATAAAAAAATGCACCGATCTTTTCCAGAACTGAGTTATCCCAGAATGCCCACTTTCTTTCCCCCCTGCATTTAATTAGCACTGAATCAGGAACCTATTTTATTTTATGGAGGTGCAGATCAAGATGATCTTTTAGGCTTGTTATTATAAGAGTGTCTACTATACGTAGTAGAATTGGGCTGCCAGGCCCTTGACAGCATTAATGGAAACAGATAATTTTGGATACATGAATATGGAATTTGACGACATTCAAAAGATTAACAAAATCAAGTTCTTTGAAGGCATTTTAAACAGGTTATAATCTCAATTAAACTGCCAAGAAAAATCATTGTGTATTTGCCTGCTGGCATCACCAACAGTAAAGTCTAGGTTTTTGTCTTAAAATTGATCACTGGTAACAAAATATAGAATAACAAACGAACATTCAATACAGTGCAAAAGAACATGAGGAAGCCTCAAGGCCACTTGAGCATACTCAACCATGAATAAGTTTGTGATTAATCTGTTCTTGGCCTTAACTCTTCTTGTCCATCTCCGCCTTGAATATACTCTGATTTGGCCTCCACACCTCTCTGAGGTAGAGAATTAAAGATTTGTCACCTCTTGAAAGAGGAATTTCCTCCTTGTTTCCAATTTAAATGAAAGGCCCACTCATTTTTAAATTCTGTGCCCTAATTCCAATTCCCCATAAGAAGAAATGTCCACTAAGCATCTACCCTGTTGAGCCACCATAGAATCTTTGAATGTTTCAATAAGATTGGTCCTCATTCTTCTAAACTCAAATGAATAAGTCCAACCTGCTCAAACCTTCTGCAAAAACAACCCCTTCATCCAAGGAATTAACCTAGTGAACCTTTGCCGAAGTAAGTATGTCCTTTCTTAAGTAAGACAGCTCTAGGTAGAGTGTTGCCAATGCCCTTGTTGCAGCAAGATTTCCTACTTTTATACTCTATTCCCCTTGCAAGAAAGGCAAACATTCTACAACTCTATTTGTTCTCACTGGAACGAGGAGGTTGAGGGGCGACCTGATAGAGGTCTACAAAATTATGAGGGGCATAGACAGAGTGGATAGTCGGAGGCTTTTTCCCAGGGTAGAGGAGTCAATTATTAGGGGGCACAGGTTTACGGTGTGAGGGGCAAGGTTTAGAGGAGATGTATGAGGCAAGTTATTTTACAGAGGGGAGTGAGTGCCTGGAACTCGCTGCCGGAGGAGGTGGTGGAAGCAGGGACGATAGTGACATTTAAGGGGCATCTTGACAAATACATGAATAGGATGGGAATAGGGGGATTCAGACCCCGGAAGTATAGAAGATTTTAGTTTAGTCGGGCAGCATGGTAGGCGCAGGCTTAGAAGAGGGCCGAAGGGCCTGTTCCTGTGCTGTACTTTTCTTTGTTCTTTGTACTAGCCTTCCTAAATATCTGCTGTCTGCTATTCTGGCTTTGTCTTTCATGTATGAGGATACCACAATCCCTCTGGACTGTAGTATCTGTAGTCTCCATTGAAATAATATTTTGATTTTCTATACTTTCTACCAAAGTGGATGATCTCCAATTTTCCTCATTATGCTCCCAGTGTTTCCCACTCTTTCTATTCCCTTTCACACTCTTTGGACTGAATTTTCAAAGGGGGCCAGGAATCTGATAGCTGGATGAATTCTGAGACCATGGCCTTGAGCCTGATCTGTGTTTCTTGTATGACTATTTTACAAAGCAAATAGACTGACTGGGCAGGAGGGGAGGCAAGCTCAGTGCCCAGTTAACAGTGCTATGGGTCTCTAGACGCTGCATGCCTGGCACCAGCAGCAAATACAAATGGCAGCCATGTTGGGGATTGCCACTGCCTTCCTGAGGAGAACAGGCAGCTCAGGAGGATAAAGACAGCACCACGTTGCCATGGATACCAAGTGTTTAAATACAGCACTTAACCCAGTTCTAGCTGATCTATAGATGGAAATTGGCTGCCCCATGACAGCCCCACAAGCTGTGAAAGCCAATGCACCAGACTTTCAGCTTAGTCTGGGTAAAAAATTGAAAATCCCTTTCTGATCTGGAGAGGCCACTTAACCATCTCCATTTGGGGCTTTTTACTCCTCGGTGAGTTCCTTCCTATCCTGCAAGCCCTTTGAAAACTATCCCAAAGGAAGTGCAATTCTGTGCTGCCCTTCAGGAATGCAATTTTCAAATCATGTTCGCACCTGTTGTTGCTCCCATTAAGCAATGAAATCTAGTCCATTATGTCCTTTTGACAACTTGCTTTCCCACCCATCCTTTCATCCAAGTCATTAATACAGATTATTAATAAAAGAGGCCCTAGCACCCACAGTTGCAGTTTGCCAACCTGAAAATGATCCATTTATCCTAACTGTTTTCTACGAGCTATTTTTTTCCTCAAAGAACTCCAAATCAATCAAAAATGTATTTCCCTTCCATAAATACTTATTGACTTTGTTCTCTCTTTCCTTTCATTGCATTTGCAGTTTTCTGGGTTCTGCCTGAACTTTTCCACCATCCCTGAAGCCACATATTTTAAGATCATAGGGCACAGGCCATAAAGTCCAGTGCACCTGCTGGTCTTTAGTCCCATAGGTTTTCATGAAATGAAATGAAATGAAAATCGCATATGGTACACTTTCTTTAGTGATGGTGGTTGTTTTAAGTTCCTCATTTTGTCCCTTCATTTACTTTTGTTGGGTTGTCTTGGTGTCTTTTACCATAAAGATGAATTGTTGTTCAAAGTAACTTGTCATTTTTTTATTTCACTTGATTAATTCCCCCAGTCTCTTAAGAGACCACCAAAATTTGGAGTTTGGTGCGGTGGTATGAAGTAGCGGCTGCATCTCGGGTGGCTCCCGCCCAGGATCTGGCACTTGGACTTATCTGCCGGATCACAAGAATTAAAAAAAACAAAACAGGACTTACCAGGCAGTGAAACTGACCACAAACAATGTGATGTAGAAATTGACATCGAAGAGGGACGGGGTGAAATTGCACATGTCCAGCCGGAGCAACGGGGCATCAAAGATGGCAGAGGAGACGGTCATGCCTATCATTGTAGACATGATGGCAGGGGTGATAGCCAAAGAATTGAAGAAACTTGGTGAAGAAATGGATGAGCGCTTCAAGAAACATGGTCAGGAATTGAAGGCTTCATTTAAAACCACGGTGGAGGAAGCTTTGGGCCCAGTAAGGGAGCAACTGCGCAAAACAATTAAAGTGTAGGCGTTCAGGGAGAGTAATGTTAAAATGTGGAGCAGCACAAAGACAGACTTGCATCCTTTGAGACTGAGATGGCGATCTTCAGAGACAGGAACAAGGGCTTCAGGGCGAAGCTGGATGATTTAGAAAATATGTCCAGGCGCATGAACCTGAGGCTGGCGGGTCTATCCGAGGGAGTTGAGGGCGCAAGGCCGACCGAATACTTTGCTGCAAAGTTCTCCCAATTGATGAGCGCTGGTGAGGTATTTGCTGTGCCAGAGCTTGACAGGGCACAGGGCCTTGAGGCAGAAACCACGACCGAATGAGCCACCTCGAGTAGTGATCATTCGGTTTCATAGTTTTCAGAGAAAGGAGCGGGTCCTGGAATGGGCCAAGAAAGCCTGGAACATCAACTGGGATGGCAACATGGTAAGGATTTACCAGGACATTGGCACGGATCTGGCAAAACGACGGGCGGCCTTCAACAAGATTAAGACAGTTCTGTTTAATAGAAGAGTGAGATTTGAGGTTGTGTACCCAGCAAAATTAAGGGGTCACATTTGACTCAAAAGATGTCTATTTCGAAACTGCTGAACAGGTGGAAGACTTGATCAAAGATTGTGGTCTAGACACGGCTTGAGGGGTGCGGTGGTCGGTTGGAATGTTAATATTTTACTGCTTTTATTGTTCACCTTCATGCTGTTAAGATGTTAAGTTGGGTTATTGGTGTAGATGTTTGGATGGGTAGTAAGCAACCCCTTACAAGGATGGCCACCTGGAATCTGGGGGCCCCAGTCAAAAAGCATGTTTTTTTGCTCTATTAATGAACTTGGGAGCCGATGTGACATTCCTCCTGGAGCGATCAAGATCAGACGTGGCTTTGGAAGGCTTGGGTGTGCCAAGTTTTTCATTCGGGGTTTGACAGCAGGGCCCGGGGGGGGGGGGGGGGGTTGGCGGTCCTTTTTAATAGGGTCCGGTTTCGTTCAGAGAAGGTATAAGCAGATGCAGGAGGGAAATATGTTATAGTAATGGGGGTGTTAGAAGGAATACTGGCGATGTTGGTGAATGTGTACTCCCCGAATTGGGGTAATACAATGTTCATGAAACAGTTGCTGGCAAGCATATCAGATCAAGACACCCATCAGCTTATTATGGGAGGAGACTCTAGTTGTGCGCTGGACACAAGGGTAAATCGTTCTGGGCCAAGATTGCTGGCCCCGAGTGGTATGACAAAAGCATTAATTGTTTTTATGGAAAAAACAGGGGTGGGGGGACAGACTCTTGGCGGTTTGGTCACCCGGGGGAAAAAGAGTCCTTGTTCTTCTCTGTGCACCTGTTTATTCCAGGATTGACTATTTTGTAACCAGCCAATCGCAAATAGCGATGGTCATGTATTTTTTTTTTAAAGTATTTTATTCAAGGTGTTTTCATATAAACAAACAAAATCAGAAGAAAAATCACAACATTATAAACAACCAGCACTGACTCCCCCTCCCTGGCTTACCAATACCTGCCCCTTCTCCCATCCTGCCTTCCCCATTTTAACCCCTTGTTACCCCGCCCGCCCCCCCCCCCCCCCCCCCTTTGCTGACCCCTCAATCCTCCTTAAAGAAATCCATAAATGGCTTCCACCTCTGAGTGAACCCATCGACTGACCCCCTCAGGGCGAACCTGTCCACCTTCTGCCGCAGGGATTCCACCAGGTCACACACCCCCACCCCCACTTTCAGCGGCTCTCACTCCACTGGAGCAAAATGGGCTATCAGGGAGGCGAAGGGCAAAACATCGGCCTCTCTCACCCCCTGAACTCTTGGGTCTTCCGACACCCGAATATCACCGCCTCTGGACTCGGCCACCTTTACCCCCAGCACCTCAAACATTACGTCCGCAAACTCCTGTCAGAGCCCCCTCAGCTTCGAACATGCCCAAAACATGTGGACGTCATTTGCGAGACCCCCGCCTACACCTATCCTCTACCCCCTCGAAAAACCTACTCATCCGTGCTACCGTCATATGAGCCCTATGGACTACTTTAAACTGAATGAGGTTTAACCTCACACGCAGCGAGGATGCATTCACCCTTCGCAAGGCCTTGGCCCACGTCCTGGCCCTCACCTCCTCTCCTAGCTCCTCCTCCCACCCCACCAGGGCCGCCTTCCAGTCCATTAGCTCCTTGTAGACCTCGGACACCTTCCCTTCCTCGATCTCATCCTTCAACAGTACCTTATCCTGCAACTTCCGAGGCGGCAGCCCAGGAAAGGACAGCACCTCTCTCTTTATAAAATCCCGGAACTGCAGGTACCCAAAACCGTTCCCCTGGGATACTCTTCTTACCGGTCCTCCAGATTCACAAATCTGCCCCCTATAAACAAATCGCTCAATCCCTGCCTGCCACCACCCCTGAAACCTCGCACCCTCCAGCCCCAAATGCTGCTTCCACTGCCCCCACAGCATTAAGGCCGGCACCACCACTGGGCTCATGGTGAGAATGGCAGGGGCGCCGACAACAAAGCCCTTAAACTCATTCTCCTGTATGAAACCGCCCCCACGCCGTTCCCTCCCCCACGGCCAATTTCCTAACTATGACTGTTCGCGGCCCAGTAGTAGCTCAACATGGCAACATCAGCCCCCCTCGCCCAGCTCCAGGAAAGCCCACCTGACCCACGGGTTCTTCCCCGCCAACACAAACCCAGAAACCAGTGCATTAACCTTTTTGAAGAACTCCTTCGGGATGAAGATTGGGAGGTTCTGAAGCACGAACCTTGGCAGCACTGTCATTTTTGCTGTCTGCACCCATCCCAATGGCGGCAGCACATCCCACCTCTTAAAGTCCCCCCCCCCCCCTTTCAACTGCTCCACCAACCGAGAAATTCAGCTTGTGCAGCTGCGCCCAGCACACTGTCACCTGGATGCCCAAGTATCTAAAGTTCATCCCCACGACCTTGAACAGTAGCTCCCCTAATTTCCTCTCCTGCCCTTTAGTCTCAATCGAAACACCTCGCTCTTTCCTATATTCAGTTTTTATCCGGGGAACCATCCAAATTCCTCCAAAATCCCCAATACTGTCCAATGTATAGCAGCAGGCCGTCCGCATACAGTGAGACCCTATGCTCAGCGCCGCCCCCCCGCGCAATCCTTCTCCAGTCCCCGACGCCCTAAGTGCCTTTGCTGGCGGCTCTATCGCCAAAACAAAGAGCAACGGGGAGAGCGAACATCCCTGCTTTGAATCCCAATGCAGCCCAAAATATTTCCAACTCACTCGGTTCATCCGCATACTTGCGACTGGTGCCTTGTACAGTGACCTACCCTTATCGTCTTTAACTCGGCCAATCTCCCTCGCTTCCTCTGCTGGCGGGCCAGCACCTTGCTCATCTTCTCACCGTACTCATGTACTGGCCCTCCGTAACTGGCCCACCGCCTCCCACGTGGACACGAACCCACAGCCCTGTTTCCGGAAGGTCTCCAAATACCTCCTATTCACACTCAGGATCCTATCTACCAGCCTTGCCATCTCCGCCCGCTCCGCTTTCTCCCTATGCACCCAAATTGAAAAACTCTCCGCTAACCACCATCTTGAGCACCTCCCATAATAATATAATAATAATCTTTATGTCACAAGTAGGCTTACATTAACACTGCAATGAAGTTACTGTGAAAAGCCCCTAATCGCCACTTTCTGGCACCTGTTTGGGAACATTGAGGGAGTTTTCAGAATGTCCAATTCACCTGACAGCATGTCTTTCGGGACTTGTGGGAGAAAACAGGAGCACCCGGAGGAAACCCATGCAGACACGGGGAGAGCATGCAGATTCCACACAGTGCACACAGACAGTGACCCAAGCCGGGAATCGAACCTGGGACCCTGGAGCTGTGAAGCAACAGTGCTACCAACTGTGCTACCATGCTGCCCCATAGTGTGGCGGCCTTGACTCCCCCCGTGTCATTTAGCTCCATGTACTCCCGAATAGCAGCCCTCACCTGCTCGCACAACTCCTTATCTGCCAATTGCCCCACATCCAGCCTCCACTGTGGGCACTGAGTCCCCCCACGGTCCACTCGCAAATCCACCCAGTGCAGCGCATGGCCAGAGACCGAGATCGGCGAATACTCCGAGTCAACCACCTCCGCTAGCAACACCTTGTCCAACGTTAAAAAGTTACGTTAAAAGGTGCACGTGGGAAAAGTATGAAAATTCCTTTACTCTCATTCTCCCAAACCTCCATGGGTCCACCTCCCAGCACCTCCCATGTCCTCAATAAACCCCTTCAGCTCCATTGCCACTGCCGACACCTTCCCTGACCTCTGGCTCCGTCCAAGTTCTTGCACCGTATTAAAATTCCCCCATGATCAACCAGTATGAGTCCAAATCAGGAATCTTCCCCAGCACCTGCCTCATGAAATCTACATCATCCCAATTCGGGGCATAAACATTTAACAGGACAACCAGTAACCTCCCCAGCTTCACACTCACCATCACAAAATCGCCACCCACCTCGCCTTCATATCCAGTCCCGAGTGGAACACCTGCCCCACCCATGCTTTCCTCAACCTTGCCTGGTCCCCTATCTTTAAGTGTGTCACCTGCAGGAAGGCCACGTCCGCCATCTCACTCCTCAGGTGCGCGAACACATGTGACTGTTGACCGGCCTATTCAGCCCCCTCACGTTCTATGTGACCAGCAGGTCGGGTGGATCTCCGCCCCTCCCTCCCCTGCCGATCAGCCAGACCCCTTTTTTTGGGCCAACCCTCTGGCTGTATCACACGATCTTCAGGCCCAACCTCGGATGGCCACCGTCATCGATCCTGTTCCAACTGCGCTACATCAGCGCCACCAACATTTATGAGAGGCCCTTGAAACTCCACTGGAGTTGGATGAGATGAAATAGGCGATTAAACTGATGCAGTTGGGGAAGGCACCAGGACCTGACAGATTCACGGTGGAATTTTATAAAAACATAATTTACCTATTACCCCTCTATTGTTCGGGATGCTTAGGGACTCCTTGGAGAAATGTGCTTTGCCACTGACGCTGAGGCAGGCTTCAATTTCCTTGCTCTTGAAAAAAGACGAGGACCCCTGAGACTGTGGGTTGTATCATCCAATTTTCCTTTTAAATGTGGACGCAAAGCTTTTAGCTAAGGTGCTGGCATTAAAACAGGAACCTTGCCTGCCAGAGGTGGTGGAGAAAGACCAAACCGGTTTCGTTAAGGGCCGGCGGTTGACAGCGAATGTGAGACGACTACTAAATCTGGTACTTGCTCCAGGGGAGGTTTGGGTCCCAGAGATCATTATCATAATTATAATCTTTATTGTCATAAGTAGGCTTACATTGACACTGCAATGAAGTTACTGTGAAAAGCCCTTAGTCGCCACAGGACCTGTTCGGGTACACGGAGGGAGAATTCAGAATGTCCAAATTACCTAACGGCATGCCTTTCGGGACTTATGGGAGGAAACCGGAGCACCCGGAGGAAACCCACGCAGACGCTGGGAGAACGTACAGATTCCACACAGACAGTGACCCAAGCCAGGAATCGAACCTGGGACCCTGGAGCTGTGAAGCAACAGTGCCACCCACTGGTACCCGACGCGGAGAAGGCATTTGACCGGGTAGAGTGGGATTATCTATTTGCGATTTAAAAAAAATTTGGATTTGGGGCGGGCTTTGGCGTGGGTGCAGCAGTTATATACGGCCCCATTTGCCAGTGTTTGCACTAACAAAGTGAACTCCGACCCCTTTCGTCTTTACCAGGGTATCAGGCAGGGATGTCCGTTGTCATCTTTGATCATAGAACATAGAAACATACAGCACAGAACAGCCCCTTCGGCCCACAATGTTGTGCCAAACCTTTGTCCTAGATTAATCATAGATTATCGTAGAATCTACAGTGCAGAAGTAGGCCATTCGGCCCATCGAGCCTGCACCGGCTCCCGGAAAGAGCACCCCAGCCAAGGCCAACACCTCCACCCCATCCTCACAACCCAGTAACCCCACCCAACACTACGGGCAATTTTGGACACAAAGGGCAATTTATCATGGCCAATCCACCTAACCTGCACACCTTTGGACCGCGGGAGGGAACCGGAGCACCCGGAGGAAACCCATGTACAGGGAGGACGTGCAGACTCCACACAGACAGCGACGCAAGGCGGAATCGAACCCGGCTATTGCTATTGGAAACTTTGCTGTTTGCACTAGCAATAGAGCCACTAGCCATGGCCCTGTCCTCGAATGGGGGAGGAATACTTATATATTTATGAAGGCGTGGATGATAGATGCAATTGGTGTCTGAGGGGCCTGGCATATCATGCATTAATGTTCTGGTCGTGCTGAAAGCTGGCGGATTCTGGATGTCCTTTTTTAAGACTGTTGGCAATCCTGAAAATTGGGTTGGACTCTTGCCCATTGGTGATTTTGGGGGTTTGGTTCCACCGGAACTCCGGATGGGGGTGGGTGCAGACCTCCTGGCATTTGCCTCACTGGTGACAAGGAGGCTGGATCCTCATGGTCTGGAGGTCGATTACATCCCCAAACACCTCGGTATGGCTGAGCGACTTGGTGGCATTTTTACATCTCGAGCCGGTTAAGCTTACCGTAAGAGGGTCAGTGGAAGGGTTTTTATTGCACAAGGTGGCCGTTTATGTTGTACTTTAAAGAGCTGGTCACTGTTAACTGTTGGTGGGGTGGGGGGGATGCATGGGGAAGACTTAAGTTTTGCTTTTGTTAGGGTGGGAAAAGCAGCCAGTTTGTGTCTTAACAAAATGGTTCAATGAAGTACCTGAGGCTGCTGGTTCTTAACATCAAGACCACTAATTTCAAACATTCTTTAGTTAAGATTTTAATACTTGTAATGCAGCAAAGTGGTGGCCATCCTTTTGTTTCTGATGGAAAGATAATCCTAAATTACATGGATATGATTGCAAAAGTTATGATAATGATCCAGCGGAAAGAGCCTTTGCATAAAGTGCAACAACCCGGAATTTATAAGGCTACTCCAAAGCTGGAAGATGTTCAATGAACTGTTCAAAGTTGCCAATATAACAGGAAGCGCACATTCCTTATATAGCAATGTTCATGAAAATGTTTTCAGTTCCATCCACCCCTCTTTATTTTGTGGCAACAAACTTTGTTTTAAAATGTCCTTTAAAACCATTTTGGTATGTATTCCATTACTTATTTGGAAAATGTCAGGAGATTGGTAAATTACATCTAGAAAAACTGTACACCATAAAGAACTGGTACATTTAAGGAAAGGTAACACGAGGAAAAGATTAATGTGGGCAAAGATGGAATTATTTCGCGGAATAAGAGCAGGAAAGGCATTTCCATAATGTAAAGCTGCAAGTAGATGGTGGATTGAGAAAAGAACTTGCATTTTTGTAGGGCCTTTAACACAGTAAAACGTCCCAAAAAGCATTATCAAACAGAATTTGACAGTCGCAAGCTATATTGGAATAGCCTATCAAGCACATAGATTCTAAATATCATAAATGAGGAGAGATGTGGAGAGGTTTGTGTAGTATAATGGCCTGGCACTTAGGATTGATTACAGTACTCCCTGTGTATAATGGCCTGGCACATAGGATTGAGTACCGTACTCCCTGCATAGTGATGCAAGGGAACAAGTGACCCACACCCAGGTGTCAGTGTAGTTTTGGATAGAGCAGTGTGTAGAAATAGGCATGGAGATTGCTCCTAGAATGGACCTTTTACTCAACCTATGTATATAGTTTCTACATTTGAACTATAGAAGACCACAAATACCTTAAAATCTACTGAACTGTGCAGGGTCCCAGGTTCGATTCCCGGCTTGGGTCACTATCTGTGCTGAGTCTGCGCGTTCTCCCTATGTCTGCGTTGGTTTCCTCCGGGTGCTCAGGTTTCCTCCCACAAGTCCCGAAAGACGTGCTTGTTAGGTGAATTGGGCATTCTGAATTATCCCTCTGTGTACCCGAACAGGCGCCAGAGTGTGACGACTAGGGGCTTTTCACAGTAACTTCATTGCAGTGTTAATGTAAGGCTCCTTGTGACAATAAAGATTATTAAATTAAACACCTTACAAACATGGTACCAGCGACTGAAACAACTCAAAACATGCACAGGCTGCAGAAGAACATTAACGATCTGGAAAGCTGAAGGAAAAAAAAATCAAAGTAGTATTCTGACCTGAAAATCTCAAGAAGCGAATGGCAGAAGGAAATCATCAGAGAACAGCTCCAAAGAAAGATTTGGAAGCTGAAGGCAGAAATTAAAT
This sequence comes from Scyliorhinus torazame, assembly GCF_047496885.1. NCBI lineage: Eukaryota > Metazoa > Chordata > Chondrichthyes > Carcharhiniformes > Scyliorhinidae > Scyliorhinus > Scyliorhinus torazame. Next base: position 195,585,230 of record NC_092712.1, on the reverse strand, counting down.
CTCATATCCTTCAGAAGACTCCGTGGAATCCCGTGGAAGTCCAGCTTGAATACAGAGTGTGCAGAGTCCGCCAGTGGAGCAAAAATGTAAAATTCCTGTATAACACACAACCTGGAAAAAAAAATTAAATTGTGCATTGATCAGAAATTGCTGTTCAGATTGACGTCTGAAAAGCCTGATTCCCGAGTCCCCGACTGAAAATCCATGTCGAACTGCTCCAAAGAAAGAAAAAAATTAATTGTGACTGTGCAGGCAGAAAAAGCCAAGATCTTTGTGTTGAAAGAAAGGAAGACTAACCAGTCGATCCAGGCAGCCATGTTGAAACATTTTAAATGCAGAGCAGAGATCATGAATGCCACTACTGTTGGAGTCCACCAAAACCAGCAAATATGGGAAACCCTTTGTGCAGAAGTGTACAGCAGCGCGATCTTGAAGTTTCGGAAACTTTTTAAAGATGAACCTGCAGTTAAAACAGAAAATTAAACATGGATCAGAAATCCACTAATCCAAGGCCCATATCAATCATAAAATTTGGGACTTTGGAGAAGGAGATTCTTTGGATACATGAGCTTCTGTCTTTTTATCCAGAACTGAAGCAGAGCAACTGAATGTACTGCTTTATTTGGTAGGCCTGATAGTGGAAAATATAAAGCTAGACGAGAAATCATCTGCAAAATGTTGTTGTAAAAATAATTTGATGTTTCCCAAAATCATTGAAAGGGCTAAATTTAAAAGCAGCCAGGAAAACCTGTACAGAATGGCTGATTACGGTGATCTGAAGCAATCAGAGGGATGGAACATTTGCAAGAGTGACAGGAGACGCGCTCCGACATGCTTCAAGCGAAGGAAGTTCTAACGCTTGAGAGAGCCATCTGGTTGTCCGGTAATCTGAAAGCCGTTTGCAGCTCACATCGTTATTTTGAGGAGAAAGCAAACTTTGGTACAAAGTAAAACCCACTGTCCAGTTGGTGAAAGAGCACAGAGAAACAGGGGCACTCCAGGGTAAGGGAAGCAGTACCCAAAACGGCCAATAGAGCGACCATGCCAGTGCTGTGGAGCAAAGCACAACCACCAGTGTGATCCATGTCTTGCAATTTCAGCCCAATGCTTTCGATGTAGCTAAATAGGATGCTTGGAGTTGGGCAAAGCCAAAGGAAGAATGTGCTGGCCTTGGAAAGGGTCCAGAGGAGGTTCACAAGAATGACCCCTGGACTGAAGAACTTGTTGTATGAGGAACGGTTGAGAACTCTGGGTCTGTACTCGTTGGAGTTTAGAAGGATGAGGGGGGATCTTATTGAAACTTACAGGATACTGCGTGGCCTGGATAGAGTGGACGTGGAGAGGATGTTTCCACTTGTAGGAAAAACTAGAAGCAGAGGACACAACCTCAGACTAAAGGGACGATGTTTTAAAACCGAGATGAGGAATTTCTTCAGCCAGAGGGTGGTGAATCTGTGGAACTCTTTGCCGCAGAAGGCTGTGGAGGCCAATTCACTGAGTGTCTTTAAGACAGAGATAGATAGGTTCTTGATTAATAAGGGGAGAATGGGGAGAAAATATCAGCCATGATTGAATGGCGGAGCAGACTCCATGGGCCGAGTGGCCTAATTCTGCTCCTATGTCTTGTGGTCTTATGGTCTTACAACACACACATGCACAGAAAATTCCAAAAGGATTCAGGAGGGCGAGACAGCCCCAAGAGGACACCCAAGCATGAGGATTCTGGATTGGTGCTCTGGAATTTAAAATTGGACACCTAGAGCAAATGTTGTGGTCCTATTGGACAAAGATCATGGCTGAGAGACCTCTGCAAACAACAGAAACACTGCCGTATAGGAATAGAAAAATCTGCCTTCCAGGCATGTGTTTTCTGGAACCATTAAGGTATGGCAGCAACAAATCTTTGAGCTGATGTACGTCACCCATGACCAGTCATTTTCTTTCTTGAGCAGCAATCCTTGTGTGTTTCCAAATCTCTTCAAAACAGCAAAAGACATCACCGCAAAAGACATCAAGATGGCCACTGTCGTAAATTATGCAGAACTGCAAGTTTTCTCAAGATTTTCTCAACTGGATCTTTGGCTCTGAATTGTCTTCTCTTTTTGTCGAGCAGGTTGATCTAATGCCATTGCAGGGTGCCAAAAGCCCCTCCTTGGTCAGACCAGTCAACCACTCAGCTGATTACCACGACATCTTGAGTAGAGGACAGCACGGTAGCATTGTGGATGGAACAATTGCTTCACAGCACCAGGGTCCCAGGTTCGATTCCGGCTTGGGTTACTGTCTGTGAGGAGTCTGCACATCCTCCCCGTGTGTGCGCGGGTTTCCTCCGGGTGCTCCGGTTTCCTCCCACAGTCCAAAGATGTGCAGGTTAGGTGGATTGGCCATGATAAAAAAAATTGCCCTCAGTGTCCAAAATTGCCCTTAGTGGTGGGTAGGGTTACTGGGTTATGGGGATAGGGTGGAGGTGTGGACCTTGGGTAGGGTGCTCTTTCCAAGAGCCGGTGCAGACTCGATGGGCCGAATGGCCTCCTTCTGCACTGTAAATTCTATGAAATCAGTCCAGAGATGAACCAGCAATGAGTTGAGCCTCTACCTCCAGCTCTGATCCCCATTGGAGAGAAACCCAAAGACCACTGAGCAGACGCTGCAATCCGCAGACAGCATAACATTGCCGCAAACATTGCTGACATGAGTAGCAAACATACACGGTCAAATGTAAAATGTGAGTTTACTATCAAGTTACACCCTCAACAAGAAGAGCTATCTTCTATCCTATTGCACGTCATGGCGAGCCACTTGAATGAAGAGGAAAAAAACACGAAGTGAGCCCACAGTTCGTCTGCCATATGAGCAGGATAAACCAACTGCCATCTATCACTACAATTGGGTAATCAATTGTAGCAGGGAAATAATGAATATGGATGTTAAGGCAGTCAAGCGTATGGTTTATGAATGGATCTTTATAGGGATAACTGATTACATTAAAGGAGACTAGGGAATCTATGTAACTTACTAAAAGGACCTTTAGAGGGATTTGAAACCTAGATAGCTGTATTAGAAAGATTAAATAAAATTCCACACTTGGGTTAAAAACACCACCCAACTAACATGCTGATGTGGCAAAGACAGCCAGGTGGTATCTTATTGAAACTTACAGGATACTGCGTGGCCTGGATAGAGTGGACGTGGAGAGGATGTTTCCACTTGTAGGAAAAACTAGAAGCAGAGACAATCTCAGACTAAAGGGACGGTCCTTGAAAACAGAGATGGGGAATTTCTTCAGCCAAAGGGTGGTGAATCTGTGGATTCTTTGCCGCAGAAGGCTGTGGAGGACAAATCACTGATTGTGTTCAAGACAGAGATAGATAGGTTCTTGATTAATAAGAGGATCATGGGTTATGGGGAGAAGGCAGGAGAATAGGGATGAGAAAAATATCAGCCATGATTGAATGGCAGAGCAGACTGGATGGGCCGAGTGGCCTAATTCTGCTCCTATTTCTTATGGTCTTATGACTAAAAGACCTGACTTGGCAGACAACGCTAGCAGTACAAAGTCGAGCCTGGTAGCAACAAGAGATTAGGGGGAGTCTCTGAGATAGGGAAGACAGATACTTCTTGGGATAACAGGTGCACTGCCTCATGAAAATCTGCGTATTGTTTAATGGATGAATTTGTTTACTGTCAAGTATACCAAGGTATAGTGAAAATTATTGTTCTGCGTACAGTTCAGACACATCATTCCATACATGAGAAAAAAAACATAGGGCAAACGTAAGTAAATACATAGACACAGGCATCGGGTGAAGCATACAGGAGTGTAGTTCTACTCAGTAGAGAAGATGTGTGAACAGATCAGTCCATAAGAGGGTCATTCAGAAGTCTGCACAGCAGGGTTCAGAACAGCGGGGAAGAAGATGTTTTTGAATCTGTTAGTGCGAAGTTGGAAGAGTGAATAAGCCGGGTGGGATGTGTCTTTGATTATGCTACCCTCTTTCCCAAGGCAGCGGGAGGTGAAAGTTTATGGATGGGAGGCAGGTTCGGGTGATGGACTGGGCTGTGTTCACGACTCACTGTAGTTCCTTACGGTCTTGGGCCAAGCAGTTGCTATACCAGGCTGTGATGCAGCCAGATAGGATGCTTTTGATGGTAAGTCTTTAAAAGTTGTGTGGATACGCTGAATTTCCTGAGAAAGTATACGCACTGTTGTGCTTTCTTGGTCGTAGCGTCGACGTGGGTGGGCCAGGACAGGTTGTTGGTGATGTGTACGCCTAGGAATTTGAAGCTGTCAACCATCCCACCTCGGCACCATTGATGCAGACGGGGGTGTATGATACTTTGCTTCCTGAAGTCAATGACCAACTCTTTAGTTTTGCAGACATTATGGAATGATTGTTGTTGTTGCATCACTCCACTAGGTTCTTTATCTCCCTCCTGTACTCTGACTCATCGTTGTTCGAGATCCAACCCGTTACGGTTGTGTCATCAGCAAACTTGTAGAAGGAGTTGGAGCCATATTTTGCCACAGTCGTGTGTGTGTATAGGGAGTATAGTTGGGGGATAAGTACGCAGCCTGGCCGGGGGGGGGGGGGGGGGGGGGGGCAGTATTGACTATCGTGGAGGAGGTGTTGTTGTTTATCCTTACTGATTGTGATCTATGGGGCAGAAAGTAGAGGATCCAGTTGCAGAGGGAGGAGCCAAGTCTTAGGTTTTTGAGTTTAGATGTGAGCTTCGCTGGGATTATGATGTTGAAGGTGGAGCTGTAGTCAATGAATAGGAGTCTGACGTATAAGTCCTTGTTGTCTAGATGCTCCAGGGATGAGTGGAGGGCTAGGGAGATGGTGTCTGCTGTGGACCGGCTGTGCCTGTATGCGAATTGCAGTGGATCTAAGCATTCGGGGACCATGGAGTTGATTGCCTCATGACCAATCTCTCTAAGCACTTCATAATGATCGATGTCAAAACGACCAGATGATGGTCGTTGAGGCACGTTGCCTGGCTCTTCCTTGCACCGGTATGATAGTGGTCTTGATGCAGGTGGGGACCTTGGAACGGAGTAAGGAGATGTTCAAGATGTCTGCTGGTCCGAGCAGGATCTGAGTGTACGACCAGGGACCCCGCCAGGACCTGTCACTTTCCGAGGGTTCACTTTCAAGAAGGCGGGTTTGTCTTTGGAAGCTGTGATGGTAAGTATAGGTGTGTCTGAGGCTGCTTGGGCAGTTGACAATAGTTTGATGGTTTCCTGGTCAAACCGAGCATGGAATGCATTGAGGGCTACGCTGCTGTCGGAGATTCTACTTGGCTTCGCTTTGTAGTCCATTATGTTTAAGCCGTGCCACATACCTGGATTTCTTGTATTGGTCAGGGTTGCCTGGCTTGAACGCCTCAGACCTGGCCTTAAAGTCTGTGACTGTGGTAATGTCAAATGGTAATGTCAACCTAAAACAGGCAATGTACTACCTACGTGACTTTCACTATATACATATCTCACGGTTTTTCAGTTGGGTAGGCTCCTGCTTCAGGGACCCTCTCAAGTAGTGCTGTCCCAACGCGTAGCAAATAAACGATCATTCTGTACTTGTCGGCTCCTGAGATTTTGTATGATAATCTACACCATAACACAATGAGTCGTTCAATGCCATGAATAGAAAAGAGGATTAAAAGCCACTCATATTCCCAAAGAACCTCTGGCTCTGTCAATGCAGAGTCAACCACTCTTCCGACTGTAGTGAAAATAAGATATGGATGGGTTATAAGGCCTCCAGACTACCTGAACTTCTGAACCCAAAGACTTGAGGGGGAGATGGAATAGTAGTAATGATGTAATATGTGGGGTAAACTGGGATAACCTGTTCATGCGTCGGCTAAAGACTTGGGTGAGGTGTAGTAAAGGGGTCTGGCAAATAGAGTTAAAATGGGACTGAGTACAGTCCCACACACAGTGATGTGAGAGAACATATGACCTGTACTTGGGGGTCAGAGTAGTGTTGGGCAGAATCATGTGTAGAAGCAAACATGGAGAGAACTCCTAGCTTGGACTTTTATTGTACCTCTGTATATTGTTTCTTATAGTTGATAAATACTATTGAACTACCTGAGACTAATACCGTAACACCTTTACAACAGTTTGGAGAGGGAGTACCAGCGCTCGGACCGATGATATCCGTAGACCTATGGAGAAGCGATTAAAATATACATGCAAAAAAGGCCAGATATGCAGCATTGCAGAGATTTCAGTGGGTTATATGGCTGGTGGAGGTTGAGACATGTGCAGTCATGGATTTTAAAACTAAGGCATTATCAGATTGGAAGCCACTCCGTAAGTAGAATGGTGATGGATGAATGGGACTTTATTATTTTTGGCATGTGGGGCATCATTGGCAAGGCCTGTATTTGTTGTCTACCCTCAGTGGTCCTTGAACAGAATAGCTTGCAAGGTTGTTTCAGAGGGCAGTTAAGGGTCAACCGCATTGCTGTAGGTCTGGAGTCCCATGTAGACCAGTTAAGGATGTCCATTTCCATCCCTAAAGGTGATTGGTGAACCAAATGGGTTTTTGCAACAATCTATGAAGGTTTAAAAGGGGGTAGGGGGTGGGGGGTGGGGGGGGGGTCGCTTAGCTCAGTTGGCTGGACGGCTGGTTCATGATGCTGAGAGACACCAACAGAGTGGGTTCAATTCCCATACTGGCTGAGACTATTCATGAAGGGCTCTACCTTCTCAAACGTGCCCCTCGCCTGAGGTTGAACCCTCGGGTTAAATCACCACCAGTCAGCTCTCTCCATAAAATTCCTACAATGCAGAAAGTGGCCATTTGGCTGATCGAGTCTGCACTGACCTTCTGAAAGACCACCCTACCTAGGCCGTATCCCCCATAACCCCACCTTTTTGGACCAAGATTTATTGAAACTAAGGAACGACTAATGGTGCCTTTAGGAACTGAGCGTTAATAGTGGGAAAGGTAGTGTAGCAGAATGTGTTAATGGGAGAAAAAGGTCAGTGCTCAATGGGAGCAAATCTGAGCAACAAGGCACCTTGGCGATGTGGGGGAGGGATGGGGTTGTGTTGGGACAAGGCAGGGGAACCAAATAATAACAACAAAGCGGAGAGTCAAGATGGAGGGTAAAATTCATATTCTTAAATTTGTTGAGCTCAATGAGTTCAGAAGGCTATAACATGCCTAATCGGAAGATGAGTTCTTCCAGTTTGCGTTGGCCATCACCGGAACATTGCAGCAGGCTGAAGCTGGGTGTGAGAGCAAGGTGCTGAATTTAAATGGCAAGAGTTGTCATGCTTGCGGAGAGAGCAATGATGTTCCTCAAAGTGGTCACTCAGTCTGTATTGGGAGCAGTGAACACAGTAGACCAAATTTAGAAAAGCTGCAAGTGAGATGGTGCATCACCTGAAAGGAGTGTTTGGTCCCTTGGACAGTGATGAGGTAAAGGGGCAAGAGTTGCAACTTCTGCAATGGAATGGGAATGGGATGAAGGGTTGGTGGCGATGGAGGAATGAACCAGTGTGTCGAGGAGGGAATGGTCCCTGTGGAGTGTATGCAGGGGGAGGTGTGTTTGATGGTGGCATCAAGCTGGAGCTGGCAGAAATGGCAGAGAATCTTTTGAATACAGAAGCTGGTGGGTTAAAAAAATGAGAAGAGGGACCCAGTCATGGTTCTGGGAGTGAGGGACAGTGATGAGGACAGCACTGTGGGAGATGAGACAGACAGAGTTGAGCGTCCTGCCAACAGCAGTGGGGTTGGGGGAACCTTGGTTGAGGAAATAGGCAGACATGTCCGAAGCGCTGTCAAAGGTGAATAATCTAAACCGATGTGGCGCATGATGGTTTGATAGGATAATAGTTTTATGGTCACCAATGTTGTGACTAGCTTTATATTCCAGATTTATAAATTGAATTTATATTCCACCAGCTAACATAGTGGGATTTAGTCTGGGCCTCCAGATTAATATTATAATAATAGGCTTACATTAACACTGCAATGAAGTTATTGTGAAAAGCCCCTAGTCGCCACATTCCAGCGCCTGTTCGGGTACACGGGAGGGAATGTCCAAATTACCTAACAGTCCGTCTTTCGGGACTTGTAGGAGGAAACCGGAGCACCCAGAGGAAACCCACGCAGACACAGTGAGAACGTGCAGACTCCTCAGACAGTGACCCAAGCCGGGAATCGAACCTGGGACCCTGGCGCTGTGAAGCAACAGTGCTAACCACTGTGCTACCGCGCCACCCATGGTGTCCAAATATATATTACTAGTCCAATGACACTACTATGACGCCATCGCTCTCTTTACGCCTCCCCCTTTGAAGTTATGGGAAATACGAGTATGGAATTCTTTTGATTATTATCAAGTCAGAGAATAGGGAGGTTGCAGATTGGTGCTTGTTTGCAAGGATAGAGGTGAAGGGTGGGTTTCCTGAGAGGGTCATGGTGGCAGATTTGAATGGGAGGGCCTGGGTCAGTTTGAGGCGATCAGCACCTGCTGACTTGGCCAGTGTAAGGAAAGTCGGATTGTCAGCAGTTTGGGAATAGGATTGTGGGTGCAGAAGGTACATCTGTTGGAGGGCATGAGGGGATATTTCCCTAGCATCTTTCTATAGTTTCACTCCAGAGGGGAAGCTTAGGAACAAAATGGTACTCTTCTACTAGTACCATTTGTATTAGTAGAAGAGAGGGGTGTGGCGATTGAGCATATGATTTCACTTTTTGTGACACAAGTCCAGCAATTTCCTTTAGAGGCCAGTAAGAAGTCTTAGAACACCAGGTTAAAGTCCAACAGGTTTGTTTGGAATCACTAGCTTTCGGAGCACCGCTCCTTCATCAGGTGAGTCACTTCTTACTGTGCCCACCCCAGTCCAACGCCAGCATTTCCACATCTTGTTTAGAGGTGTGAGATGAGGAGGCACAGGGAGAAGGGATTAAGAAAACTATTTGTAGTGAAGAAATGCTAGAGGCACTCTTGGCATTTCAGGATTATCCTTAAATGCTGAGCAATTTTGACAAAGGCCAGCAGGACCCGATGATGCCAGGAAGATCTGGTTAAGACAGGCTAAAACATGGCATTCTACAGGACAAAAATAAGCTATGCTTTTACATTCCCTTTCATCCTGTAATCTGGATTTGTACTCCAATGAGGTGTTGAGAAAGTACTGTATTGTTAAAGTATAGTCTTGTATGACTTCCGGTGACGGCGGGCGGGAGGCGGCCGCACAATGGAGGGCTCCCGTTCGGCAATGGCATTTTCGGGGCTTTAAGCCCGGTCCCAGGGTCCGCGGAGGCGGCAGAAGAAGGGAGAAGGCACGGAGGAGGCACAGTGAAGACACAGGAGGAAAGAAGGAACAAAGAAAAATGTCGAGGGTGAGCAAGAAAACGGCCGGGAAAAAAACAGCTGGAGGTCCGTCGGGGAGTGGAAAGGTCACCGTGGGGTCACCAGGAAAAATGGAGGCTGGAGCACCAGGGAAGGCCGCCCTGCTTACGGCTGAAGAAATAACTAAGGTGATGGCTGCGGAATTTGAAAAGCAGTTGGTGCAGATTGCGAAATGCATGGAGACGGTGAGGAAGGAGATGAGGGAGATTTTGAGTGTGCTGATGGAGGAGGCGGTTTCCCTGGTGAGGACGAAGGTGGCGAGCGCAGTGGCGGAGGTGCGAGAGCAAGGGGAGGCGCTGAAGGAAGTGGAGGAGACGTTATTGCAGCACGGTGATCAACTTGCCTCGATGGGGAAAGAGATGCGGAAGGTGATGGATACTAACAAGGATCTGCGAGGAAAAATGGAAGACCTGGAAAACAGATCCAGGCGACAGAATTTGAGGAGCTGCCAGAAGGAGTTGAAGGACCGAAGCCGACTGAGTACTTTGCCGCGATGCTGGCAAAAGTATTGGGGGAGGGGGGAGGATCCCTCCCGATATGAACTGGATCGGGCTCATCGGTCGTGGAGGCCTATACCAAGGGCGAGTGAGCCGCCAAGGGCAGTGACTCTGTGCTTCCGTAGGTACAGGGTGAAGGAGAAGGTCCTGAGCTGGGCAAAGCAGAAGTGGGTGGTGCAGTGGGCTGGAGCTGGTATACGTGTATACCAGGACTTTACGGTGGAGCTGGCAAGGAGGCGGGCTGCCTTCAACCGGGTGAAGAGGGCACTGTACATTAGCAAGGTGCGGCATTGTATATCCAGCGAAGCTGAGGGTGACTTACAAGCTCAGGGACTTTTATTTTGGAACGGCAGAAGCAGCGGAGGAGTTTGCGAAAGCAGAAGGACTGTGGCAGAACTGACAAATTGAGGAATGGCCGTGTGCCGATGTAACCTCATGACTGTATTTTCTTCTTTTTTGTATCACTGCGCGCGGGTGTAGAGATTAAAGGAGCCAATGTGGTATATATTTGGACAAGGGAAGGGACGGGACTTTCACTCGAAATGAGAGTTCTTTGGGGTGTAGGTGGATATGCGGGGTTTGTGTGCTAAAAGGAGATCTTTGGGCTTTCCTAGGGCCGAGCAAGTGGGAAAGGGACCCGGGTGGGGGCCTCCACGCTGGCCGGTTTAAGCCGGCCAGTGAACGGGAGTGAGGTGGGGGGGGGGGGGGGGGCTGCGGCCATCGGAGCCTGGCAGAACAGGGTCCGAGTGGTCTAGCCGGGGTGGAAAGTTGGGGGGAAGGAATCGAGGTTGGGAGGAGGAGTTTTACAAGAGGCAGTGGACAGGAGGAGCTGGAGACCTGCAGTGGGGGGGGGGGGGGGGGAAGAGCTGTGTAAGATTAAGGGTGACTACGGGTAATCCCTGATTCCTTTTTGCCATTTGTTTATGTAAACATGTGGGTTGAGGTATGGGGGTTGGTGGGTAGATGGGATCGTTGTTATTATGGGGACTGACATATCTTGCTGATTATTGTTTATTATTGATGGATGTAAATGTGGGAGAAAATGTAAAAAAGGAGAATTTAAAAAATTTATTTAAAAAAAAAAAGTATAGTCTTGTATAATAAATATACAGGAATTATTTGGAACAATCCATCTTGTTGAAAAACAATCTACTTTGATTTCAGCAATATTTTTGATATGCCACATAATCAAATTAGGAGTTAAAAGGCACAATAGAAGGCAAAACTTTCTAACGTGCATTGCCAAACCAGAAAATCTAAAATTCCTGTCTCCTACAGTACTCGTCTACACCTGCCCTAGAAGTCCAACCTTTTATGCACACTGTTTTCAATACTATGTGCTTTCAATATTATGCACTATGTAACCTAATTCTCCATTTTAGTTCCCCTTTTGAGGGGCTTATTTCTTATGAATAATTATATAAATATTACTTAATCAGTATTCCTTATTGAAAAGTACTGCAACAGGCAGTGAGCTCCTTTTGACTGGGAGCTGGAGTATCTGACTTCCTCCTGCCGAATAGGTGGTCCACCCAGCTTTGGCACAGGGAAGTGTGGTAAAATGGATTCTGCTTGTGTGCAATGCTTGAAATGGTTCTTCCTAGAGAAAATTCATGCCACGCTTGAGGGACCTGGATCCCTCACCTCCTTCGCACTCACTAATCCCATTTATTTGCTCATTAAAATCGCCACACCCCTTGATTTCAAATCAAACCCAGAGTGAAAAACCTGCCCAACCCACCCCTTCCTTAACCTAACCTGGTCCTTCACACAGAGGTATGTCTCCTGCAAAAAGACCACCCCCGCTTTCAAGCTCCAGAGGTGCGCGAACACCCGCGACCTTTTAACCGGCCCATTCAGTCCCCGGATGTTCCATGTTACCAACCTTACCGGAGGCTTGCGCCTCCAATCCCCTCTACCGTCCGTCATCTTCCCCACTTAACTCCTGCCCCTTTAATTCCACTCTGTACCTAGCCCATCCCAGATGGCCCCTTTCTTCGCCCTTGACCATGTCATCTCTCACCCCCTGCCACGTCGCAGAATGCCTCCCCGCGCTTTTCCCCTTCCCCTTCTTTTCCCCTTCCCCTTCTACCCCCCCGTTTCCCCCCCCCCCCCCCCCCCCCCCGTCCCCCACTTCCCCTTTTCCTCCCTCCCCCCGGCCACCCCTCTTGGCCTGCTCCTCCACCACCTCACTTCCGTTCACCAGCATAACCTGCTAGTGTGGCTGCCCCTTCCCAAAGGCACATCATAATAACCTCCCACTCCTCAGCTCCAAGAAGAAGGCCTCCTGCTGGCCTTGCCCTCCCCCACCCAAGCAAGGACTTCTCCTGAACTCCAGGTAGCCTTCTCCAAAAGCAAACAAACAGATGTTAAACACAAACAGTCCGATAAAACAGGAGGGGGGATGGGAACATCCATCCCCACATAAACTTTTCACCCCTACAACTCCTTACAATCTCAACATTGAACAGAAACCACCCCCCACAAAAAAGGCGAAAATCCTCCAATCTCTGCACCCACTTCAAACATGTTCCCGACCATTACATAGTGCCAGCACCCCGGTTCCCAAGCATTGTCCGCTCCGTTCTCCCCCCAGTTTATGCTCCTTAATTAAGTCTTCGGCCGCTTCTGGGGTCTCGAAATAATACTCCCGACCTCCGAACGTCACCCATAATTTTGCCGGGTAGAGCACCCCGAACCTGATCTGCCGCCGGTACAGCACCGCCTTGGCCTTGTTGAAACCTGCCCGCCGTTTTGCCAACTCGGCTCCGATGTCCTGATAAATCCGGACGTTATTTCCCTCCCAGTCGCAGCTACGCTTCTCCCTGGCCCACCGTAGAATTTTCTCTTTCTCCACAAATTTATGGAGTCTCACGATCACCGCCCCCGTCGGCTCCCCAGCTCTAGGCTTTTGCCTCAGAGACCTATGCGCTCGGTCCACTTCAGGTGCCTTATCGAGCACCCCTTCTGCCATCAGTCCTGCCAGCATCTTCGAGACGTACCTTGTGGCACTCACACCTTCCACACCTTCAGGCAGACCCACTATTCGCAGGTTCTGTCTTCTCGAGGTATTCTCCTGCTCCTCAACCTTTGCCCTCAGCGTTTTACAAAGGTCACCTAGGAGCCCCAACTCCGCCTCCAGAGCCACCGCACGATCGCTGTGGTCCAAGATCACTTCTTCGATCTCCCGAATCTGCGACCCCGGCACCTCCAAACACCTCTCCATCCGCTTCAAAGTACTCTTCAGGGGTGCCATGGCTCCTGCAATGGCCTTTGCATGATCCTCACACATTTCTTTCCTCTGCTTCTGGAATTCCTCCTTGATAAAAGTCAGCAATTCCTGTATCTGGGCCTTGCAGTTTGCCCCTCCCCTGCCTGCATGCTGGAAGAGACTGTCTGTGAAGCACAAGACTGTTTCAACTTTCCAGCCAAATCTCTCTGCTTACTGCCGGTCTGGCGATCAGAAGACATACCATTCCAGGGGTAAACTACTCCTCTAACATTCACCTACGCCTTTTAATCAAAATTCCACCCGGATCTGCGAGAAAAGAGCCCTTGTCTGTGACTTTAAGCAGGGACAGCCCTGGATGTGACCACTCACTCCATGGTCACAACCGGAAGTCCGGTATCTGAAAATTCAACCAGCCCCTTCTCCTGTACACATGAGTCTGCATGTTGGGCAGTCGCAATCCAAATGTTCCATGAATGTGAAAATCGGGCTAATATTTAATATTACACTGCACATGCATGCTATAGTGCTCCTATCATTACACAGTACATCCTTCAGTTCACCATGAGCCAAGCAATAGGATATTCTCTAGTTTAAAAATATTGAATAGATATGTTCAAAATGAACAGCTGCCAATATTTTTTCCATTTGTTTTTAAACTTTTCAATTTTCACTTTTCCATTTGTACACTTGTACAAATGGACACTTGTACATTTTTTGTACGATTATTGGGTTACCTTTTGGTACCTCATGCAAGTAACAATTATCTGTATGTGAGACTTGCTGGTGAATGCAGACTGGGTGCAAGATTTGTGGGGGGTTAAAACAGTGTTTCATCCAGTGTTCACTCTTGCGCATTTGTTTCTTCATGCCCCCAATGCTCAAGTCCAAACCTTCATCTCTTTCTAAATTGTCTTAACTCTGCCACCACATTGAAATAAATGACTTGGCAACAGTCTCAACAAGCTCACTTATTTTTGTTGTAAGCCACGAAAACTAACAAAATATTTTGTTTCTGTATATTTTATCCAACTATAATTTTTTAATGGCATAACACTAATTTGACATCTTGCATTTCAAATCTTGATTATGACCCTTTTTACGCAGGTTGGCAATGCAATCAAAAATATGTTACCCTTTGGTCCACTGAAGTCATCTAAAGATACTCCACGATCTATTCAGGTAGACATAACTCCAACGTCATCCAGAATATCAAGGAATGCAGTCACCAGTTTATCAATTCGAGGGCATCGATGGAAGAGGAACGGTAAGCAAACAGATTGATGTGAGCAGAGTGGATAAGGTTCTATACGTTTGAATCTCTGAAATAAAGCTTCATTTAAAAATAAAAGATTTAATACCTTGCCATTAACCAATTTGCCTCTTGTTGCAGAAAAGGATATTTTAAATTTTAGTTGGGGAAGAAAATATTGATACAAAAACTTAAATCTAAAATTATGTATTACTGTTTGAGAAGATCAAAATGTGTGTTCTTTTTAGGCTGTTAATGGTAAAATAGGTATAGTTGGGTTTATATCCCCAGCATGGCATTAGTAAAATTGAATTCAACAAATTTGGTCCTTTGTGGACTTGTGCCAGAAAATGAATCTAAAAGTTTACTCCAAGTTCAATAATCAACTGGTTCCCTCTGGAAGCAGGACCTGGAGCTCCAACCCCACACTGGACTTAATTTCCTAAGACCAATAAATACAGCCTTGCAGTGTCACTCATGAAACACAAGCTCTGTACATGGTGCTTGAAAATGTTTCGTCTTTTTGTTTTCAACAAGTTAGCCATTTAATTCATCTTATTATCTAATACAAGAATCTATAATTTTGCAGCAGCAAAATCAAAACTTAGATGAACCTAATTGTTGCTTGTTCAGTTTAATTTTTCAGGTAGACTGCAAGATATTGATCTCTATGAAACAAGAAATTATATTTATGGTAATAAAATATCTTCCAAGTTCTGGAGGTGATATCTCCACTCACGAGCAGTTACTTGGGGGAAGTGGGAAATGATTACCAGCAGATAAGCTGCTTCCATTCTGCATGATGTATAGAGGAGTAACTGTGAACAGTGAGAGATTCAAACAAAAGCAAAGTTTGGCAATCTGGACCTTCCCCAGCCAAGTGTTACTTACAGTACCAAAATTTGGTTCTTAATTGTGAAGTATTTTGTATTTGATGTCATGCTGAATATACGCCTGAAATGCTTAGGAATTAGAGGCCAGTTTAATTTGTTAGGAGGACTACGATGGTCTTGATCCTGTTTCTCTTTTCTTATTCCACATATCTAATGCTTTTTCTGTTGTCAGTGGCGAAAATATATTACTTTCAAATACAAGATGATGTGTTGGGTGTTCTGGATCACATACAGGTCACCAACACTTGAAGTAGTGCAACACTATTTTATTAAAAGGTTAACTATTTAAACATACTTGAACTGTGGGTAAATACGATACCAGCTTTAACTAAAGACCTTTGCCTTGTCCTAACCAGTTGATGCACTCAGCACATGGTGAATGTCTGTGTTGCAGGCTGTGAGCTCTGTGCTCCTAGCTAGCTGCTACTCGAATGAGCGGGAACTCTGATGTCCCCTGTCTTTATAGTTCGTGTGCTCTCACTGGTGATTGGCTGCGGTGTTGTGTATGTTGATTGGTCCTACTGTGTGTCCATCAGTGTGTGTCTGCACCATGATATACTGGTGTATATTATGACGCAAGGTGAAGCAGCATTGTGTCTCCTCTCAATAAACCAGGTTAAATGTACCTGAAAGTACAGTAGAAAGAATTGTGTTGCAAAATTGGGCAGCAAGGGAAATCTGTCAGTCTCTCATGCACATGCTTCAGCAACACAACTGGACTTTTGTACCCTGGCGATGTGGTCACCAACTGTTTCAATACGATGTAATAAAAAATACAGTTACATTGGGATTCCCAGCTCTGCAACTAATTGCTTTTTGTTCAAGTGGAGACATGAGAAGATTTATGTGAGCCACTGACTGACTCGTACATTGAATAAGGGTGGAGGTGTGTTTCTGAGTGGGGTGCTCTTTCAGAGGGTTGGTGCAGACTCAATGGACCGAGCGGCCTCCTTCTGAACAGTTAGGGATTCTATGTAATAAAGGCAATGCAGCAGAATATATTTGGATTTCAAAAAGCCTTTCATAAATAGTTGAATTCATGAGGAGTTGAGACCAATGGCAGAATGGATATAAGCGGGTTCCAAAACAGAAAGCCAAATAGGAGTTAAAGATAATTACTCAGGCTGGCAAAAGGTGGGAAGAGGTATTCACAAGCTGGGAGCACTGAAAAGAGAAGTTAATGTAGGAGATTCTCTAGCTACAAGTGAAGAGAGAAGACGAGCACCAGACAAGGGTCCGAGGAGGATGGTCAACCAACCATGTGAAAAAGCTGCATGCAAGTCGAACAGGATAAGGAAGGATAATGCACCATGGTCACAGTCAGGAAGGGTGTAATTTGTAACTTTGATTAAGATTTCAATTTGTGACAACTGATTAGAGAGATTCAAATGCGGAAAAGTTGAGCAGGTATTTACAAGGAAACAAATGTTCAAGCACTTTTCGAGATGAAGTAAAGTTGAAGATCAGGTGAGGCAGAGAGGTCCAGCCTGTTTTTTTTTAAAGTGGCAGGTGGTGATGACAGATTTGGAAGGAAGAAGGAGTAGAATCATGAGCAGGGGGTGAGTATCGAGGACAAGATGAGTCTCATGAATATATGTGGTGTGATGGAAGAGAAGCTAGAGAAATAAGTGGGTTCAGGACTAGGGAAGATCAAATTACTGGAGCTAGTTTGACCTGGTGGACTAGGGAGGAGACTGATAAAGATAGGCAACTGAATGAATTTATCTCCACCTCCGTAACAAAGTGTTGTTGGAGAATGCATGGAGAAGGGTTTAAGAAGAATCTTGGTAGTTGACAAAAGAAGCTGAGGATTATCTTTACATTTCAGAAGCAGCTTGGTTTAAGCAGTTTTAGCAAAGATGTTGCTTGATATGTTTAAGCCAGAACTGGCAATTAAAATGGTTGTGCGCCATCAATTTGCATTCATCATCTCTAGGAAGTGAAATTTAGGCTGCACTAAATGGAAAAATCAGATTGCGAAAGTAAGTGTTTTACTGGAGACAAGGGCATAAAAGGTAGTGGTGAGGGTTTGCTTGCGCAGATTTTACATGCAGAATGTTGTGGTGGATGAAGGGCCAAAGGCTAGACAGTTGGAAATTTGTATGTGAATTGGGGGCAAATAGATTTTCAAAGGGAAGGAAGATTTGAATGGCAAAGAACAGAAATGGCTTTATCTGTGATTGAATATGGGGGAATAGCGAAGCCAGGTGAGATGATATTGATTGTGGCTGTGAATGTCGGTAGGAGGGATCAACAATAGAATCACAGAATAATACAAAGCAGAAGAGGCCCTTTGGCCCAAAAGGTCTGCACTGACGCCTGAAAGATACCTCCTTCCTTCCCAATGTACGGTATGCATTGTTTGTACAACATGCAAGAAACAATACTTTTCACTGTATACTAATACATGTGACAATAAATCAAATCAAATGACCTGCCTACCTAATCCCATTTGACAGCACTTGGCCCATAGGTGAATATATTCAGTGGATAGAGTGCAAAGGTGAGTTCAGATCATGTTTAAAATCACCCACGGTGAGAAATTGCTTGATGCAGAAGCTGAGAGGGGAAAGCAGTGGCAATCTTTGAGATGTTTGGGTAGACCGTGGAGAACGAGCATATTAAGAAAGAGGTGACTAACGTTTGAATGTCTCTGGTTGGAGAAGATATTTTCTTGGAACCGAAGGATTATTTTCACTCTGGCGTCACTGGTTTTGAAATCTTGTTCATTGTGCACATAAAATAAGAATTAATGGAAGCCACAAGGCTTCAGATAAAGAAACAAATGAGCAAATGCTAAATGCAAGGACATAAAAAATAGAGTAGGTTATTTGGCCCTTTGAGCTCCATCATTCAGACAGATGGCCGATCTTCTACCTCACTCTGTTTTTCTGCCCACTCCCTATATCCATTGATTCCCCGAGAGATCAGTAATCTATCTATCTTGGCCTTGAATATACTTAATGATGGAACATCCACAATCTCTGGGGTGGACATTTCTAAAGATTCACAATCACTTGTGTGATAAAATTTCTCCTCACCTCAGTCCTAAATGGGCAACCCCTTATCCTGAACTGCTCAATATTTTGAGGTTATTGCAACCAGGGGAAGCAACATCTTGGTGACCCTGTTGAGCCTTTTCGAAATTTTGCATGTTTCAATATGATCTTCTGCTAAAACTTCAGAAAGTATAGGCTCAGGGCAGCATGGTGGTGCAGTGGTTATAAATGCTGCTTCACAGCGCTGAGGACCCGGGTTCGATTCCTGGTCCATGTGGAGTTTGCACATTCTCCCATGTCTGCATGGGTCTCACTCCCACAACCCAAAAAGATGTGCAGGGTAGGTGGATTGGACACGCTAAATTGCCCCTTAATTAAAAAAGAATTAAAAATTAAAAAGAATTGGCCCTAAATTTATAAAGAAAAAGAAAGTATATGCTCAATTTACTCAACCTCCCATCACGGGGCAGCGCTCTGATTCCAGGAATCAATGTAGTGAACCTTTGTTGTATTGCATCCAGTGGAAATATATGATGACCAAAACTGCACCGTACTGCAAACATACTATTTAGGAGAAAAAGTAGGCCACTCAGCCCCTCAGGCCTGCCCACCATTCATTGAGATCACGGCTGATCTGATTTGGTTCTTAACTCCACGTTCTACCTACCTCCAAAAGCTTTGACTTCCTTATTTAGTCAAGAATCTAGCTACTTCTGCTTTAAAAATATTAATTTACTCTGCCTCCACTACTCTCGGGGGAAGAAAGTTCCAAACATTCACAATCCTCATTAAAAATATTATCTCAGACTTGAATGGGAGATCCCTTATTTCTAGTCTCCCCCACAAAGCATCCACCGTGTCAAGTCCCATCGGGCATTTTTGTTAATAAGATCCAATCTTCTAAATGCTAATGGGTGCAGTCCCAGCCTGTCCAAACTTTCCCTTTCTTCCCCCCCAACCCCCACTAGTATCAGTCAAGCGAACCACCTCTGAACTGCTTCTAATGCATTTATATCTTAAATAAGGAGGCCAAAACTGTTCACCGTACTCAGAGATGTTTTCTCACCAATGCCCTGTACAACTGTAGCAAAACATTTGTACTTATTCCATTCCCCTTGCGATAGCATTCCACCTGCCTCCCTAATCACTTGCTGTCCCTGCGTAAGACCTTTTCCTGATTCGTGCATCAGGACACCCAGATCTCCCTCTGCCACCAAGTTCTGCAATCTCCCCATTTAAATAATATGCAGCTTTTCTGTCCTTCCTGCTAAAGTAGGCAAGTCCACATTTTCCCACATTGTACTCCATCGTCCAAATTTTTCCCCATTTAAAAACTTAACCAATCTATGTCCCTTTGCATACTCCTTCTGTCATCTTCATAACCGACTTTCTTATTTATCTTTGCCATCAGCAAATTTCGCAACCATACATTTGGTCCCTTCATCCAAGTCATTGATATAAATTTTAAACAGTTGAAGCCCCAGCACCGATCTCTGGCACTCTATTTGTCACGTTTTGCCAACACGAAAGTGATGCATTTATGCCAGATGTTTCCTGTTAGCTAACCAATCCTCTATCCATGCTTACCCCCTACAACATGAGCTCTTATTTTGCATAATGACCTTTGATGAGGCACCTTGTCAACTGTTCCGGAAATCTCACTGCAGCACTTCCACAGGTTCCCTTTCCTTAAAGATTTCCAATAAATTAGTCAAACATGAGCTCCCTTTCACAAAACCATGTTGGCTCTGCTTGATTGCATTTGCTTTCCTAATTGCTTGCTGTACTGCAAGTTACTACCTGTGTGGTCCTTGTACGAGCTGGCGGCGGATGCTGTCCGCAAGCAGGATCTACCGGTCCCGCTGTTGACAACAGGATTTCCAATTGACTGCACCCCTCATCGCTGTGAAACCTGTGCATGCGTGGGATCGGAATTTCCCGCTGGCATGAACAGCCCGTAAATCCCACACTCTATTTTTACTTTCATTTCCCCACATTATTTGTCATCCATAGAATTTGGTAGAACCCTCCAGAGTATTGACAGTCAGAGAGATCTAGGTGTACAGGTTCACAGGTCACTGAAAGGGGCAACACGGGTGGAGAAGAGATTTACCACACTACCAGAAGGATGCGGAGGCTTTAGAGAGGGTGCAGAAGAGATTTACCAGGATGTTGCCTGGTATGGAGGGCATCAGCTATGAGGAGAGGTTGAATAAACTCATTTTTTTTCTCACTGGAATGACGGAGGTTGAGGGGCGACCTGATAGAGGTCTACAAAATTATGAGGGGCACAGACAGGGTGGATAGTCAGAGACTTTTTCCCAGGGTAGAGGGGTCAATTACTAAGGCGCATAGGTTAAGTTGCGAGGGGTAAGGTTTAGAGGAGATGTACGAGGTTTAAGGTGAGAGGGGCAAGGTTCAGAGTAGATGTACAAGGCAAGTTTTTTACACAGAGGGTAGTGGGTATCTTGAACTCGCTGCCGGAGGAGGTGGTGGAAGCAGGGACGATAGTGACGTTTAAGTGGCATCTTGACAATACATGAATAGGATGGGAATAGAGGGATACAGACCCCGGAAGTGTAGAAGATTTTAGTTTAGACGGGCAGCATGGTCGGCAGAGGCTTGGAGGGCCAAAGGGCCTGCCCCTGTGCTGTACATTTCTTTGTTCTTTGATCTGTCCCTTGTTCATTCACTTAACCTGATTGCATCTCTTGGCTTACATTCTCACGTAACTTTGTATTGTTAATAAACTTGAATACACTCCCAATTCTTGTGTTTTTTCTCCTGAGGGTCATTAGTCTGTGGAATTCTCTTCCCCAAAGAGCAGTGAAGACTAGGTCACTGACTATATTCGAGGCTGAGTGAGATTTTTGATTGAGTTAGATTTTTAATTGACAAGTGAATTGACGATTATGGGCGAATGGAGATTAGGCCAGAATCAGATCAGTCATGATCTTCTCAAATGACAGGGCAGGCTGGACGGGCCAATTGCCTACTCCTCTTTCTTGTGTTCTTCCTGTATTATTCTTTGTCACTTGTCCAAGCCATTGATACAGATTGTAAATAGCTCGAGGCTCCAGCACTGATTCTTGTGGCACACAATGATATTCCTTTGGTAAAACCACATGGATTCAGTAAAATCTAAGTATGATCATACAAAGTGCATTGTTAAGAATTCTTTAGTAATGGTTCCCTATGTTTTGCTGATGACTGCTGTCAGCTAATTGGTCTGTATTTCCCTGTTTTATTTCTGATTCCACTTCCTGATTTTCTGAGCCAAGTTTATTTCTCACTAACAATAATCTTTACTGGTGTCACAATTAGGCTTACGTGAACACTGCAATGAAGTTACTGTGAAAATCCCTTAGTCATCACAGTCCGTCGCCGGTTCGGATATACTGAGCACCTGGAGGAAATCCACACAGACACTGGGAGAACGTGCAGACCTCCGCACAGACAGTGACCCAAGCCGGGAATCGAACCCGGGTCCCTGGCGCTGTGAAACAACAGTGCTAACCAATGTGCTACCGTACTGCCCATACTGTCCTTGTATCATCCTTTACTATCTGGGTTGTTTCTGTCTATCTTTCCCATATGCTATGCAAATGGAATAGTTAGTCACCTTGTTACCATGCTGGGGGGGGGGGGGGATTTTCCATGCCCCCCATGGCGCGTTTATAGCCGTGTTTGGCAGCCTGCCGTTGGGTGTGGTTCTACCGCTGTCAGTGGGATTTCCGTTGAATTCACCCCCCACAGTCGGGAAACCCACCGCGGGGGGTCGTTGTTAGCGGGACCAAAAGATCCCGCTGTTGTGAACGGCTGGAGAATCACAACCCTACTGTTAGGGGCAGCACGGTAGCCTTGTGGATAGCACAATTGCTTCACAGCTCCAGGGTCCCAGGTTCGATTCTGGCTTGGGTCACTGTCTGTGCGGAGTCTGCACATCCTCCCCGTGTGCGCGTGGGTTTCCTCCGGGTGCTCCGGTTTCCTCCCACAGTCCAAAGATGTGCGGGTTAGGTGGATTGGCCATGACAAATTGCCCTTAGTGTCCAAAAAAAAATTGTCCTTAGAGTTGGGTGGGGTTACTGGGTTATGGGGATGGGGTGGCGGTGTTGACCTTGGGTGGGGTGCTCTTTCCAAGAGCCAGTGCAGACTCGATGGGCTGAATGGCCTCCTTCTGCACTGTAAATTCTATGATCTCAAATTTTCTTTCCATTCCTAAAACTCCCTTCACCTGAACCCTTCCACTCTCCTCCCTTTTCATTTTAAAGCTCTAGCCACCTCTTTCATTATACAATTCGCCAGACTGGATTAAAGGTTAAAAAGGCATTCGGGATCCTGGATTTCATAAATGGCAGAGCGGGCAGCATGGTGGCACAGGAGTTAGCAATGCTGGCTACGGCACTGAGGGCCCGGGTTCGAAGCACTGAGTCACTGTCCGTGTGGAGTTTGCACGTTCTCCCCGTGTCTGCGTGGGTTTCATCCCCACAACCCAAAAGATGTGCAGGATGGGTGGGTTGGCCACGTTAAAATTGCCCCTTAATTGGAAAACATAATTGGGTACTCTAAATTACAACAAAAAAAAAAATTGGCACAAGAGTACAAAAGCAAAGAAGTCGATGCTTCATAAAAGCAAATTACTGCGGATGCTGGAATCTGAAACCAAAGAGAAAATGCTGGAAAAGACCAGAGCTGCTGAGATTTTCCAGCATTTTCTCCTCAATAGGTTTATAAATCTGTGGTTCAGCCTCAAACTTGAATATTGTGTCCAACTCTGGGTATTGCACTTCAGGATGGCTTTGGAGAGTGTTCAGAAAAAGTTCATGAGAAAAATTCCTCATTCATGGTACCACAGTAATGTGGGTTGATTGCAGAAGCTGGGTGTTGTTTGAGCAGAGGAGGTTGGGAGCAGATTTGATCTAAGTATTTCAAATCCTCTGAGGTGTCTATATATTAATAGTAGAGGGAAACTTTTCCAATTGACTGAAAGGTTGATAATCAGAGGACACCAATTTAAGGTAGCAGGGTAGAAGAATCAATGGTGACATATTTATTGTACAGAGCAAGTGGCTAGGATTTGGAATCCACTACCTGAAATTCTGATGACTGCTGTCAGCTAACTTAAGAAGCAGGTACAAATCCGAGCTTTCAAAAGGGCTTTGGGATAAGCAGCGGAAGAGAGGGGGAATTTACAGTGTCTGGGGAAAGGATGGTGTATGAAGACCAGCTGAGTTGCAAAATGAAGAGCAAACATACAAAATAGGCCAAATCACTACCTCTTGTGCTGTATGCATTCCATGAAACTGTTCTACCTTGCCTTAGTCGACAACTATTATTGTTGTAAAAAAACAATCTGGCTCCCTAATGTCCCTTGGGAAAGGAAATCTACCACCCTTATTTATCTGACCTAAATGTGAATCCGGGCCACAGTAATATGGTTGACTCTTAATTACTCTCAGAGAGGACACTGCAAGCTATTCAGTTCACTATTAGGGATGGGTAACACATGCTGACCATGCTAGTGACACCGACATCCAATGAAATAATTTTAAAAACTAATACTATTTTGTACTATTTGTTGCGCTCTCTATCCTTTCCTGGACTTTGGCTTAGTTTGCCCTAAACATGCTCTGATCCAGAACTTGGATACTTTGCTTTTCAATGTGCCCTTTCCTGAATTCTTCCAAATTAACACCCTCCAACTTATTTGTTTAGTGTTCTGTCTGCTGCCCTGGCTATTTGATTTGGTCCTGCCCAAGCGCAATGGAACAGCTCCCTCTCCCTTCCTCCAGTACTGGTGCCATTGGTCCATTAAGGGAAATCCCTGCCTTCCAGACCACAACTTTCACCTTACATTTAATTTTCTAATATATTTATCCTCTGCCGTTTGGCACAGGATTTTCTTTTTTAACATAAATGTTTTTATTGGGTTTTGGTATACATAACAAACATAAATACGAACAGAACGATGAGAATTTTGCAAGGGAGCTGCTAGTACCCTTGAAGTTAAAGTTATTTAC
This sequence comes from Scyliorhinus torazame, assembly GCF_047496885.1. NCBI lineage: Eukaryota > Metazoa > Chordata > Chondrichthyes > Carcharhiniformes > Scyliorhinidae > Scyliorhinus > Scyliorhinus torazame. Next base: position 195,560,962 of record NC_092712.1, on the reverse strand, counting down.
ATCAAGATCGGTTTTAACTATTTACGTGGATTTTTCAAAGTCTCTTCTTTCCATTCCTTCGTCCTTTCCTCGCAGCGTCTGCTGTGGCCATTGTGGTCCCCTGTGTATCCCTCTCCTCTTTTCTCCCCCCTTTGCACCTGCACTCCCCTGTGACCGCTGCCTGTTTTCCCCCCTTCCCTTCTGCGTCGTGACTACTCTCCCTTTGTCTTCGGCTACCTAATTGTTGGCCACAAACAGGTCTTGGAACAGCCGAGTGAATGGCTCCCATGTTCTGTGGAAGCCCTCTTCCGACCCACGGGTGGCGAATTTGATTTTCTCCATTTGGAGAAATTCTGACATGTCGGACAGCCGGTCTGCAGCCGACTGCCAGCCAAGCAAGATTCTCTGGTGGGCAACCAGGGAAGCAAAGGTAAGGGTGTCGGCCCTACTTCCCCATGAAGAGATCTGGCTGCTCTGATATTCCGAAGACCGCCACTCTTTGGCATGGCTCCACCCTCATCCCCACCACTGTAGAAATTGCCTCGAAGAAGGCTGTCCAGTACCCATCAAGTCTGGGGCAAGACCAGAACATGTGGGCGTGTTTGGCCGGGCCTCCTTGGCACCGTTCGCATTTGTCCTCCACCTCTGGAAAGAACCTGCTCATTCGGGTTCTGGTCAAGGGGCCTCTATGTACCACTTGTAGTTGTATTAGGCTAAGCCTTGCACATGTGGAGATGGAGTTGACCCTGTGCAGTGCTTCGCTGCAGAATCCCCCCCTATTTCGAACCCAAAGTCCTCCTTCCACTTCTCCCTTGTGTCGGCTCTCCCCATCAGTCGTCCGTATATTTCGCTACAGTGGCATAGGGTTGAGTGAACAATCCAGCGATGACCATTTTTGAGGTTCTGTGTTTTAATTTAGACTTGTTAATTCCTATTGTGGACCATAACTACTGGATCCTCCCCTCCACTCCAAAGTTTGTTTCCATGCATGAGGCTTTGTTTTTAGTGTTTGCATTGTACAGGCAACAGAACCTTTTGGAGCTCCTGGTCATTGCTGAAAAGAACTGCATCTATTCCCCTATCTTAGTGTCTCCTATCACTACCACATTCTTTTTCAGTTTCCCCATTTGAATACCTCCTGCACAGGGTGCTATGGTCAGTTTGTCCATTCACCCTTCAGTCTTTGTTCTCATCTGCTCGGTAGAAAACACTTTGTATATGCTGGTCTAAGTCAAGGGCCGAATTTTGTCCCGTGTTCTGTCCTGAATCCCTCATAACAGTTGCACCCTCCTAATGCTGACCATTGACTGAGTCTGAAGTTCTACTTCACTTAAGGGGATGTGACTAACTGATTCCTGGAACAAAGTGTCCAGATAACTTTCCTCATCTTTGATGCCTTGCAATGTCTGTAGCTCGAACTCCCTGACAACCCTAAGCTGAAGTTCCTTGGGCTGCAGACACTTGCCGGATATGGTTGCCCAGATAAACAACACTAGACACACTATTTACATGCAGCAGTTACATTATACCACCTCCCCTGCAATGGCTGTGTTAACCTTATTTGTGAATAGTCAAGTTGATTCTATTATTTTGTTTATTAATTGGTTTATCTGGTTTAAGTTACTAATTTAGTAAAGTTCTAACAAAATGATGATGCAAAACTAAATTTTCAATTTGCGTACTTCAAATTATATTTGGCTCAGTAAAAAGTGCTTATCTAAAGGTTCGTATTTGTACTCTGATGAAAGAAATCTGTTTTTACTCGGTCTTAAATTGGGCGTTCTCTTTATTGCAAACACTGACTTAACCAAGTTATTTTGCACTTATTTAGTTGCCACTCTGTTTATAAAATAAAGTAGATTAAAGTAGATTGGATAAAAGGAGCTTTTGCTCCTAAAATGTGTGCAATTGTATACCCTGCCTTGTACCTCAAGATGGAATTACCGGCCCTTTTGCGCTGAAAAATAATTGAAGATTACAAGCATACCATGTTCCTTTGTGTACTGAAGCTGGATAGACATTAGTCTATAGTTCTGAGAATTCCTTCCAGGAGGTTTTAACATATGACAATTGCTGAGCTTGGGACAGAAAGCTGAGAGTTCAAGACGTGACTTGATCAAAGGCATTCTCTGCATTGTAAAAATAGCTGCTGCTGTATAACACTTATCATTTTATAATGCACAATTGTGCATGTGTATTATCTGAAGACAGTGGATTAAATAGTGCACATCATTTTTGCTGCTAAATTTTAACATTTGTATCCATTTATTGTATCTGGGCATCACTGGCTAAATCAGTATTTATTACTTATCCCAAATTGCCCTGGAGAATGTGGTGGTGCGATGTCACCTTGAAACCACTACAGTCCATGTGGCCCTGGCAAAGGGGAATGTGTGGAAATCTGCAGAAAATGGTGGGAAGTTCTATAGCGATTGATTAAATCTGTAGGTCAATTTCTCAATTCCAAGTGTAAGCTTTTCATCATTAAACTAGTGAACCAAGTGATGCAAATTATTGTAGATCTTTATTCATGGGTATCTATAATACAAATTCATTATGTAACTGGGTTCACTGGTCCAGATAAGTTTCATTGCTGTATTTTTGAATTAAGAATTGCATTTTTATAAAGTACCTTTTGTGACCTCAGGATGTCCCAAAGTGCTTTACAGCCAATTAAGCATGTTTGACATGTACTCACTGTGCTAATTAGGCTAAGAGCAGTTAACGCAGTCATTTTGAGAAATCACAAAAATGCACATTTGCAAAATATGTAAAAATTGGAATATGACTTTTGACATTTTCCCCTCTTTATCTCCAGTGAGGACGAGAGTCTTGGCTGTTCTTGTCCACTTTAGCCAGGCTGTAACATCTTAGTTGATCATTTAACATTTATCTGATGTTAAGGAACAGTAAATATTAAAACTATTCCCAAAAGATACAGTAATCAAATGACTTTTGAAAATTCTTAATATCAGAAATACTACAGTCTGAACTAGGATAGGAGGGAAAAGTGATGTCAATTTACCATGTATCGAGAGTATTAATTTTAAATAAGGGTACAATTTCCCCCTCCATCCATTTAAAACCAAACTTGTTTGCCATGTCTTTTTTTTCCCGACATTTTCTGTGTTTTTTTTGTGTTTCAGCCATTATACGTCTTGTCATTTTCAATCCTAGATATACCTATCAACCATACTGACTCAGTCGAATCTCACAAGCTTCCTTTATCAGACTCTAAGCAAGAAGATAAACATGATAATGGGGAGAGAAGCAAAATGCAAACAGAGAATGATGCTCAGCATTATCAGGGTATTCAAGAACCAGCTTCAGATCCTAAGAAAGATGGCAAAGAAATCAAGAGACAGAAATCTCTGAGGAAAAAGATGGAGGATGGAGTACATGCCTCCAGCAGAATCTAGTAGTAGCTGAGTGCTCTATGCTAGCACCCAAAGGTATCTGGGAGTTGAGGGTTAAGAACTCGTATTGCTATATTCTGGAACTCCACAAAGGAAATCTTGAATTGATGCTACATGCAAATGTAAAATATCCACCTTGGTAATATGCCAATTGTGCATGATCCACAATTCTAACCTATATAAAGATTGCATGTTTCTCAAAACTGCACTAATAACCTATCCATTCGAAACTTAAAGTCAATGCATTAATTATTACTCAAAATAATTATTTAAAGGATGTTGAGTGGCTGAGTGAACCTCATTAATCTATTGCTGATTCTTGAATAGAATTGCTCACAAAACAAAAATCTGTGCTAGCAAGCTAAAAATAATAACCACATGCATCTAAACCTGGAAATCAACAACTAACCATCTGAACAATGTACTGCAGCCTTCTGGATGGGAAATGTATAACAACTAATGCAACTCTTTCTATCTAAATTTACACTGTAAATATCTAGACAATTAAATTTTATCTTTTATCAAACACCGGTTTTAAAATAGATTTATGATTATGTCAACAGAAATTTGAACTTCATGGGATAGATTGTTGATTGAAGAGTTCACGGAACTCTCTCAATACTATGACTCGCACATATTGCTATTTCTCCACCTATAGTGATATGCCACCAGAGGAATCTAGGAGCTCAACTTCATTTCTAAAGTTTCTCCTTTCATTATCAACTATGTGCTGAGAAAAATTAAATGGTTACAATTTATTGTATTTGTAGAAGTAGAAATCAAATGTCTATGGTTAAATTGACATTTCAGTTAAGCCTCTAATCGAGCATCAGTAATAGAAAACCTTTTATTGGGGCAAGCATGACTAATCAGTGAATGAAGTAAGAATTATAATAATTATGGTAGTCTTTGGAATTGAGTAGCCATCAGATGTGCCTTTTGATATAGACTGACAGATTCTATCCATTCTAGTGTAACAATGCTCCTTCGTGTGAATTAAAGAAGAACATTATTTCATGGCACGTGGGCGTTGCTGACTAGTCCAACATTTTTATTGCCCATCCCTCATTGTCCTTGCGAAGGTTTTCTTGGACTGCTGCAGTCCAGAGCTGTAGGTACATCCACAATGCTGCTTGGGAGGGAATTCAGGATTTTGACCCAGTGACAGTTGGGAGCGGACAAAACCACACAAGCTCATTTCACATTTAAAATGTGCACATGCCAGATGCACAACTCAAAAAAGAAAAAAAAAAATTCTACTTCTAGAAACTTAGAAATTCTTTGTGCCTTACTTACAATTAATTGAACTAGTGACTATTTTCATAATCAAATTTGGCTACCATGTTGGATACAATAGTGAGATAACGGACTTGTTGACCTGTCCCTCGTAGTATTAGTTCTGCTTGGATAAAGCTAGAATTCCTTGTTCTTCAACAATGCCATAAGATTCTTAACCTCCAGCTGAAATGCTAGAATAGCAGATAGTCTGACATCTCAGGATGATGCTCAGCATTATCAGGGTATTCAAGAACCAGCTTCAGATCCTAAGAAAGATGGCAAAGATATCAAGAGACAGAAATCTCTGAGGAAAAAGATGGAGTACAAGGATGGCACTCCAATGATGCTGCAGCATTTGCTCAGAATTATGCACTTAACCTACAAACCTCGGACATGAAGATGAGTGCTACAATTAAGCCAAGCTGATCTGATGGTTATTGCTAATGTTATTTTGTTAGTTAAAATCAATTACGTTACCGTGGGCAATATTCAGAAATGTTATTCATTATTAAGCTATATCACACTCCATAAGAGAAAAAGGAGCACTAAAGCAGTGATGCTCATGTTCTCCAAAAATGTAAATTTAAGTTTCAGCTTGAGATTTAAGGTGAGTCTTTCATCATGGACATTAAGTAATAATAAAAGCCCCTAGTCGCCACATTCTGGCGCCTGTTCGGGGAGGCCGGTACTGGAATTGAACCCACTGCTGGCATTGTTCTGCATTGCAAGCCAGCTATTTAGCCCACTGTGCTAAACCAGCCTCTAATTGTAAGTAATTGTATGCTGTAGAATGGCATTGTTAATTTAGGAAGGCAAGGTAAAATTGAGCACTTTATCATTTGAAGTATAAATGCATTTTGTTCACCACGTGCTACTACTGAACATTCAATTATGTTTTTAACCTTTCTGCATTCAATACACTGGCCTACAGTCTTATTTATTTCCACCCAGCAATAGTGATAATCTTTTTAGCACTTGCTCACACTGCTGAAAGTTGAGATTAGTTATTGCTTAAACTGACATTTGTGTAACTGTTTTATTCTTTGCTTGTATCCTGTTTGGCAAGATTTTCCTGGCGTGGTCTGAGCAGCGGTTAAAGAGCCGATGAGCTGCATTGAGAGGAATCCTTGATGCAGTCCCATCAGCTGGAATAGTTAGCTGCCCAACTCAGGCTGGTGGCAATTAAAAGAGAAGCAAAATACTGGAGATCTGAAAGTACTGGCAAAACTCAGCTTGTCTGGCAGCATCTGTGGAGAGAAAAATACAGTTACTATTTCAAGTCCAGTAAGGCTCTTACGAAACCCGAAGAGGGGTCATATTGGACTCCGTAGCATTAACTCTGGTCCCTCTCCACCGATGCTTCCCAACTTGAGTTTTTCAACATATTGTTTTTATTATAGCCAACTAAATTGGCCATCATCCCAGGCCACCAGCTCATGACAGTGGCTTCCAGGGCTGAGGACCATCATCTCCTGGGACTCTGTAGCTCAAGGAGCGGCCACAGGCATCAAAGGACACCACCACTGCCCCAATGACACCACTGGAAAGAAATCCTCTCCAATTGCTGTTACCTAACTATCTGGCCTCAGGTGAGGGGAAAAATGAACTCCCTTGCGCCTCAAAGGCTCTCTTGATGTTGGTGAAGAGCTGAAAATCCTCTGGGCCAGCAATGTGAAGAACTAGCCCATCATCCCGCACATTTCAGTAGTTCACAATGGATTTGTATAATTATGTAAACTTTTCCCAAGCTAAAGGTAGTAAGTTCATACCAAGAAAATGTATTAAAGTGCTGACCCAATTACCATCCAAAGCTTAGCCCCATGTGATTAGTGGACTGCCTCAGAATTCTTGTATGCTTTGCTTTTCATATCTAGTTTCTAACAAAGTGTGTGAAACTACCATCTAATGTTTGGTCCCAACTCTGAATGCAGCCTAGTTTGTAACTATCTATATTGAGCTATACTGCAAACTGTCCATTTGCAACTGAAGCTGCTTTTCAACTTCACAAAGTCGCCAGTACAGCTGGCCTACTGTATTATATGCTAGCCTAACCAGAGCTAATAGAAAACAAGATGCCACAGCTGTTTCATGTGATGCTAAATGCTTTACAATGTTAAAAACTTCCATGCAACTTTCTTTTGTTGTTGAAGTTCATGTGGTGCTGTTTGAAGAGGATAACATTTTGGCATGCATCCAGTGTTGGCTGATGGTCGCTGATGGCAATCTTTTCATTCCAACGTTAATGTGGTGCTTTGAAATTTTAATTTATTATGCCATTGAGGAATAGCAGGAGTTCACATTGTATCTATTGTGTCACTGTGGCAAGGTGCAAGAGGCCGGAGACCTTGTGACTTCCGTGTGGGGGGGGGGGGGGGGCAGAGAAGGCAAAATAAATCTCCCAGAACTACTGATTTCAGAGTTTTGGAGACCTGGGAGTGAATGGCTTGCCTGCTCAAATCTCTCTTGGGAGAGTAGTAAAGCTAATTAGAAAACTTGAGAAACTGTAGTCTGAATCACATCAACTAATTATGAAAGCTGACATACAGAGCATCGGGCTTCACTTGGCAGCGAAGGTTTAGGCTTAACACTCACTTTGCATCCCATCCTATTTCACAGTTGAGATGTAAAACCGATGTCTAACCAGAATCTGTCCTCTTCCCTCCAAGCAGGTGAGGTTGAAATTGGAGAAATGTCAATGAGCATGACAGTATAAATATTTCCCTCCACACATTGACTATTCCATAAGACCATAAGACATAGGAGCGGAAGTAAGGCCATTCGGCCCATCAAGTCCACTCCACCATTCAATCATGGCTGATTTCAACTCCATTTACCCGCTCTCCATAGCCCTTAATTCCTCGAGAAATCAAGAAATCAATTCCCTTTTGGTAACTCCAACAATTCCGTTATCTTTTACATATTCACTGCGTTATAGGAATAAAATGTACAGATGCACATTTCCCTTTTTAAAACTATCTTTGCTTTTAGAATGAGGAAACGTTTAATGAGTTAAACCAGTTAAAGATGTAAACTTATTGCAAAGAATAAGAAGTGGCCAGATTGGATCAGTCCTGACCTATGAAGGTTGGACCTTTTCATCTTTGTCATCTTTTTCTAGAATTAACTGATTTGAAAGCCCAGGAGGATCTTATGGACATCTCTGAAATGGATGAAGGATTTTGTTCTAAGACTGCTAACACAAGCAACAAGGCATCTACGGGGAAAAGTCAATTGAAATCATTTGGCAACAAGCCTGGCAAAGAACGAGAAATGGCAGACGAGACCTGCCGGGAATATCTTGCCCGTAAGCAGTCACGAAGAGCCGTGAGTGAGAATCTGGAGCTCGTGGCCATGAAAAGACTGACTCTGACGAGTAGTCAGTCCCTGCCTAAGCCAGGAAGTCACAGTCTGGCTAACACGGCTACAACCCTCTTCAGTAAATCCTTTGAACAAGTTAGTGGTGTCTTTATTGGAAGCAGTACAGCCAGTGCCACAAGTAGGAATATAACAGAATCCAACCGATTCTCAGCTTGCAGCCTTCAGGATGACAGACTTGCACTTGTGGCTGATAGAGACCTTCAAGCTTCTGTCACTCAACACCAGAAACAACACTGCTCACCTGGTTTTAATGGTCATCTGTCACCAGCTATGTAACTTTGCAACATGGACATTGAAGAAAAGTTTCTATTTTTTTTGTAGTCCATATATGATTTTGTCAAATGCAAAACTGTATTTTTACAGAGTTTAAGTACTGTGGAGTTTCAGTTTTTAAAATATTTAATGTGCCTGTAAAAACAAAGTATTAATTGAATAAAACTGATGGTGCATCACTTTTCAGGACCCTTGATGAATGTGCATTTGTGTTCTTTATTTTTATCCAGATATCATCTTTTCAGCAGTTAACTTTTATAATAATGAATAACCTAGAACCTTTTCATTTGAAGAAACACTTGTAACACTTGTTTCTGTTTTGATCTGTCCTGCTTTTTATATGACTGAGAGCTTGTTATTTTATTAGCTTTCTACCACGTTTTAATGAATTGTATTTTGAGAAATTTGTTACTGTGCAAAAACAGTTCAAGGTAACAATGTAAATGTCGAATTTTGATATGAACCTAGTTGAACTGAATTATGTATAGTCATCCTTGATATACCAGAAATGGAAAATGCTGACTTGTGGAACCAAGAGTGACCTGGGTGGGCGATTGCAAAAATTAGTCCTATTACTGCGGTTCATGCTGCCACTATAGCACTTTGAGCAGAAATGCTCATTTTAATGTAACCATTTATTGACTATTACTGCCTAGTTAAAATACACATTGAAAAATAAAATTGAGTTAAATTACTTAGTACAAAAGCATAATTTTAATTTTTCTGCAAATTGCTATTATCTTCCTTGAAGATTTTTATTTCTCCATGTTTTTGAATGTCAGGCAACAAATTGCAATTCCTGAGAAAAGTAAAGCTATTATTCAAGTGGATTTTTAAGTTTATATATTTTCATGAAGCAAGTCTTGATAGCATTATTGTTTTAGGCAGCTAAATATGTGGACTTATTTTTGTACAGAAGTGAAATATAGATATTTTGTAACACTTTTTTTGGTTGGATCACTGAGAACCAGTAAGAGTACAAAATCAGCTATTTACTTTCCCTTGCCTAGTTTCAGGCAAATTTTAGTGCCCAGATTAAGACCGAGACAATGTGGTAAATGAACAGGGTCGAATCTGAGACTTTCCTGGTCTGTGTGACTTCCAAGAGTACCTTTTTATAATCGTCGTGTAGATACCTACATGATGCCTTTTAGCGTGAAATGGCATAAGCACTTAAATGATTTCGTTTATATTGAAGAACGAACAGATTTGAAAAATGTAATAGTTGGTCTCGTACTTGGATTGGCAGATATCCGTATTTCATGTTTGTGGACAAAGAGTTTAACCTTTGCAATATTGGTTATCTGTTCCACACTTGTTATTTCATATTCCCAGAATACATTTCATATTCCCAGAATACATAGCACTTTATTATTCAGATTTATTCCTTAGAGTTTGTGATAGTCGGGAGAGGCCAATGATAATGACTATTTGCATTCTATAAGTCTAGACTAAAAGGTGAATTGATCCAAGTGTTAAATAATGCTGTTAAATATCATACATGATTTGAATATTTTTGGACATGGCGCTGTAAAACATAAATACGCATTAAAATAACTGGTTAGTTGTTTCTCAAAGTGGATAGATACGAGACATAACTGCTTTTGCTGTCTTGCTAGGATTTCTATATTTGCCTTGACTTTTGTAATGCTGGCTTTCAGAATTCCGAAATGTATTTGTAACTATTTTACTTGTGCTGTCTACAATTCAGAAACTAGTATGAAGCATTTTAAATACCTTTTTGGGTTGTAGGGATACCTTGAATAACTGTTAATTGTTTCTCTTACAGAAAATTAAAGCTTACTTTAAAAATATTAACATTGCATACTCATCCTACTTTGAGACAAGTAAATATTAACGTTGCATACTCATCCTACTTCGAGACAAGTAATGTACATTAGGGAAAGATGAAATGGATCTTGCTGTGCTGACCTGTCAGTTTCACTAAAACTAAAGAAGAGGGTCTTGGGATTAGACTCTGCAGCACTGACTCTGATACAGCATATAGACATGTTTCTAGTATAGCCCATGTGGCATCCCATTCCAGAGAGGGTGCTAGCATGGGTGTGTATGCACCAAGAGCAGCGCTGGCATGGTGACTGACCGCTGTCCCACCTCATTTGGCACTTGGTTAACATTTGATCTGTGCACTGGGCATCAGAGCAAATCAATCCCACTGTATTCAGCAGCACATGGGAATACCCCATTTGCACTATTTAAAAGAACCAGCTACAACCATTTGTAGTTGAGGTACTTTTGACATTTCTGTTTAAGCACAGTTAGGTGAAGTATTGTGCCGACTGCCATTGGCCTTAAAGCATTCATTGACTTTTTATGCATCCAGACCGTTCCAAGTCGGAGGAGACAACATTTCCAACCTCTCCCAAAACGGCATCCATCAGAGCATTCAGGATGTAACTGTGGCCAGATGTATCAGAAGAATTGAGTGCATTGTTTTGTCCCTCAGCAGAGAGAGCAAACAATGAGTGAGCATGTGGCTTTGCTAGGATAGTGGAATTTCCAATTGTGCAGTGTGGGAACCCCATGTCAACAGAGAAGTATAGGAACAGGCCTACCATGCCATTAACATGCAGTGGTGTGCAACACCAGCTGGTGAATTCCTCCTATCTTAGTAGAAGCCATGACACATTCATTTATTCTGAGCCAGTTGGCTGTCTGTGGGCCTCCACTGAGGACCAGAAGATGGCTGCTTGAGGAGAAATTCTATCCCTGGTGCACACGACTGATCCATCTTCCTCACTCAGCCATATGAGAACACCAAATGCTAATAAGAGCCATGGAGCCGCCAAGAATATTGTCGGTTTCTGTGATCTTGACCGCTTGAGAGCCTTCCAATACATGCAGGAGCAGTGTCTTGAGTTTATTGTGGTCTACTGTGCCTGTCATAACCATCGTCAGAGTGCATACACTGCCTCCAGAAATCTGGAGGTCACCGTGGATGGAAGCTGAGGCAGGGAGGATGCATCTTATTCTACCTTGCTCCAGATGGCTGTCAAGAGTGCACCTGCCCAGAGGGCAGAAATCTCCCAAGCATGTATAACTGACATAGTGGGAGGGCCAGAAATTGGTTTCACATTAGTATGAATTTATAGCCGGATCTTCAGCTGGTGCCTGCCATGGCAGGTCAAAAAAACGCACCAAAGGATGGCGTTCTCATTTGCATCCTATTAATTGGATGCAGATGAAGGTCCAACATTCCTCCCCCCAAATTCTCTATGGTACTGGTGGGAAAACACGTTGGTGTGAAGCGTGCTCTTATAACATGGCATGCAGATGTCCGGACTCATCAGAGCAATGCCTGGGGCTGTCACCAGAATTCCGGATGAAGGCCGCCTGCAACGCTGGACCCTAGAATGCCACAGGAGTAGATCGGGATCATCCGCAGGTGAACCATCCAAACCCTGTGTCCTGGAGGAGATCCATCGTCCAGACTCGATGTTCCTGGAGATCCATCTTCATCTCAGGAGGTCCATCTTCTCGTCAGAATGCTTCAAGAGATCGATCTATCTTTTTCAGGTGGTCCACCTTCAATAGTTGTCCATGATTTTTTAAAATATAAATTTAGAGTATCCAATTCTTTTCTTTTCCAATTTATCGTGGCAAGTTTGCCTACCCTGCACATCATTTTGGGTTGTGGGGGTGCGACCCATGCAGACACTGAGAATGAGCAAACACCACATGGACATTGACCTGGGGCCGGGGTCAAACCTGTGTCCTCAGCCCCATGAGGCAACAGTGCTAACCACTGCACCACCGTGCCACCCACAATTGCCCATGATGTTGAATGCCTTTTTAAATTTGGCACCCAGACACGATAGCTGACTACACACCATTCAGACCTGCCCCATCACGGAATACGGAATACAGCATGAAACACCTGGGTGCATACTTAATCAGGTCTAGCCCAGTGACATGTTTTCCTGCCTGACACTACAGTGAGAAACACTCCCAAGTTCCTGCCCCTGCCATGGCATTTAGTCTCAAATTAGAAGAATTCTGTCCTGCGTTTCAATAAAACTGCTACCTTAACCACCATGGGTCCATCCTTCTCTGCCTTTACTCCTATGTTAGATGTCCCCTTTGCCGCCTTCAAATAGAGCAACTCACAAAAATCTTTGAATTTAACATCTTTATTCAACATCAATTATAGAAATGGAATGAACTATTCACCGTTGTGAATTCCCTTAATGCCCATGGTCTGTCCCAGTGCTCTTATGCCGTGCAGCTCAAATGTCTACTGGACAGTTGCTGGAATGGTGTTACTTTCACTGGGATAGGCTGCATATGACCTTGTAGGGAGCCCTTAAAGTGTTTTGGACTTGAGGTTCCAGCTTTGGACTGTACTACAGTTGCTTAGGTGGCAGCAGTCTGGGCTGAATGGCAAGACATTGGTGGAGTGGCAGTGATAGAAGTACTAATGCGGTCACCCCGGTTCTTCATTCATGGAGCTACAATCACTCCCACAGGGTGCACAAGCGATTCGGCTGGAGGACAATTGTTAGACTGTCACAAGAGCCTGAATATTCCTTTGAGTATGAAGCTGTGCAACCATGATGGCAACTGTGTGAGCCTGCATAGTAGCAAGCATGTATCTTGTCTAAGTTTCTACTGCAGCAGCAGATGTGTGACTTCCATCTGTGTTGCAATTGAAGTTGAGACATTGAAGCCGTTTGTGTTGCCATGGATTTGGCAATCACTTGCAAGGTGGAAAGTTTGGCCTCCAGCCCCCTGAAATGTTATGCTCCTTGACCGTTAAAGGCAATTGTATTTGGCAGGCTTGGAACCATATATGAAACATCTAAATGTGCATGTTCATCAGTGTTCTCTTGCATGCTGACCCACCAAAGTCCTGGGGCTGGATTCTCCGTTTCTGCGGCTAAGTACCGACGCCGTTGTGGAACCCGCAGTGTTTCACAACTGGCAAATCGGTGTGGCCCCCTCACCGATTCCGGTACCGGTGAGGGGCAAGCACCGGCGCCGCGGGGAACGCCCGCGGATCGTACAAAAATCAGCTGGAGAATGGCCGGGTCTGGGCCGCGCATGCGCACGGCTAACGACCTGCAGCAGTCGCGCCAGCCAACATAGCACTGGCCGTGCGTGTAAGCTGACCCACAAACCGCGCCCCCCCCAGCACGGATCCCAGCCGAGTGTGACGCCCCCGGACACAGTCCGCAGCCGGCGCGCCGGGTTCCTGACCGCTGGAACCACATCTGTCACGCGCCGTCAGGAACTCAGCCCATTGGTGGCAGAGCATCGCAGGTGGGCCTGCTGATGATGCGTCAATGCCTTTGAAACGGCGCGTGTCACGTTGATGCCAGTTTGGAGGGGGCAGAGCATGGCTGACGGGCGTCAAATTGGCGCCGGCCCCGATTTCGGCGCGAAAATCCATTTTCCGCCCAATCACCGAACACTATTTCGGCGTCAGGTTATGGAGAATCCAGCACCTTGTCTGTGTTTTCTGTACCAGAACTCCTGTTATCTGGTGTACACACTATCCTTTCGCCCTGGCCTACTGCAGCCCATCCATGTTTTTTTTTTTTAAATATTTTTTATTAAGGTTTTTTAAGAACACAATTTTTTTCCCCTTACAAACAATCACCCCCCCCCCCCCGTAACAAAATAACGCAAATTCTCCTTGAGCAAGATATATACATGGCAAGATGGTATATTTACATAGCTTTATACACTGGTTCTTGGCCGCGCGTACCGTTTCCCCCCACCCTCCATGCTATCTCCCGCTCGTCCATCCCCTCAAACAGTCTCTCGTTTCCCCCCCCCCGCCCCAGGGTTGCTGCTGCTGCTGAACGACCTTCTTCTAACGCTCCGCGAGATATTCTAGGAACGGTTGCCACTGCCTGTAGAACCCCTGTGCAGACCCTCTCAAAGCGAACTTAATTCTCTCCAATTTTATGAACCCCGCCATGTCGTTAATCCAGGCCTCCAGGTTAGGGGGCTTCGCCTCCTTCCACAATAGCAAGACCCTTCGCCGGGCTACTAGGGACGCAAAGGCCAGAATTCCAGCCTCTTTCGCCTCATGCACACCCGGCTCATCCACCACTCCAAATATTGCTAGCCCCCAGCCTGGCTCGACCCGGACTTTCACCACCTGGGATATTACTCCCGCTAGTCCTCTCCAGAGCCCCTCCAATGCCGGGCATGACCAAAACATATGGACATGGTTCGCCGGGCTCCCTGAACATCTTTCACATCTATCCTCTACCCCAAAGAACCTACTCAGCCTCGCCCTCGTCAGATGCGCTCTGTGAACCACCTTAAATTGTATCAGACTGAGCCTGGCACACGAGGAGGAGGTATTAACCCTACCCAGGGCGTCGGCCCATAGCCCTTCCTCAATCTCCTCCCACAGCTCCTCCTCCCATTTACCTTTCAGTTCTTCTACTAGCGCTTCCCCCTCTTCTTTCATCTCTTGGTATATTTCCGACACCTTGCCCTCCCCGAACCATACCCCTGAGATCACCCTATCTTGAACTTCTTGTGCCGGGAGCAACGGAAATTCCCTCACCTGTCGCCTCACAAAAGCCCTCACCTGCATATATCTAAATGCATTTCCCGGGGGTAACTCAAATTTCTCCTCCAGTGCCCCAGGCTCGCAAATGTCCCATCAATGAACAGGTCCCCCATTCTTCTTATCCCCACCCGATGCCAGCCTTGGAACCCCCCGTCCATCTTCCCCGGGACAAACCGGTGGTTACCCCTGATCGGGGACCACACCGATGCTCCCATTGCACCCCTGTGTCTTCTCCACTGGCCCCAGATCTTTAGTGTTGCTGCCACCACCGGGCTTGTGGTGTATTTTGTCGGCGAGAGCGGCAGCGGTGCCGTTACCAACGCCCCCAGGTTTGTTCCTTGACAGGACGCCATCTCCATCCTCTTCCATGCCGCCCCCTCTCCCTCCATAACCCACTTACGGACCATCGCCACATTTGCTGCCCAGTAGTAACTCTCTAGGTTTGGCAAAGCCAACCCTCCTCGTTCCCTGTTGCCGTCCAAGAACCCTCTCCTAACCCTCGGGGTCTTATTTGCCCACACATACCCCATGATACTCCTACCTACTCTCTTGAAAAAGCCCTTGGTGATCACGATGGGGAGGCACTGAAACACGAACAAAAACCTCGGAAGGACCACCATTTTGACCGACTGCACCCTACCTGCCAACGAGAGCGGGAGCATCTCCCATCTTTTAAAATCCTCCTCCATTTGCTCCACCACCCTCGTCAAATTCAGTTTATGTAGGGCCCCCCAACATCTGGCTATCTGGATCCCCAGATACCGAAAACTCCTCTCCGCCCTCCACAGCGGTAGGTCCCCTATCCTTCTTTCTTGGTCCCCTGCCTGTAATACAAAAAGCTCACTCTTCTCTACGTTAAGCATGTAGCCCGAGAACTCTCCAAACTCCTTCAGAGTCTGCATGACCTCCACCATCCCCTCCATTGGGTCCGCCACGTAGAGCAGCAGGTCATCCGCATATAGCGATACCCGATGCTCCTCTCCCCCGCGGACTATCCCCCTCCATTTCTGAGACTCCCTAAGTGATATGGCCAAGGGTTCGATCGCCAATGCAAACAAGAGGGGGGACAGGGGGCACCCCTGTCTCGTCCCTCGGTACAGCCGAAAGTACTCCGACCTCCACCGGTTTGTCACTACGCTCGCCACCGGGGCGCTGTAAAGGAGCTTAACCCATCTAATAAACCCTCCCCCAAACCCAAACCTGCGCAATACCTCCCAGAGGTACTCCCACTCTACTCGGTCAAAGGCTTTTTCCGCGTCCATAGCTGCCACTATCTCCGCCTCTCCCTCCTCCGATGTCATCATTATCACATTTAAGAGCAGCCGCACATTGGTATTTAACTGCCTGCCCTTTATGAATCCCGTTTGGTCTTCGTGAATCACCCCCGGGACACAGTCCTCAATCCTAGTGGCCAGTACCTTCGCCAATAGCTTAGCATCCACGTTGAGGAGCGAAATCGGCCTGTACGATCCACATTGCTGTGGATCCTTGTCTCGCTTTAGAATCAGGGAGTTTGTCGCCTCCGACATTGTCTGGGGCAGGGTTCCCTCCTCTCTTGCCTCGTTGAAGGTCCTCACTAGTAGCGGGGCCAGCAGGTCCACATATTTTCTATAGAATTCCACCAGGAACCCGTCCGGCCCCGGGGCCTTCCCCGCCTGCAAGCTCCCCAAACCCTTACTCAACTCCTCCAACCCAATTGGTGCCCCCAAACCAACCGCCTCCTGCTCCTCCACCCTCGGGAACCCCAGCTGGTCCAGGAATCGCCTCATCCCCCCTTCCCCCCCCCTGGGGGCTGGGATCTGTACAGCTCTTCATAGAAGTCCTTAAATACCTTATTTATTTCCATTGCCCTTCGAACCGTGGCTCCCCTTCCATCTTTGATTCCCCCTATTTCCCTCGCTGCCGCCCTCTTACGGAGCTGGTGCGCCAGCATCCGACTAGCCTTTTCCCTTTACTCGTAAGTCGCCCCTTGCGCCTTCCTCCACTGTGCCTCCGCCTTGCCCGTGGTCAGCAGGTCAAACTCCGTCTGGAGCCGTCGCCTTTCCCCAAGTAATCTTTCCTCCGGGGCCTCTGCGTATCTCCTGTCCACCCGCAAGATCTCCCCCACTAGCCTCTCCCTTTCCATTCCCTCTATCTTCTCCCTATGAGCCCTGATGAAGATCAGCTCTCCCCTGATCACCGCCTTCAACGCCTCCCATACCACCCACCCGCACCTCCCCGTTGTCGTTGGCCTCCAAGTACCTTTCAATACACCCCCTCACCTTCCCACACACCACCTCATCGGCCAGCAGTCCCACATCCAGCCGCCACAGCGGGCGTTGGTCCCTCTCCTCTCCCAGCTCCAGTTCCACCCAGTGCGGGGCATGGTCCGAAACGGCTATGGCCGAATACTCCGTCCCCCCCACTCTCGGGATGAGCGCCCTGCCCAGAACAAAGAAATCTATCCGGGAGTAAGCCTTATGCACGTGAGAGAAAAAAGAAAATTCCCTGGCCTGCGGTCTTGCAAACCTCCATGGGTCCACTCCCCCCATCTGATCCATAAACCCCCTAAGTACCTTGGCCGCCGCCGGCCTCCTTCCCGTCCTTGATCTGGAGCGGTCCAGTGCTGGGTCCAGCACCGTATTGAAATCCCCTCCCATTATTAGTCCTCCTACCTCCAGGTCCGGAATGCGCCCCAACATTCGCTTCATGAATCCAGCATCATCCCAGTTTGAGGCGTATACATTTACCAACACCACCCACGTCCCTTGCAACCTACCACTCACCATCACATATCTCCCTCCATTATCCGCTACGATAGTCTTGGCCTCAAATGACACATGCTTTCCCACCAGAATTGGCACCCCTCTATTTTTTGCGTCCAATCCCGAGTGAAATACCTGTCCTACCCATCCCTTTCTTAACCTAACCTGGTCCGCCACCTTCAGGTGTGTCTCTTGGAGCATTGCCACATCTGCCTTCAGTCCCTTCAAGTGTGCGAACACTCGAGCCCGCTTCACCGGCCAATTCAGGCCCCTCACGTTCCACGTTATCAGCCGGATTGGAGGGACTCTCACCCCCCGCCGACTAGCCATCTCCTTTTCTGGGCCAGTCCCTTGTCCGCGTCTCCCTCACTCTCCAGTCCCCCAGCTGGGGGACCCCCGCCCCAGCCACCTCTTCTGTATCCCGTTCTCTTTCAGCCAGTGCAGCAGCAACCCTTTCTCCCCCCCCCTCTCTTTCCCCCCCCCTCCCCGCTAGATCCCCGTCTAGCTTTTTTGCTCCCCCCATATCCCTCCCGTAAGTCAGCTGACACCTGCTGACCCCGGCTTCCCCCGCCATCCCTTTAACCCCCCCGTGTGGGAATCTCCCAATGAATGTACATTCCTTTGTTCCCCTTCCCGCCTTTTTTTCACCGCGCACGGGAAAGACAACCCCTGCTTCCCAAAGCCTGCCCTGCCTCACATGGCGCAGCTCCTGTCATGGCCTTGTCCCTCTCCCCCAGCCCATATATTCTTTCTTGCGCGTGGTTGACCCCCTCTGTACAACAACCGTCATACTTCAACCCTCAAACACCCCCCTCCCACACAAACCCTCAATTAGAGTCCAATTTTTCAGCTAGTATAAAGGTCCACGCCTCTTCGGGTGTTTCGAAGTAGTGGTGTTGGCCATTATGTGTAACCCACAGTCGCGCTGGCTGCAGCATTCCAAATTTCACTCCTTTCCGATGCAGCGCCGCTTTGGTCCGGTTGAAACCCGCTCTCCGCTTAGCGACCTCCGCGCTCCAGTCCGGGTATATTCTGATCTCCGCATTGTCCCACTTGCTGCTCCGTTCCTTCTTGGCCCATTTCAGGACCCTCTCTCTGTCCGTAAACCAGTGAAATCTCACCACCCTCGCCCTTGGCGGCTCTTTTGTCTTGGGCTTCCTCGCTAGCACTCGGTGCGCCCCATCCAGCTCCAGCAATCCCAGGGGGGCCTCCGCACCCATCAGCGTCCCGATCATTGTGCCCGCATATGCCGCGGCGTCGGCCCCCTCCACTCCTTCTGGGAGACCCAGGATCCTCAAGTTACTTCTCCTTGATCTGTTCTCCAGGTCTTCGAGTCTTCCCGCCCACGTCCTGTGCAGCACTTCGTGCCGCTCCACTCTCTCCGCCAGGCCCACGAGCTCATCGTCGTTCTCACTCACTTTTTCCTGGATCTCCTGAATCTTCACCTCTTGGGCTTTCTGGGTTTCTCCAAGTTTTTCCACCATTGCCAGTATAGGCGCCACCATCTCCTTACGCAGCTCCTCGAAGCAGCACTTGATGAACTCTTTCATCTCCTCTCTGTCCATGGGTGCCGCCATTTTGTTTTTTTCTTCTTTCTTCTCCCGCTGCTCCAGGGCCGCTTTCCTCGCTGTTTCACTGCGGGTCCGGTCCATGCAGGTCTGTAGGGGACTTCCTCCGTTCTTCCCCACGGGTTGATTTTTTTTTTTTAAAAGGTCCATTGGGGCTCCGTTAGCGGGCCCAAAAGTCAGTTTCTGCGGGAGCTGCCGACTCGCGCGGCTTAGCTCCGCATCGCCGCGACCCGGAAGTCAGCCCATCCATCTATGGTGACTTGCCGTGTGTATACTGCAACTCGATGCTAGTCTCAAGTTTGCACAGTGACCGTATCTGAGCTGGTGACTGCAAGTGCCAGATGAAATTATAGTGCTTCCTTGTCACTGGTGTGGATTTTCTGTCTTTTTACCCTTTATGGCACCTGTGCTAGCTCTCTTGGCTCAACACTTTCCCCTCCCCCACCCCCGCCCCACTATCTCTCTCTCCGTTGGCTCTGCAGCGGCTGACCAGAGGGGAGCAGTTGGAATCTAAAAGCATAAAGCCAGAATGGGAGGGTTCAGATGGAGAGGAAAACAAGAGTCCATGGTCACACTATCTGCAACTTGTACATCATGCCAAATAGCAAGAAAGGTGAAGTGAGAGTTGAGCCATAACTCTATAATCCTGAATGGTCTCAGCGATGCCAGGTGCTACATGTTCTGTCGCATTCCTGGCCCCATGATATGGAGCATCTCGTTCTCTGCCAGGCTGAAGCCAAAGGCATGCCAGACCCCTACTACTTTGTGTTCCCCATTATTGTGAACAAACTTGCCCTGCAAGGGAGAAAGCATTGTGTTTGAGTGATGTGCCTACCTCGAGGTATGTACAGACAGAGAGAGGTAGGTGAGATCCTGGCCTCATTAGGTGTGTGAAGGTGAGATGGAGTATCTGAATGTTAGGCTGAGTGATAGGAACTTTTGCGTCATGAGGTTCTGGCGAATTGAGCAGTGTAAGAGGTTTGTGGTCCGCTGGGTTTGAGGTGTCATGTGCAGATGCATTCATAGACCTTGACTACCTGTGTGAGGTCATTAAACCTCATAGCACTGCTGCCAGATTCTGGGCATGTATCTCCTTGGTACCTGATCTCAGTGGAGGGTCTGCACTGAAGGCCTCCTAACCCACCCATGGCAGCATAGCCTCTCTTTCCCTGTCCAATTCCATTACAAAGGCCTCCAGCACTATCTTGGAACTCTCTCTCTGCTCTGAGGCGGGATTCTCCGACCCCCCGACGGGTCGGAGAATCGCTGGGGGTCGGCGTGAATCCCATCCCCGCCTTCCGCCGAATTCTCCGGCACGGAGATTCGGCGGGGGCGGGAATCGCGCCGCACCGGTCGGCGGGCCCCCCCTTGGCGATTCTCCGGCCCGCGATGGGCCGAAGTCCTGCTGCTGCTGTGCCGGTCCCGCGGGTGTGAATTGAACCAGGTCCCTTACCGGCGGGACCTGGCGGCGCAAGCGGGCTCCGGGGTCCTTGGGGGGGGGGGTGGTGGTGGTGGTGGTGGTGGTGGTGCCCCCACGGTGGCCTGGCCCGCGATCGGGGCACACCGATCCTCGGGCGGGCCTGTGCCGTAGGGGCACTCTTTTACTACGCGTCGGCCGTGTAGGTGTCTGCGATGGCCGACGCGTAGGTGACCCCCCCCCGCGCATGCGCGGGGATGACGTCAGCAACCGCTGACGCTCCCACGCATGCGCGGACTCCCGCTGGCCAGCGGAGTCCCTTCGGCCCCGGCTGGCATGGCGCCAAAGGCCTTCCACACCAGCTGGCGGGGCGCCAACCACTCCGGAGCGGGACTAGCCCCTAAAGGTGCGGGCTTAGCCCCAAAAGGTGCGGATCCTCCGCACCTTTGGGGCGGCCCGACGCCGGAGTCGTTCACGCCACTCCATCCCGCTGGGACCCCCGCCCTGCCGGGTAGGGGAGAATCCCGGCCCTTTCACTTCCCTTGTGTAGAATTGAAGCACTGTCAGTCAACAGTAGCCTCCTTTCATTTGGTACAGCTTCCTTATAAGAGGGACATGTTGCTATTAAGAGCTGGTATTGTAGTAGAACACATGCTAGCCTCACGTACTGTTAAGCCCCCAATTTGTGAATGCAGGCAATAAATGGCAGTAGTCACACTGGACTGCACACACAGCCAATGGAAATGAGGAGGCAGCACAACTACTGCCGGCTGGAACAGGCACAGACGATCTCTTTTGCATTTTTTGATGAATTTAATGTTTTTCACATTCGTCGACTTTGATATCTCAATCAAATTACAGAGCTGCAATTAACCATTGATATAGTTAAATCATTAATGGGCAATTCTGAATACTTCAATTAGCTGACTAATTTTATCAGTGTGAAGTGGGGCCACTGAATCTTTTTGCAGAACATTTTTGAACCTGTTATTTAGAGGTTAATATTCATACATAGCCTTCTGGTGATCAACTGAAGTAATTCATTTACATTTATTTCTGGAAAGTCCAGAAACTCTCCTAGAAGTTGCAGCTACCCTGATTCGTATTTCTGAGGTGTTGTTGCACAGTGGTAGTGCCCCCTATCTCTGGACCAGAAGCTCTGGGTTCAAGTCCACCACCAGGACTTATTGGCCACAGAAGGAGCGTTCATAATGCATCAGGGGCTGATAATCAGCTCGGGAACTCTTCTACCACTTCTCCCATTATTACCCAAATGGAAAAAGTGTGTGCGAAGATAACGCTTTCCCATGTAATCAAATAAAGTATGGCATTTTTCATAACACATTTGTTTTCTGGCTGGTAGGCAATGTATAGTTATTGCTGTTCCCTAATTGTCCCGACAGCTGTTTTGCTGAGTTTATTTTCATAGCTTGCCATGATGAGATTTGAATTCTCGGTCCTCTCACCCAGTACAGTACCATAACTGCTGTAATACTCGCCCTCTTCCGCTCCAGATATGTTTCAGACATTACAGGAATTTTATTTACTTTCACAATGATTCTCATACTTGGCTTTGAAGCCAGGCCTGAGCCAGGAAATGTTCAAATATGTACTTTACAACAGAATTAATTAATCTCCCATTTCTTATCCTCAAATACAGGCATCAGAACCAATAAAACATCAGATTATGCAGAGTAGTTGCAAATGGAATGCATTTACTGGGAATTTGTTGAGTGGGAATTTTGGGCCCGAATTGTGCTGCCACAACGGGCAGCTTGAGTTCGAAAAAGTTTTGATTGGCAGATCTAACTTAGGCTTCATCACACACCATCTTTGTTCTGGGGTGGTGGAGGTGAGATTGAGTCAGTCCCTCCACCCAGCAAGCAAATCTGAGGTGGTTACGGGGCAGAAGCATGCTGAGGGATGCTGGTTAGTTGGCACACCTCAGTTCCCCGGGACTTCGCTTACAGTTGTTGTCGAAACTGTTAATGCCTCTAGCCCTCACATACACCAATCACTCCCTCTGCCCTTCATGGCCCTTTCATGCCCTCTTATACCCCTGCATGCCATCTCAGTAGCCTGTCACCCCATTTTCAAACGGACAGACCTCAGAAGCCTTGTGAAAATGAAAAACAGATCTTTAAATAAACCTTGAAGTTTTGCTTGATGCCTTCCATTGCTTAGCAGATGACCCAAGAGTAGACTTGTGGGCAGTAATTGCCAGGGCACGTCCTTCTCCCAGGGAGCTATACTTACCTTTGCACTAAACCTTGAAGTTTTGCTTGATGCCTTCCATTGCTTAGCAGATGACCCAAGAGTAGACTTGTGGGCAGTAATTGCCGGGGCACGTCCTTCTCCCTGGGGGGCTATACTTATCTTTGCACACCTGGCAGATTCCCTTCGCCAGGTTCACATTTTTAAAACACAGTTGTCAACCTCACATATGTGACATATCAATGAGGATTGGGGGGGGGGGGGGGGGGGGGGGGGGTGGATGGATGGATGGATGTAGGTTAGGGAAGTGAACACCTGGTTGAAGGAATGAGATGGGCAAGAGGACTTCCATTTCATGGGCAGTGGCACCAGTACAGGACGAGGAAGGAACTGTACCATTGTGATGGGGCAATACCTGAAGAGGGATTGAAGCAGCGTCCCAGCAGAGAGGATAAATAGGTTGGCCTTTAAAGTGGAGGTGGAGCTGGGCTCAGGTGGAAAAGATAGAATTAATAAAAGCTTCAAGACAAGTGAAAAGGAAAAGAGTAGAGTAACGGTCAGGAGTTGTGCTTTAGACACCACAGGTAAGAAAAAAAAAAGTCAAGTAATTAAACCAGGAGTGAGAAATAAAAAATATTTGAGTAAAACATTGGAGCAGCGACCCAGGTTAAGGTCCATGCCCTGAACAAACATGCTTTATACAAACAGAGTATAAAACAAATTGAATGAATTGCAGGCCCAAATTTAATTTGGAGGATATGACAAGGTAGCCATTACTGTGACATGGCAGGAAGATGGTCAGAACTGGAAACTAAATGCACCAGGTCTGCAAGATGGACAAGAAAAATGATAGAGGGAAGGGGACTCGCCTCAATGATTAAGGATGAAATCAGTTCAACGATAAGCGAGGATTAAGATAAGCAAGCTGCAGATATTATGAATAGAATAAACGAATAGAAAATTATTTAAAACTGTATAGTGGATGGTGTGAATGCTTATAACTATAGTTATATTATTATAATGGCGAACAATTAAAAAGTGGTAGTCTGCCAATTCAACATTGTGGATAGGGATCTTTCCAAAAGACTGTGCACAAAAGGCTATAACGTGATTTGTATTTACTGACATGATTTACTGGCCCTCTACCCCAAAAAACTTGTTCACCCGGGCCACCGTCATGTGTGCCCGGTGGACTAACTTAAATTGTATCAGGCTGAGCCTGGCATATGATGAGGATGTGTTAACTATCCCTAAGGCATCCGCCCATAAACCCGCCTCTATCTCTCCCCCTAGCTTATCTTCCTAGTTGCCCTTTAGCTCCTCTATCTGAGTTTCCTCCGACTCCATAAGTTCTTTGTAGTTATCTTTTATTTTCCCCTCTCCCACCCCGTTCTGCAAACTACCCTGTCCTGTATCCCCCGTGGTGGCAGGAGCGGAAAGGTCAGAACATGTCTTCTCAAAAAATCCCGTATCTGCAGATACCTAAACCCATTTCCTGCTGGCAGTTCAAATTTCTCCTCCAATTCCTTCAAACAGGGAAAGCTCCCATCTATAAATAAGTCTACCATCCTCTTGATCCCTGCTCTCTGCCATCTTTGAAACCCTCCATCCAGCCTTCCTGGCACGAACCGATGGGTTGTTGTAAATCGGGGCCCAGCCCAATGCTCCCTCCACTCTCCTATATTTCCTCCATTGCCCCCAGACTCTCAGGGCCGCCACCACCACCGGGCTTGTGGAGAACCGGACCGGCGAGAACAGCAGAGGTGCCGTTATCAGTGCCCCCAGACTTGTGTCCTTGCATGATGCCGCCTCTACACGCTCCCACACCGACACCCCCCCCCCCCCACTACCCACTTCCTAATCATGGCTATATTTTTTTTTTAATAAATATTTTATTGAAAATTTTTGGTCAACCAACACAGTACATTGTGCATCCTTTACACAATATTATAACAACACAAATAACAATGACCTATTTTATAAACAAAAATGAATAAATAATAAGTAACAAAAATGAAAACTAACCCTAATTGGCAACTGCCTTATCACAAGTAACACTCTCCAAAAATATAATTTAACAGTCCAATATATAATTATCTGTCGCAACGACCTATACATATTATACAGTATATATTAACAACCCTGAGAGTCCTTCTGGTTCCTCCCCCCCCCCCCCGATCCTGGGCTGCTGCTGCTGCCTTCTTTTTTCCATTCCATCTATCTTTCTGCGAGGTATTCGACGAACGGTTGCCACCGCCTGGTGAACTCTTGAGCCGACCCCCTTAGAACGAACTTAATCCGCTCTAGCTTTATAAACCCTGCCATGTCATTTATCCAGGTCTCCACCCCCGGGGGCTTGGCTTCTTTCCACATTAACAATATCCTGCGCCGGGCTACTAGGGACGCAAAGGCCAAAACATCGGCCTCTCTCACCTCCTGCACTCCCGGCTCTTGCGCAACCCCAAATATAGCCAACCCCCAGCTTGGTTCGACCCGGACCCCCACTACTTTTGAAAGCACCTTTGTCACCCCCATCCAAAACCCCTGTAGTGCCGGGCATGACCAAAACATATGGGTATGATTCGCTGGGCTTCTCGAGCACCTCGCACACCTATCCTCCACCCCAAAAAATTTACTGAGCCGTGCTCCAGTCATATGCGCCCTGTGTAATACCTTAAACTGAATCAGGCTTAGCCTGGCACACGAGGACGATGAGTTTACCCTGCTTAGGGCATCTGCCCACAGCCCCTCCTCGATCTCCTCCCCCAGCTCTTCTTCCCATTTCCCTTTTAGTTGATCTACCATAGTCTCCCCTTCGTTTCCCTATATATATCTGACACCTTACCATCCCCACCCATGTCTTTGAGATCACTCTGTCCTGCACCTCTTGTGTCGGGAGCTGCGGGAATTCCCTCACCTGTTGCCTCGCAAAAGCCCTCAGTTGCATATACCTGAATGCATTCCCTTGGGGCAACCCATATTTCTCGGTCAGCGCTCCCAGACTCGCGAACTTCCCATCCACAAACAGATCTTTCAGTTGCGTTATTCCTGCTCTTTGCCACATTCCATATCCCCCATCCATTCCCCCCGGGGCAAACCTATGGTTGTTTCTTATCGGGGACCCCCCCAAGGCTCCAGTCTTTCCCCTATGCCATCTCCACTGTCCCCAAATCTTCAGTGTAGCCACCACCACCGGGCTTGTGGTGTAGTTCCTCGGTGAGAACGGCAATGGGGCTGTCACCATAGCCTGTAGGCTAGTCCCCCTACAGGACGCCCTCTCTAATCTCTTCCACGCCGCTCCCTCCTCCTCTCCCATCCACTTACTCACCATTGAAATATTAGCGGCCCAATAATACTCACTTAGGCTCGGTAGTGCCAGCCCCCCACTATCCCTGCTACACTGTAAGAATCCCTTCCTCACTCTCGGGGTCTTCCCGGCCCACACAAAACCCATGATGCTCTTTTCAATCCTTTTAAAAAAAGCCTTCGTGATCACCACCAGGAGGCACTGAAACACAAAGAGGAATCTCGGGAGGACCACCATCTTAACCGCCTGCACCCTCCCTGCCAGTGACAGGGATACCATATCCCATCTCTTGAAATCCTCCTCCATTTGTTCCACCAACCGCGTTAAATTTAACCGATGCAATGTGCCCCAATTCTTGGCTATCTGGATCCCCAGGTAACGAAAGTCCCTTGTTACCTTCCTCAACGGTAGGTCCTCTATTTCTCTACTCTGCTCCCCTGGATGCACCACAAACAACTCACTTTTCCCCATGTTCAATTTATACCCTGAAAAATGCCCAAACTCCCCAAGTATCCGCATTATTTCTGGCATCCCCTCCGCCGGATCTGCCACGTATAGTAGCAAATCGTCCGCATACAAAGATACCCGGTGTTCTTCTCCTCCTCTAAGTACTCCCCTCCACTTCTTGGAACCCCTCAACGCTATCGCCAGGGGCTCAATCGCCAGTGCAAACAATAATGGGGACAGAGGGCATCCCTGCCTTGTCCCTCTATGGAGCCGAAAATATGCAGATCCCCGTCCATTCGTGACCACGCTCGCCATCGGGGCCCTATACAACAGCTGCACCCATCTAACGTACCCCTCTCCAAAACCAAATCTCCTCAACACCTCCCACAAATAATCCCACTCCACTCTATCAAATGCTTTCTCGGCATCCATCGCCACTACTATCTCCGTTTCCCCCTCTGGTGGGGCCATCATCATTAACCCTAACAGCCTCCGTATATTTGTGTTCAGCTGTCTCCCCTTCATAAACCCAGTTTGGTCCTCGTGGACCACCCCCGGGACACATTCCTCTATTCTCATTGCCATTACCTTGGCCAGGATCTTGGCATCTACATTTAGGAGGGAAATAGGTCTATAGGACCCGCATTGTAGCGGGTCCTTTTCCTTCTTTAAGAGAAGCGATATCGTTGCTTCAGACATAGTCGGGGGCAGTTGTCCCCTTTCCTTTGCCTCATTAAAGGTCCTCGTCAATACCGGGACGAGCAAGTCCACATATTTTCTATAGAATTCGACTGGGAATCCATCCGGTCCCGGGGCCTTTCCCGCCTGCATGCTCCTAATTCCTTTCACCACTTCTTCTACCTCGATCTGTGCTCCCAGTCCCACCCTTTCCTGCTCTTCCACCTTGGGAAATTCCAGCCGATCCAAGAAGCCCATCATTCTCTCCCTCCCATCCGGGGGTTGAGCTTCATATAATTTTTTATAAAATGTCTTGAACACTCCATTCACTCTCTCCGCTCCCCGCTCCATCTCTCCTTCCTCATCCCTCACTCCCCCTATTTCCCTCGCTGCTCCCCTTTTCCTCAATTGGTGTGCCAGCAACCTGCTCGCCTTCTCCCCATATTCGTACTGTACACACTGTGCCTTCCTCCATTGTGCCTCTGCAGTGCCCGTAGTCAGCAAGTCAAATTCTACATGTAGCCTTTGCCTTTCCCTGTACAGTCCCTCCTCCGGTGCTTCCGCATATTGTCTGTCCACCCTCAAACGTTCTTGCAGCAACCGCTCCCGTTCCTTACTCTCCTGCTTCCCTTTATGTGCCCTTATTGATATCAGCTCCCCTCTAACCACCGCCTTCAGCGCCTCCCAGACCACTCCCACCTGGACCTCCCCATTATCATTGAGTTCCAAGTACTTTTCAATACACCCCCTCACCCTTAGACACACCCCCTCATCTGCCATTAGTCCCATGTCCATTCTCCAGGGTGGGCGCCCTCCTGTTTCCTCCTCTATCTCCAAGTCTACCCAGTGTGGAGCGTGATCCGAAATGGCTATAGCCGTATACTCCGTTCCCCTCACCTTCGGGATCAACGCCCTTCCCAGCACAAAAAAGTCTATTCGCGAGTAGACTTTATGGACACAGGAGAAAAACGAGAACTCCTTACTCCTAGGTCTGCTAAATCTCCACGGGTCTACACCTCCCATCTGCTCCATAAAATCTTTAAGTACCTTGGCTGCTGCCGGCCTCCTTCCAGTCCTGGACTTCGACCTATCCAGCCCTGGTTCCAACACCGTATTAAAATCTCCCCCCATTATCAGCTTTCCCATCTCTAGGTCCGGAATGCGTCCTAGCATCCGCCTCATAAAATTGGCATCATCCCAGTTCGGGGCATATACGTTTACCAAAACCACCGTCTCCCCCTGTCGTTTGCCACTCACCATCACGTATCTGCTCCCGTAATCCGCCACTATAGTCTTTGCCTCGAACATTACCCGCTTCCCCACTAATATAGCCACCCCCCTGTTTTTCGCATCTAGCCCCGAATGGAACACCTGCCCCACCCATCCTTTGCGTAGCCTAACCTGGTCTATCAGTTTCAGGTGCGTTTCCTGTAACATAACCACATCTGCCTTAAGTTTCTTAAGGTGTGCGAGTACCCGTGCCCTCTTTATCGGCCCGTTCAGCCCTCTCACGTTCCACGTGATCAGCCGGGTTGGGGGGCTTCCTTGTCGATTAGCCATCCCCTTTTTCCAGCACCTCACCCGGTTCCCACGCAGCTGTATCTCCCCCAGGCGGTGCCCCCCCGCCCATCCCCTCCCATACCAGCTCCCCCCTCTCCCCAGCAGCAGCAACCCAGTAATTCCCCCCTCCCACCCCCCCGCTAGATCCCCCGCTAGCGTAAATACTCCCCCCATGTTGCTCCCAGAAGTCAGCAAACTCTGGCCGACCTCGGCTTCCCCCCGTGACCTCGGCTCGCACCGTGCGACGCCCCCTCCTTCCTGCTTCTCTATTCCCGCCATGATTATCATAGCGCGGGAACCAAGCCCGCGCTTCTCCCTTGGCCCCGCCCCCAATGGCCAACGCCCCATCTCCTCCACCTCCCCTCCTCCCCCATCACCACCTGTGGAAGAGAGAAAAGTTACCACCTCGCAGGATTAGTACATAAAACTCCTCTTTCCCCCCTTTTTAACCCCCCTCTTCGCCCCCCACATTCGCCCCACCACTTTGTTCAAACGTTCTTTTTAATAACCCGCTCATTCCAGTTTTTCTTCCACAATAAAAGTCCACACTTCATCTGCCGTCTCAAAGTAGTGGTGCCTCCCTCGATATGTGACCCACAGTCTTGCCGGTTGCAGCATTCCAAATTTTATCTTCTTTTTATGAAGCACCGCCTTGGCCCGATTAAAGCTCGCCCTCCTTCTCGCCACCTCCGCACTCCAGTCTTGATAAACGCGGATCACCGCGTTCTCCCATTTACTGCTCCGAGTTTTCTTTGCCCATCTAAGGACCATTTCTCTATCCTTAAAACGGAGGAATCTCCCCACTATGGCTCTGGGAATTTCTCCTGCTCTCGGTCCTCGCGCCATCACTCGGTATGCTCCCTCCACCTCCAACGGACCCGCCGGGGCCTCCGCTCCCATTAACGAGTGCAGCATCGTGCTCACATATGCCCCGACGTCCGCTCCCTCTGCACCTTCAGGAAGACCGAGAATCCTCAGGTTGTTCCCCTTGCGTTGTTCTCCAGTGCCTCAAACCTTTCCACACATCGTTTCTGATGTGCCTCATGCGTCTCCGTCTTCACCACCAGGCCCTGTATGTCGTCCTCATTCTCGGCTGCCTTTGCCTTCACGACCCGAAAGGCTTTTTGCTTGCCTTCCTTGCCGCTGTTCTAAAGGATCCACTGCAATCGGGCCACTTTCTCCTCCTTTTTTCATCCGTATCCAGGGGGGATTCCCTTCTGGTTTACCGCACAGTGTTTTTAGCCATCAAAATTGCCGTTGGGGCTCCTATCAAGAGCCCAAAAGTCCGTTTCACCGGGAGCTGCCGAAACGTGCGACTCAGCTGGTCATCGTCGCACCCGGAAACTCAATCATGGCTATATTAACCGCCCAGTAGTAATTACAAAAGTTCGGCAGCGCCAACACCCCCCCCCCCACTACGCTCCAGCAACACTTTCCTCACTCGCGGGGTTTTGCCCACCCACACAAAGCCCCAAATCACCCTATTTCCAAGTTTAAAAAAGGCCCTCGGGATAAAGATGGGGAGGCACTGAAAAACGGACAGAAATCTGGGGAGGACCATCATTTTCACGGTCTGTACCCTCCCCGCCAGTGACAGCGGGAGCATGTCCCATCTAAAATCCTCCTTCATTTGCTCTACAAGCCGGGACAAGTTTAGCTTGTGCAATGTCTCCCATTCCCGTGCCACCTGGATTCCCAGATAGCGAAAGCTCCTTCCTACCATTCTAAACGGCAGCTCTCCCAGTCTCCTCTCCTGCCCCCTCGACTGGATCGTGAACATCTCACTTTTCCCTGTCATAATATACACATCAGTATATGATGGTGCAGAGACACACACAAAGACTGACACACTGCAAGTCCAGTCAACACGCACAACACAGCAGCCAATCACCAGTTAGGGCACGGTCACTATAAAGACAGAGGGCACTAGTTTTCCCACTCATTCGGGATGCAGCCTCTGAGACAGACAGAGCCTGCAGTCAGTAGCACAAACATCCACCATGTGCTAGCAGTATAGGCTGGTCAGATTTGGCATAGGTCTTCAGTCAATCTAACATAGTGTCGACCCACAGTGCAAGTATGTTTAACAGCTCTTAGGTAAATAAAATAGAGTTGTACTATTACAAGTGTTGGTAGCCTGTCTATGTTACTGCTAAGGTAAACGCAGTTTCCACAGATCCAGAGTACCCAACACATCATTCCCCATATTCAATTTATACCCCGAAAACCGACTGAATTCCCCTAAGATCTGCATAATCTCTCCCATCCCCTCTAACAGGTCAGAAATATACAGCAGCAGGTCGTCCGTGTAAAGTGAGACCCGGTGTTCCACGCCCCCCCCCCCCCCGGATCAGCCCATTTCAGTTCCGAGAAGCTTTTAACGCCATCGCCAATGGTTCTATGGCCAGAGTAAACAATAGCAGGGAGAGGGGACACCCTTGCCTTGTCCCTCGGTGAAGCTTAAAATAGCCTGACATCAGCCGATTCATTTGCACGCTTGCTACTGGTGCCTGATACAGCAACCGCACCCAATCAATGAAGCCCTGTCCAATTCCGAACCTTCCTAACACCTCCCACAAATAATTCCACTCCACCCGGTCAAAGGCCTTCTCCGCGTCCATCGCAACCATAAGACCATAAGACACCACCACCTCCATTCCCCCCCCGCCCCCCAACCCTCTTGAGGGCATCATGATAACATTTAGGAGCCTTCTAACATTGGCCTTAAGTTGCTTGCCCTTCACAAACCCCGTCTGGTCTTCCCCTATCACCTCCGGAACAGTCCTCTATCCTTGTGGCCAAAATATTTTAGCCAGCAGTTTGGCGTCCACATTCAATAGGGAGATTGGCCTGTATGACCCGCTTAGCTCAGGGTCCTTCTCCCGCTTCAGAATCAATGCGATCGAGGCCTGTGACAATGTTGGGGGAAGGACACCCCGCTCCCTTGCCTCATTAAATGCTCTCACCAGCAGCGGGCCCAACATCTCCGAGAACGTCTTGTAAAATTCCACTGGGTAGCTGTCCGGTCCCGGGGCCTTACCCCACTGCATAGCCTCCAGCCCCTCCATTATTTCCTTAATTTCAATTGGGGGCCCCCAACCCTTCCACCAGTCCTCCCTCCACCTTCGGCAACTTCAACTGACCCAGGTACTGCCTCATCCCCTCCAACCCAGCCGGGGGTTCCGACTCATATAGCTTGCTATAAAACTCCTTAAACACCCCATTCACCCCTACTGGGTCCAAGGCTGCGTTCCCATTTCTGTCCTTTACTCTCCCCATCTCCCTGGCCGCCTCTCTTTTCCTCGGCTGATGTACTAGCGTTCTACTGGTCTTCTCCCCATACTCATACACCGCCCCCCTCGCCTTCCTCAATTGCTCCACTGCCCTCCCTGTAAATAACAGCCCAGATTCCATCTGTAGCCTCTGCAGCTCCTTCAGTAACCCCGCCTCCGGGGCCTCCGAACATCTCCTATCCACCTGAAGTATCTCCCGAACCAACCTATCCATCTCTGCTCGTTCCATCTTTTCCCTATGGGCCCGTATCGAGAATAACTCCCCCCTAACCACTGCCTTCAGAGCTTCCCCTGTGTCATTTATTTCCAAATAGTTCTGGATGGACTTGCTCACCCGCCTGCACACCCCTTCATCTGCTAATAGTCCCACATCCAACCTCCATAGTGGGCGCTGCCCTCTCCCCTTACTAACCCATAAATCCACCCAATGTGGGCCTGGTCCCGACACAGCAATCGCCGAATATTCGGTATCAACCATCCCCGCCAGTAACACCCTGCTCAGGATAAAAAAGTCGATCCGAGAATATACTTTGTGCACATGGGAGAAAAAAGAAAACTCCTTCACTCTTGGCCGTCCAAACCTCCATGGGTCTATCCCCCCCACCCCCCATCTGCTCCATGAACCCCTTTAGTTCCTTCGCTACGGCTGGCACCCTCCCTGTCCTAGATTTTGACCGGTCCAACCTTGGGTCATTGACCGTATTAAAATCTGCCCCCATGATCAGCTTATGTGACTCTAGGCCCGGGATCTTACCTAATATCCGCCTCATAAATTCCACCTCGTCCCAATTTGGTGCATATATATTCACAAGTACCACCCGCATCCCCTCAAACTTCCCACTCACCGTGATGTACATGCCCCCCACGTCCGACACAATTCTCCCTGCCTCAAATGCCACCCATCTGTTGATCAGGATCGCAGCCCCCCCGGTCTTAAAAGTCCAGGTCTGGATGAAATATTTGGCCGACCCACCCTAATCTGGTCTATAACCTTCACGTGTGTCTCTTGCAACATTGCCAGGCCTGCCTTCAGTCCCCTCAGATGCGCAATCACGCGAGCCCTCTTAACCGGCCCAGTTAGCCCTCAAACGTTCCAAGTGATCAGTCTAGTCGGGGGGCTCCCCCCCCCCCCCCCCCCCCCCCCCACTCCCCGTCGGTCAGCCATCACCCTTCTTAGGCCAGCCTCCAGCTCGCATCCCTTGCCTCCTCGGGCCCGCCCTCGAGCATCCGCCGTCCTCGACCTCCCTTTTGTCCCCTAGCAACAGTTCCTCCCGTCAGCAGAGCAGCTCTCCCCCACCCCTCCCCACCCCTATTAGCAGCACCACAATCCCAACCCCCAGACCAAGCTTATCACCTGCTCACCCCCACTGCACTTCCGTGAACTAGCTCACCTAGCTAGCCTGGTTGCTCCCGCCCATGGGACCAGACATCTATCTCCCTATTGTTCTCCCTCCTCCCCCCGCTCGGACATACATATTCAGAGCATCACAGTCCCCAGTAAACAAACAGTAGAAAATATCCCTCCACCTATCACCCACCAGAACAGAGTTAAATTACATTTCTGAGCAACTGCTCAAACGTCTTAACAAAATGAAAACCAAAAAAAAAGGAAGGGGCAAAAAACAAAAATAATCCCTTGTTGCAGAGAGCACTGCATATCCAGAACCTCACATAAATAACTTTAAACCAAATCAACCCTGCAATGCCCTCCCCCAAGGTTCAGTGTCCTCAAACCCCTGCCAGTCTTTTGTCCTTGATAAAGTTCATCACTTCGTCCGGCGATTCTAGGTAAAGTTCCTGGCCCTCAAAAGTGACCCACAGACATGCTGGATATAACATCCCGAACTTCACCCCCTTCTTGTGGAGGGCCGATTTTGCCCGATTAAATCCGGCTCGCCTTTTGGCCAGTTCTGCACCCAGGTCCTGGTAGATGCACAACTCACAGTTCTCCCACTTGCAGCTCCGTATCTGCTTGGCCCACCGCAAAATCTGTTCCTTGTCCAGGAACCGGTGCATCCGCACCACCATCGCCCTCGGCGGTTCATTCGCTCGCGGCTTCCTTGCAAGTGCTCTATGCGCTCTATCCATCTCCAAGGGTCGAGTAAACGTGCCCTCTCCCATCACCTTTTCCAGCATACTTGCCACATATGCCCTCACGTCTGATCCCTCACTGCCCTCCGGGAGGCCGTCGATCTTCAGGTTCTGTCTCCTGGACCTGTTCTCCAAATCCTCCACCTTCTCCTGCGGCCTTTTCTGTTGGTCCTTCATCAGCTCCACCTCGGTCTCCAACGCGGTTAGATAGTCCTCGTTCAGACACCTCTTCTGGATTGCCTGTCCATGGGCTTCTAGCCCCTGTTCCACCCAATCAATTGATGCCTTAATCGGGTCTAGCGTATCCTTCTTTAGCTTGGCAAAGCTCTCCTCAAAGAACTTCACCAGCTGTACCGTCGACCACTGTGTCTCCGCACCAGGATCCTGTGCCTCCGCCATGCTTTCCTGTGCTGCCGGTTCTGCATGTACCTTCTTTGTTCGACTATGTCTCCTTGTAAGGCCACTTCTAGTCCACTGCTCCATATATTGGTGAGGAATTTCTCCCCACTATTTCACTCTCCACCAATTATTCCAATAAAATTCCGAAAAAACCGGGAGAAAAGGTCTAAAAGTTCCGTCACAAGCGGGTGCTACCAAATGTGCGACCTCCTACTCCACAGCCGCCACCAGAAATCTTGGTTGTTACTCTTAAACTATCCTTATACCTCAGCCCCAGTACCCCTTGGATTTGACTAATAACTCATAACTCTCCACATGATTGGTCTTTCTGGTAAAAGTTGTAGGTTCACGAAGCAGGCTGACTGTTACTAAGGTACTGCAGTGACTCGCCAAGGCTCATTCCACAGCACCTTCCAAACCCATGCATCCACTGGAAGAAGAAGGGCAGCAGACACATGGGAACACCACCCGTAAATTATTCTCAAGGCATACACCATCCTGACTTGGAACTGTATCACCATTCCTTCGCTGTCGCCGAGTTAAAATCCTGGAACTCCCTGTGTAACAGCACAGTGGGTATATCTACACCACAAGGTCAGCAATGGTTCACGATGACGGCTCACCACCACCTTCTCAAGGACAACCAGAGATAAGTGATAAATGCTGGCCGGGCCAGCAATGCTCACATCCCATGAAATAATTTTTAAAATTAACAACTTGTATTTATGTAGCAACTTTAATTTAAAACACTCCTGAGTTGCTTTTCAGGAGTGTAAAACTAAATTTGAGACTGAACCACAGAAAGAGATATTAGAGAAGATGGCCAACAGCTGGGTCCAAGGGGTAGCTTTTAAGCAGCATCTTAAAGAAAGAGAGGAGAAGAACGGTTTAGAGGTGGAAATTCCAAAGTTTGAAGGTTTGGGCAGCTGAAGGCATAGTTACCAATGGTGGAAAAATTAAAATTGGGGGTGTTCAGGAGACCCGGGGCGTGATCTTCCCAAAAGGGAACAAAGTCCCTTAGCAAGCGCGTTTAGCCTTGTGTTTCCCGGCACTTGCAGTGCAGAGAAACACGTGGCTATTCAACGGTACTCTTGTTGAATAAGGGGCCTAAACGGGGAACGCACATATCGCCCCGTTTTTTTACAACGGGGAGCTCCACTCGCCGGAACGCCCCGTTGTAATGAGAGATCGGGACGGCATTTTTAAATGGCGTCCTGATCTCGGAGGCCCCTCAGCCCGAACGCAACATGGGAGGGTCCACTGCACCCCCCCCAACACTCATGGTGGGCAACCCCGGCCCAGTTGCGCACGTTCAGAAAATGCCAGCTTGGCACCTTGGCAACATTGACCTGGCAGTGCCAACTGGGAACCTTGGCAGTGCCAGGCCAGCACCCAGGTGGCACTGCCAGGGTACCCAGGTGGCACCAGCAGTGCCAGGGCACCACCCTGCCCAAAGGGCATGCAGCTAGGGACCTCCAATCCCCTTGGAGACTCCCACGAGTGGCGTTCCGCCTGGTGCCCGTTTGTGGTGATATGCCTGTGAATAATATAGTTTATAGATAGCAATGTGACCTCCAACCAGCGGGTGGCATCAGACATCGGTCACGTAACATCTGACTCTCACCAGATGGTTGTAAGGCGTACATCGGGACACTCGCACATAGGGGTAGTTCCAGTTTCAGGAGAGTTCATGAAACTCAAAGAGTAACCAAGTCTGTATAGACATAACATAACATAACATAACATAACCCAGTACCAAACAGCACTCACGTACCTTGGGATTCTGCACATTAGAGTAAGGCTTACTGCTTCACACTAATATGCAGATTTGCCAAAAACTGATCCCGCCCATTGTGGGCGGGATTCTCATTGCAACATCGAGTTGAATCTCGAGGCGTTGTGAGCCAGGTGGATCCCGGAGTGGCTTTCACCGGCCACACTGCGCCGTGGCGAGATGCTTTTCCGGCGCAGCGTGGCCAGAAGATCAGAATGTCCATTTCACCTAACAGTACGTCTTTCGGGGCTTGTGGGAGGAAACTGGAGCACCCGGAGGAAACCCATGCAGACACAGGGAGAACATTCAGACTCTGCACAGACAGTGACCCAAGCCGGGAACGAACCCGGGTCTCTGGCGCTGTGAAGCAACAGTGCTAACCACTTTGCTACCGTGATGCGCATTAGATCAGGACAGACATTTAGAGGGCTGTGGGCTGGAGATTACAGAGATAGAGCTGGAGCAGAATGTGGAGTCATTTGAACACAACAGTGAGAATTTTAAAATTAAGCATTGCTTAACTGGGAGCAGTATGGGTCAGTAAGCACAGGGGTGAAGGGAGAATGGGGCTTGTTGGGGTGGGGGAATGGTCTGGCAAAGATAGATGGATGGCTTTAAGTGGTCCTCTTCTGTCCAATGCTGGGTCCCTTGATTGGGCACACAGTGCGTGACTGCGAGGGAGCCCCAGGGAGGCCACTGGAAACCCCAATATGGTTTGCCCGGTGGGCTTCAGGGAACATGGGAAAGCTGTGTGGCCTCCATTTAATCCTTGAGCTCCGTCTAAATTGTGGTGGGTTCAGCGATAATGGGGTGTGTGGTAAACACAACTGGTAACACATTGCATATATTACGGTACTGCCACTGTATTACAGGTACCACAGTAAATCCCAGCCTGCTGGCTCCTCCCAGCAGGCAGCATATAAAAGTGTATGTCTCCTGCGCTGCTCCCATTCTGGTTCCAGCTGCAGGAGGCACAACATCTTGTGCAATAAAGCCTCGATTGTTTCACCATTCTTGTCTCGTGGCAATTGACGGTACACCAGGGTGTTAATTGCCTTATTAATGAACCGACGTGATATCGGTTAGCGCCGTCCAGGAATTCAATGTCAGCCCCTTCTGCACTCTGACTTAATGGGGGGAGGTTAAGCCTCATGGTTAATCACATTATTAAGTTTTTAAAAATGTATTTAAAAAAAATATATTTAGAGTACCCAATTCTTTTTTTCCAATTCAGGAGTTGGAAAAATTTAGCGTCGCCAATCCACCTACTCTGCACATCCTTTGGGCTGTGGGGGCGAGACCCACGCAGACACAGGGAGAATATGCAAACTCCACGCGGACAGTGACCCAGGGCCGGGATCAAACCTGGGTCGTCGGCGCCATGAAGCAACAGTGCTAACCACTGCGCCACTCTGCTGTCCTGGTCCCATGATTAAATTGTCCCGGTCGCCATGTTTCCCATTACGCCAAGCTGCATTAAACCCAACCCATAACATTCTGAACCTGTTAGGAGAGATTAAGTAAGCCACCAATGAAGTTTATAAACCAACTATCAATTTATATTGCTTTATGTTTGACAAAATAGACGCTGACTTTTATACAAAATCCAGAAAGTTTGTCTTTTAATTTATGAATGACATGGCGATGCAGCATGTCTGAGTTGAGGCTTTTATTTCACTAATATGTCACAAAAATGTAAATAACAGGTAATGACAGACAGGAAAAGACTTACTGGTCTGTTTTGCCTGTCCCACACAAGTGCATTGTGTGCATCAGGACGTAACACTCCCCACCCTACTGAAAAGCCATGTGATCAAAAGATGTTTGCAAGTGGTGTTTAAACATCAACCTTCAGAGGTCAGAGTGCAACAGCAAGTCAGAATCAGGTTGAATACACTTTTGATTGACTGCTACAGGTTCTATAGTATCCTACGTTTACTGTTTTTCAAGATAGAGGACTGGTCTGCTTTTTGCTTTGCTGTAACAAATAACAGTGAATGCAAATACTATGAAGTCTTTGTCAGATGCTGGGTGGCTGCTCTATCCTGCTGCACCCCTTTCACTGTCCCCCTGAGCTCTCGAGGCTGATTGTACTGCTTCTGTCACATGATTTCCAGTGTGTCGGTCTCGTGTCATCGACAACAATGGGGAATTTCTGCTTTTAAAGCAAATTTTAACAACATCACATCACTTGACTGGAGGTCTGTCACATCTAAGTTACTAACTTTACGTGAATTGCTGTGAATTAACAATCGTGAATACCAGGAAACGCAAACGCACAAAACCAAGATACAAGCATAAGTGTGTGCATTTTCCTTGGCTATAAGAGTATTTTCATCTTTACCACATCGTCCAAATAGGTATAAACTTATTGTTTTAGAGAACTGGAGGACTCCATTTGCTTAAATGTATTTTCAAAATATCTACATCCAGTTATATTGTTCCAGATAGCAGAAGTTTTATAAGTGTCCCAAATCACCTCGTTGTCACGCTTGGCTATCACAGTGCAAGGAGTTACAGACGGATTTAATCTGCATTACATTGCAAAATGCCAGACTGCAAAAGGGTCTGTGTTGAGCAGGAAGATAAACGGAGGGGGAAAAAATATTTGCCAAGAAGGCTTTTTGGTGAGTAGTTTTCGCAATAATTCTTACAAGTGATTTAACATCTAGGAACAACAACAGCCAAATGAAGATTATAAATTGTAAATCTACAGTAGTTAATTGCTGGACTTGTGTTTTAAGACTTGGTTCTTTTTTCTCCCTCCCCAGGTCTGGTGTTGAATTTTATTAAGACCCCAAGATGTCTGATTTATGTCAGTGGCGCCCTGTCAATGTGGGTAAGGAAAATAACTCTCACATTACGAAATCTGAGTTTATGTTTGATATGGGAAAGCACAACAATAGACACATGGAGCTGTGAGGCCGAGGTTGAGAGCAGTGCTTTGAAAATGATGTTCTCAGGTGGAGAGTCGGTCTTCCGATGTCACTGTGATTGACTGCAATTTTCCAAGGGGCGACAGCAGACCTGCACGCCTCTAATGAATTAACTTGCGGTTCAGTTCATTGAATGGCTTGTTAACAGGCTGGAGAGTGAGAGAATCACATTCTCAAAAGTAAGATTGGGAAGTGTGCACCGCCCTGGGAAAGATTAATGCACAGCTAGCAGGAGCAGGGAGCCAATATCCGTGTGGCTGTTTATTAAAAATGTTGAGGAACAAATGGACAGCCAAACTGAGGCACAAAGTTGCCATCGCGTGAGCAGAGCAGATTAAATATCTCACGGGCTGAAAAATTCAGCAGGTGGTCTTCCCGCTGCCTGCCCCGACCTGCCTGAAATGTTATGGGCAGTGGCGAGGAGTCAGGCAGCACTCCCACCTCCCGTCCCTTTGGCCTATTGACGTTCTTAGATGGACAGTAATGGCCACTTAGGAGCCTTAACCATCCCCCCCCCCCCCCATCCCCCAGTATTTACCTCTGGCAGGGGGAGACCCACACCACACAGGAAGCCGGCAGCTTTAGCTGATATTGGGCAAGTGACGGGCGGTGAGACAGGACGGCCATTCATCCTGGATTTTCTAGGTTGTCTCAGAATTTGCCTTCCTGCTCCACATCCTGTACTTGGATTTCCCGGAACGTCACTTGTCCCAGATTCCTTCAGGCAAGCTCTGGGACACTGCTCTCTTGCTGCATGTGATGCCTTTGTTCGTCCAACTGTATCCAAACTTATCCTTTTATGCCCAGGAACTGAGTTGCACCAATCTTGCTTTCCTCTGTGCCCAGGACTGTGTCGCAGTTCACAATACTAGATAAAGGCACAAAAGAAAAGGCTTAAAAAGAACTCCAGCAGACTTGATTCAAAGAACTAGAACCAAAATCTTCTTAGAAAACAATGACTCTAATAAAAAGGAGTAAACAAATTTGTATCACATTTTGTGAATAGTGTGCTGTTATTAAAACGCATGGTGAAATGGTACCTGGCTCATTCTAACTCCAAGGCCGGGATTTTACTGGCATGCTTTGGATGGTGATTGCGACTGGAGATCTGTCCTTAAACATGGACCCTCTGGAATGGAGACCTCCCCTGGAAGCCACGTCGATATAGTTGGCAGTTTCACCAATATGGAAGGGACCATTCCATACTGGTAAAATCCTGGAGAGGTTGAAAAATAGTTGTTAATAAATAGGCTAATAGGTGATCCTCTCAGCCAATATCTTCTTTCAAGACCCAGTCTAATTACCTGCTCTACTCAAACCTATAGAATTCTGCTGAAGCAGAAGTCTGTTGGCAAATGTAGTGAATGTGACTAAACGAAGTCTAGCCTGTTCCATAATTCTCATGACACTTTTGAAAGCATTCCTCTTCAATTCTGTTTTGCTCCAAGGTGCCTCACTCTATCATTAGGACAATAACGTCAAATTAATTTCAGTACTTACACAAAGAGGAATTGGGATAGTGCATGCAGTATTGCAAGTCACTATTGAGCCTGTGATTGGAGGAAAACCTGTTGCTGGGTTGTCATAGTCTCTGTGAACGTTGATGGCTGACTGGTTGAAGATTGTAAGAAGTCTTACAACACCAGCATGAATTCCAACAGGTTTATTTGGAATCACTAGCTTTCACTCACCTGATGAAGGAGCTGTGTTCTGAAAGTTAGTGATTCCAAACAAACCTGTTGGACTTTAACCTGGTGTTGTAAGACTTCTTACTGCCCACCCAGTCCAACGCCGGCATCTCCACATCATGGTTGAGGATTGAATGCAAGTGCCTGTAGGAAGGCTGTCCTCACATCCCACAGTTGCTGCTTGTTTCCCTCTGGAGAAGGTGCAGTTAAACTGTGCTGAGAATTCCCTGTCACTGATACCACAAGACTGGCTGTGCTTGGCTGCTGCCTGACTGGAAACCTGGCTCTAACTCAAACTTACTGTGGGCAACTGTGAACCTCCTGTCCACAGTGACCCTCCGGCCTTCGCAAGACACTGTGGAAATGTCAGCAGCACCAGCAGACAGAACACGAGTGAAGCTTGGGTTAAAGAGCCAAGCAGCAATTTTCACAGCCTGTGATTGAAAAAAGAGATCGATGAAAATTAAAAACTCGTAGTTTTGTTAGTGGGGTAAAAGTATTAGTATTATTACCAGTGGTAGGTAAACCATTAAAAGTAACATTTAGTGGACCTTATCAAATTGAAAGGAAATGTGAGGTGAATTATTGGATGAGAATGCCAGACAGAAGGAAAACTCACTGTGTCATGTTAATATGCTCAAAAGGTATTTTGATAGGGAAGGAAAGAAAGAGGATGTGTTAGTTGTAACTCAGAGAGAAAAGATAAATCTAGACAATTCTGTTTGCATTCCTCAAATTAGATTGGACAATGAGGAAGTAATAAGAAATTTGGATAAATTACTGGGTTACCTTTTAGAGGAAAATCAAAATTAAAGATTTATTACAGGCACATAGAACTATATGTGGGAACAAACTAGGGTGTACAAAAGTAATTATACAGGATGTAGATGTAGGAAATTCTATTTCAATTAAGCAACATCCATATAGACTCAATTTACTGAAGTTGGCTTAGGTACAAGAGGAGATTGAAAGCATGCTTAAGAGTGATATCATTGAAGTGAGTTGCAGAGATTGGAGCTCGCAACTATTGTGATGGTACCAAAACCAATGGAATGAAAAGGAAAGCCAATGCAGTTACAAAGTCAGATTCATAGCCTATTTCTTGTTTGGAAGACTGTACTGAAAAGGTGGGACAAACAAAGTTTATTAACAAAATTGATTTTACTAAAAGGATGCTGGCAAGTCCCTTTTTCAGAAAGGGTGAAGGAAGTTTTGACTTTTATAACACCAAATGTTCTATATAAGTTTAAAGTTATGCCATTTGGAATGAAGAATGCACAAGCAACATTCCAAAGCTTAACCAACAACGTAATTTCTACAGTAAGGAATTGTTCAGTATACATAGACGATCTTGTGATGTTCAGTCAAACATGGAAGAAGCATTTGGAACATTAAAGGAATTGTTCGATTGCCTACAAGAGGCTGACTTGGTGGTAAACCTGGCTAAAAGTGAGTTTGCAAAAGCCCAAGTTACATTCTTAGGCAACACTGCTGGACATGGTCAGATGGCCCCACGGAACGTGTAAACAAAAGTTATTAGTGAGTTCCCAATACTATCAATAAGAAGAGAAGTTCTGAGATTCCTAGGCATGAGTGGTTTCTACAAAAACTTTATGCCAAATTTCAGCAGTGTGGTTGCTCCACTGACTGAACTTTTAAAAAAGACCTGGAAATTTCACTGAACGCCAGGATGTCAGAAGGTATTTGACAATCTGAAAAATGGGTTAACCACCGCACAAATTTGGGCAACACGGATGCATGCCAAGCAATTTAAGATGGCAATTGATGCGAATGATCTGGCTGTACTGTTACAGGAAGATGTCAAAGGTATGGAAAGACCTGTTGCTTATTTTTCAAGAAAACAAAATATTCATCAAAATAAATATTCACCCATCGAGAAGGAGGCATTGAGTTTGGTATTGGCATTGCAAAATGTTGACATTTATGCTGCCAACGATTGTTTATACAGACCATAATCCATTGAATTTGTTTGGAGAAGATTAAAGATTGAAATGTAAGACTGTTTCGATGAACTTTATTGCTACAACCATTTAACTTGAAAATTATACATGTAGCAGGAAGAGAACACTGTGATTGCAGATGCTTTATCATGACATTGAGATGTAAGAAGAATGGAATGTTTAGAGTTGGGAAAGAAAGACTGAAATGGACTACTGATGTTTAAATGTGTATGCATAAATATAACGAGATATGTATCCTACAGTGCGATAGTAGGGAACAGTAATGAGTAGTGTTTAAAGTTGAAAGGGTATTGGAAAATGAAGCCACCTTTTCATATTGCTGGTTAATTTTTTTTTATGGGGGAGGTGTGTTGAATGTAAGAAATTGGTATTTATATTGCATTTTATACCTGTTGCAGTAAGGTTTTTTTAGAAGCCTGACTTAAGGTATATTTTTGTTGCAGTAATATTATCTGATAACGCTGCAATTAAGAGGTCGTAAAGGGTGAGGTAATTATTTATTTTAAGGATATGCTTGTTTATAGAGAGAGCCGAATGAACATTATTATGATTGCTAAATATTCCCCGGAGAGTAGTAACACTAAGCAGATGATGGAACACGATAGTGGGATACAGGTGGTATAATTAATAGAAGTAGCCAGGTCCATTTGTAGTTTTGCTGTCTGCTAGAAGTTTTTAAGTTGAACAGCAGTTTTTGCAAATGCAGTCAAGTTGAGCAGAAGAGTCTTAACAAGACAGAAGGATGAAACAGTCTCTCTGGCCAAAGATCTGTGCAGATATGCAGGTAAACCTGCTAACTTTATTTATTAGTGCCATTTGAACTCTATTGGGTTGCTTAGTTGGAGTTAGTAGCAGGTATAGAATATAAGTAAGGTTCTCCTGGTGTTTTAAGAACTGTTTAACTGATAATTGTAAAGCTATTTTCTTTAATAACGTGGTTAATTCTGTGTTTAGATTAAAGTTTGTTTCAACAAAAAATATACCTATTGGTCATCACTCCAGGGGTGACGTATCCTTTCCTCACAGTTTTGCCAATAAAAAAAAAGGTTTGTGGTCCTTGTCCAGTATCCTTTAATAGAATCACTACAGTGCAGAAGGAGGCACGGCTCCTTTGATAAGTATGTATACACCTTTTGTAGTCATTGTCAGTACTGTCACAGTTGGTCATTATTTCTTTGGTCATTGTCAATATTATCACAGTTGGTCATTGTTTTTTGGTCACACTACTGTCACAGTTGATCAATACTGTCACAGTTGGTCATTTTGTTTTGGTCATTGTCAGTATTGTCACTGTTGACTATTTTGGGTGGCATGATGGCGCA
Organism: Scyliorhinus torazame; assembly: GCF_047496885.1. Classification (NCBI taxonomy): domain Eukaryota; kingdom Metazoa; phylum Chordata; class Chondrichthyes; order Carcharhiniformes; family Scyliorhinidae; genus Scyliorhinus; species Scyliorhinus torazame. The sequence continues at coordinate 195,516,668 of NC_092712.1, read as the reverse complement.
GTGGTCTGCACTGCTGCCTCACGGCGCTGAGGAGCTGGGTTTGATCCCAGCACGGGTCACTATCCGTGTGGAGTTTGCACATTCTCCCCATATCTGCGTGGGTCTCACCCTGTGATGATATGCATAAGCAATCTTGTATATAATAATGTATATGACCTCCGACCAGCAGGTGGCAGTATAAACCTATTATGTGACTCTGTGCCTGGGGGAGTTGGGAGTAAGTTGTATTGGATAGATGTATTTTGTAGTAGCTCAAGAATAATCAGGTAGCGTTAGTAGTTTGTAATATATTTATTCCAGTTATCTTTACCACACATTTGTTTTATAATAAATTATTTTAACTAGTCAAGAACTCGATGTTCTGTAGTGCATCATTCCTATCGGCCAGTGCACAGAACCATGACATGGTACTGGGACTGAATACCGACTAAGAACAAAAAGATTCTGCGATGATCTGAATATTAAAGATATCACCGAAGAAGAAGAAGAAGAAGAAGGTACAATAAGAAAACAAATTTTCTCTACTATCCTCGTAAGCTACTGACAACTAGTACTCAACGCACTGTAAGACTTCAAAGCCTAGGATGGAAGGTCTGAAGGCCCATCAATAGCTTTGGGTCACTGGTAACGTAGATGAGAATTGGTGGGTGTTCAAACAGCAGTCCAAACCCTCTGTTGCAACCCTTGGTCTGCAGGCACAGCCTGACGAGAGTGTGGTGAATGTATTGCATTAACCATTCACCACACATGTAACTGTATCATGCTGTTGCCCATGAGGGCTCCACCTATGGCTAAGGTATCACCTGTGATGTATCATGTTGGTGCCTTTGTGGGCTCCGCCCCTGGCTCCTCCCCTTCAGGGGAGGTATAAAGGGCAGTAGCCCTATAGGCGGCTCCCAGTAGCAGAGCAGTTGCAGGCAGGTACTGTTCTAGTCGATTAAAGCCGCAGTTTACTTCTACTCCTTGTTTCGTGTGAATTGATGGTCGTATCAATTTAATCGACTACAACACTACAATGGAATCGGTCCTCAAACCTGACTGACTGGAACTCGACCCGCAAGCCGCGGAGGCAGAGGGATTTTTTCGTACTGGCTCCGCTGTTTAGAGGCCTACCTCACAGCCTCCTCCTCGCCTTCCATCTCTGACGATCAGAAGCTGAGCCTCCTCCACGACCGGCCATCGAATCTCTGTTCAACTCGAGGAAGCTTCCACCTACGCAGACGCGCTCGTGATGTTGAAGTGCATATATGTAAGGACAGTGAACGAGGTGTATGCGCGGCATCTCCTCACTAGGCGCTGCCAACGCCCCGGGGAATCACTGGAGGAATACCTACGCAACCTCAAAATCCTTGCACGATGTTGCAACTAGCAGGTCGTTATGGCCACTCAACATATGGACCTCGCAGTCCGGGTCGCCTACGTGGCTGGAATCCGGTCCAACTACGTGAGACAGCGCCTACTCGAGAAGGGGGCCCTAGACCTGAAAGAGACGGTAAAGCTAGCCTCCTCCCTAGATGTAGTGTTCCAAGGCCTCAACGCGTTCCCGTCTGATCACGCGACCCCCTCATGGACCCCCGACCAAAGAGTACCCCAGGCCTGTGCCACGCGGCTGCCCGCCCAACACGGGGGGGCTACCCTGCTATTTCTGTGGCCAGCATCAGCACCCCAGGCAGTGCTGCTCGGAACGCGAACTGCAGCGACTGCGGGGAAAAAAGGACATTTTGTTAAGGTTTGCCTGGCCAGGTCCAAATCCTCAAAATCGCAGGCCCAACCCTCAGACTCACAGGCCCCGCAGATCCCGCAGTGTAGCAGCTTGCCTGCTGGCTCCGCCCCCGGATGTGTCATCGGCCTTGTGCTGTCCGTGGGTGCAGCCGTCTTCAAGCCAGCACAACGTGTGCGACTCACGCGGCCCGTCACATGCGACTCTTGGGGGCCGCCATCTTGGACGCCATCTTCCTCACCGCCCAACACGTGCGATCGACGGGGCCTGCCATCTTGGCCGCCACCTGCAATGCCGCCCGACACGTGCGACCGACAGGGGCAGCCATCTTGGAACCACCCCAGCACCTCCGACCACACCGGCTACCCGCAACTCAGTGCGGTCACCCTGGACCAGTCGCAACCCAAACACCTCCGGAGCTCCATGATGACCGTCCGGGTAAATGGACATGAAACACCTTGCCTGTTCGACTCCGGGAGCACGGAGAGCTTTATTCACCCAGACATGGTAAGACGCTGCTCGCTCCCAATCTTAGCCCCACTCGCGACACTAAAGGTCGACCCTCCCCCGCTCTTCGCAAACCTCACCGCCGACTGTAAGCCAATCACCACCAGAAGCAGGTGGCATAGCATTCAGGACAGGACTTTTATCAGGTCCGAGGTCCAACGACTCTTGCGGGAGGGGATCATTGAGGCCAGCAATAGCCCCTAGAGAGCTCAGGTGGTGGTCGTCAGGACCGGGGAAAAGAACCAGATGGTTGTAGATTACAGCCAAACCATAAACCGGTACACGCAACTCGATGCGTATCTCCTTCCCCGGATTGCAGACATGCTTAACCAGATTGCGCACTACCGGGTGTTCTCCACGGTGGATCTGAAATCTACGTACCACCAGCTCCCAATCCGCCCAGGGGACCGTCACTACACGGCCTTTGAGGCAGATGGCCGCCTCTTCCACTTCCTCCGGGTCCCCTTCGGCGTCACAAACGGGGTCTCAGTCTTTCAAAGAACCATGGACCGAATGGTGGACCAGTACGGGCTGCGGGCCACGTTTCCGTACTTGGACAACGTCACCATCTGCGGCCATGATCAGCAGGACCTCTATGCCAACCTCCAGAGATTTCTCCAGACCGCCCAAACCCTTAACCTCACTTACAACAAGGAGAAATGCGTTTTCCGCACAACCAGGCTAGCCATCCTACGTCATGGAAAACGGGGTTCTAGGACCTGACCCTGACCGTATGCGCCCTCTCCTGCAACTCCCCCTTCCCCAAGGCCCTGAAAAGGTGCCTCGGGTTCTTTTCCTATTACGCCCAGTGGGTCCCCAACTATGCAGACAAAGCCCACCCACTAATCAAGGCCACTGTCATGATATCCACATCAGCATATCATGGTGCAATCACACACACACTGATGGACAGGCAGTTGGACCAACCAGCACACACATAACATCGCAGCCAATCACCAGTGAGCGCACACGCGCTATAAAACAGGGAACACCACAGTTCCCGCTCATTCTACCAGGAGATAGCTCAGAGCTCACAGCGTGCCACTCAGACATAGTCCATGTGCTGAGTGCTTCACTCGGATAGTGATAGGGCTGGGTCCACAGGTTAGCTGGTGAAGCACGTACCCAAGCCAGTAGTTCGTTGTTACCGTTGATTAGACAATAAAACAGAGTTGTACTATCTACAGCCGTGTTGGATCATTTGTGCATCAGAACACCCAACACGACAGCCACCACCTTCCCACTGGCGGCCGAGGCCCGCCAGGACTTCAGTTGCATCACGGCGGACATCGCCAAAGCTGAAATGCGCGCGGTGGACGAGTCCGTCCCCTTCCAGGTGGAGACCGACGCATCAGAGGTCGCCCTCGCTGCTACCCTCAATCAGGCAGGCAGGCCAGGAGCATTTTTTTCACGCACCCTCACCGCCTCTGAAATTCGACACTCCTCGGTCAAAAAAGAAGCCCAAGCCATCGTGGAAGCCGTGCAGCACTGGAGGCACTACCTTGCTGGTAGGAGGTTTATCTTCGTCACCGACCAACGATCGGTAGCCTTCATGTTCGATAATACACAGCGGGGCAAAAGCAAGAACAATAAGATCTTGAGGCGGAGGATCAAACTCTCCACCTATGATTACGATATAGTATATCGCCCTGGGAAGCTCAACGAACCCCCAGATGCCCTGTCCCGCGGCACATGCGCCAGAGCGCAAGAGGACCGACTCCAGGCTATCCACGCTGACCTCTGCCACCCAGGGGTCACCTGGCTTCTCCACCACATCAAGGCCCGCAACCTGCCCTACTCCACTGAGGAGGGCAGAGCCATGACCAGGGACTGCCCGATCTGCGCGGAGTGCAAGCCGCTCTTCTATCGTCCGGATAAGGCCCACCTGGTAAAGGCATCCCGGCCCTTTGAGCGCCTCAGTATCGATTTCAAAGGACCCCTCCCCTCCACCAACCGCAACACATATTTCCTCAACGTCATTGACGAATTCTCCCGCTTCCCCTTTGCAATCCCCTGCCCTGACATGTCCGCGGCCACTGTCATTAAAGCCCCACATAGTGCCTTCACCCTGTTTGGTTTCCCCATGTATGTTCACAGTGACCGGGGCACGTCGTTCATGAGCGACGGTCTGCGTCAGTACCTGCTCAGTAAGGGCATCGCCTCGAGTAGGACTACCAGTTATAACCCCCGGGGAAACGGGCAGGTGGAGAGGGAGAATGCGACGGTCTCGAAGACCGTCCTCCTGGCCCTACGATCTAGGAATCTCCCAGTTTCCCACTGGCAGGTGGTCCTCCCCGATGCGCTCCACTCCATTAGGTCCCTACTTTGCACGGCCACAAATGAGACCCCTCATGACCGCCTGTTTGTTTTCCCCAGGAAATCCACCTCCGGGGCCTCGCTTCCATCCTGGTTGAAAACACCGGGGCCCGTCCTACTCCGCAAACACGTCAGGAGTCATAAGTCCGACCCCCTGGTTGAGAGGGTCCAGCTCCTACACACCAACCCCCAGTACGCATACATAGAACACCCCGACAGCCGACAGGATACGGTTTCCCTCCGGGACCTAGCGCCCGCAGGCTGCACTACCACCGCCACCCCAACTTACCCCACCCAACCTACGCTGACCAGCGCCCCCGCCCCTACATGGCACCCGCACCCCCTCCCACCCCCCCCATTCCCTCTTCACCGACCCACAGAAACAAATCTCCGGAAGACACTCTCCCGGAGTCCACATCTGTACCCGCACCGGCAACGTCATTACCCATGCCCGCACGGATGAGTTCGACACCCAGGCCAGCTGCGATACCAGAGCCCCGGCAATCACAGCGCACGATCCGGGCGGCGGACAGGCTGAACTTGTGAACCTTCACCCCCGCCGGACTTCATTTTTTAACAGGGGGGCAAATGTGGTGAATGTATTGCATTAACCATTTACCATGTATGTAACTGTATCACGTTGCCCATCAGGGCTCCACCTATGGACCATTGTAAGGTATTACCTGTGATGTATCATGTTGGTGCCTTTGTGGGCTCTGCCCCTGGCTCCTCCCCTTGAGGGGAGGCATAAAGAGCAGTAGCCCTGTAGGCGGCTCCCAGTAGCAGAGCAGTCGCGGGCTGGCACTGTTCTAGTCGATTGAAGCCACAGTTTACTTCTACTCCTTGTTTCGTGTGAATTGATGGTCGTATCAGAGAGGCGTATTGCATTGATGCTCAATGTAGCAGGTCCCCAAGCAATTAAAATATTTAACACGTTTGCCTTCGATAGCAAGGCAGATAGCAAGAATTTCAATGAAGTTCTCAAACAATTTGATCGGCATTGCTCTCCTTAAACAAAATGAGACGTTCAAGCGCTATATATTTTGCACGCGCACCCAGAAAGCAGGCGAATCATTTGATAGTTTCCTAACCGACTTGCAGTTGAAGGCGCAGTCGTGTCATTTTAGTACCCTTCAGTCATCAATCATCCGCGATCAGCTAGTGTTTGGGATTTTTAAAAAATGTATTATATTGCAAACGTATATAAAAAGTTACAAAATATAAACAATTCGGGAAACAGGCTTCACAATTCCCCCCCCCCCCCCCCCAACGAACAACTCCTCAAACACAGTCACGAACATCCCCCACCTTGCCTCCAACCCCTCTACTGAACCCTGTAACTCGTATTTTATCTTTTCCAGCCAAAGGAAATCATACAGCTCACCCAGCCAGGCCACTACCCCCGGTGGCGTTGCTGACCTCCACTCCAATAGGATTCGTCGCCGGACAATGAGAGAGGTGAAGGCAACATCGGCCTTCCTCCCCTCCATCAGCTCTGGCTTCTCCGAAACCCCAAATATCGCCACCTAAGGATCCGGCATCACCTCATCCCCCACTATATTTGCTAGGACCGCAAACACTCCCGCCCAGAATCTCGCCAACTTTTCGCAATCCCAGAACATGTGCGGATGATTCGCTGGTCCCCGCCCATACCTCTCACACTCCTCTGCCACCCCCTGGAAGAACCCTCTCGTTCTTGCCCGAGTCATATGTACACTATGTACAACCTTGAACTGAATTAGGCTCATCCTTGTGCACGAGCAAGTCACATTTACCCTTCATAGTGTCTCACTCCATACTCCCCAATTTATCTCCCCTCCCAGCTTCCCTTCTCATTTTTCCTTCATCCTCACCACCCGCTCACTTCCCTGCTCTCCCAACCTCCAGTATATGTCTCCGATCCTGCCCTCCTCTTCCACCTCCGGAAGCAACAGTCGTTCCAAGGTGTGCCATGGCAAGCTGGGGAAGTCCTTCCAAACCTTCTGCGTGAAGTTCCTTACCTGAAGGTACCTGAACTCACCCCCTCGTTGAGCTCTACCTTCTCCCTCAATTCATCCATACTGGCAAACCCTTCTTCCAGATACAAACCCATCACCTTGACCAGCCCCACTTCTCTTGTGTTTGGGATTTCTAACGACAAGCTATGCGAGAGGCTTCTAAGAGAAAATGAGCTTCAGCTTGATGATGCTGTCAAAATATGTCACGCTAGCGAGCTTGCAGCAAAGCAGATTAGCACATTGAATCGCCGATATTTTGGCGCAACGATAGAAGAGGCAGCCGACGCCATTAGTATAGTGACGCACTCGAGCAAAAAACATGGTCTCAGCGCAGGCGGCCATATTGAGCGACCGACCTGATCTTCCATTTCATGCCAGCGATGCGGTGAACTACATTTGCCATGACAATGTCCAGCATTTGGAAAGATATGCTCCAACTGTAACAGCAAAAATTATTTTGCGATGCAATGCTTTTCCAAGAAAAAAGCAGAACAAAAGCCACCCGTGTGCCTCGAAGACACGTTCTTTGTCGACATGATTTCTAGTGAAGACACGGATAGTCAAGTCATGCAAAATGGCAATGCTTTCATGACAATTTGCAGCAATAGTGAATTAAATGCAAATACTCCAAAAGACAAGTGGATAGTTCCATTAATGATTAATGATACATTAATAAGCTTCGAACTCGACACAGGAATAAAGGCCACCTCATTGGTTTGCCAGATTTAAAAGAGCTGAAAATTAAACTGCAAGTATGAAACAAAGCAGTACTGCTGAGAGACTATAACAGAAATGAAATTACGACGCTAAGAGCATGCAAGCTCGATACAAAAGTAAAAGCCATTTTCCATTGTAGAGGCAGAACGCAAATCTCTGCTAGGAGTAGAAGCATGTGAAGAACTTCAGCTAGTTAAGCGGGTTTACAGTGCAGGCAGCATTGCAGCCAGACAACATGCATCAGTAGATTCCATACTGCAGGAATTTCCTGAGATATTTCAAGGCTTTGGCACTTTGCCTTATACGTATGAAATCCAGTTAAAGGAGAACGCAAAGCCAGTATTAGTGCACGAGATGTGCACCAGCTCCATTGAAAGACAAAGTGAAGGCTGAGCTAGAAAGGATGACAGCCTTAGGCATAATTAAATGCATCGAACAACCTACAGATTGCATAAACTCTATGGTTTGTGTCAAAATAAAGGAAGAAACCACCAAAGATGCAGTCTTGCAAAAGGTGATAACACATCTCCACGAGGGATGGCCTAAAGGTTGCAGCTCAAGGTTTTATAAAGTTAGGGCTGAGTTAAGTGATGCAAATGGATTTTTGCTTCGACAACAAAGAATTATAATTCCGTAATCATTAAGGTCAGTGGTTTTTAGCAAAATCCATGAAGGGCACTTGGGAAGAAAAAAGTGCAAGAAAAGAGCCGAAGACACAGTCTATTGGCCGGTCATCAACTGAGATATTGAACCAATGGTAAAAAGGTGCATGCAGTGTAGGAAAATTAACTGCTGTACACAGTGCAGGAAGCAGAAACTATACACGGTGGAGGAAGCTTCAGTTCAAACTGCTGAAAGAGTCTGTTACTCCAGGATTAGAGAGGAAACCGATCTTTCATAAAAAGGAGGCAAAGGAGATTTGAGGACAAATCCACAAAGAGATTTGACGATAAATCCGCGAGAAGACTCCAACCATTGCAGCCAGATGGCACAGTCAGTCTGGAAGATTCCAAAGGGAACGGATGGTCAAAGTATGCGAAGGTACTGCGACAAGCAGGTCCTAATTCGTATCTCATCATCACAGATGAGGTGAAACAGAAGAGCCCTGCTGAAAGTTAAGCAACCTTTTGTAATGAAACCACAAGAAGAAGTGGTTAATAATCCTAAAACAGCTGAAGAAGATACAGTGCAGCATACGGAGCCAGAACAACAAGATAAAGTCACCAATACAAGAAGAACGACAAGCAACATCCACAACCCCAAAGGAAGATGAAGTAACTTCACTAATTGTTATGGGCCAGGTTTTAGAGAACCCCAAAGTGTATCATGGAGTTCACCTGACCCACAACTTTTAATAGATTGTGGTATGGGGAGCACACAACCCACTCTACATGTGTGGTACAGCAGAAATGGAAAAGTATTTTTTAAAAGCAAAACAATGTTTATTCTTTGAACTCAAGTTCACCTTTTTAAAACATACAGTGAACATCTTAGCAACCATTAATTCAAATACAACTCCAAAGACAACAACACTAAGTAATTCTTAAAGCTTTCCTTTTAACATCCATAAGACTTAAAACACCTTTTACCAGAAGCACATTAGGTTAAAGTCACTACTGTTATTAGTTTTAAATCACCAGGATCGATTTACAGTCTTTAGATTACAGGAGAGATTCATACACCTTCTGGCTGTGACTGCAACTATCCAGCTCTGAAAACGAAACTATAAAACACCCTGCAGCCTGCTCAAAAACGAAAGTAAAAAGCTGACAGCCCAGCTCCATCCACTCTCTGACATCACTGCAGTAGTAAACACCCATTTCTTAAAGGTACTCTCACAACAGATATTTATATACACACCCATTTCTTAAAGGTATTCTCACATGACAAATTCAACCACCACATTAGAAGATAACAAGGTAAAGATGTAAACATGAGGGACTGAATTTGTGATGGACTGTAAATAGTCAAATGTTCTAAAGATTAATGCATATATTTCATTGTAGAAAAAATTGAGTCATGAATGTAAATAACTACATTTCCAAAGGAAAGGGGATGTGATGATATGCATAAGCAACCTTGTATATATTAATGTGCACGACCTCCGAACAGCAGGTGGCAGTGTAAACCTGCCATGTGACTCTGCCTGGGGGAGTTGGGACTAAGTCGTGTTGGTGGATAGATGTATTTTGCAGTGGCTCAAGAATAATTAGTTCATTTTAGTAGTTTGTAATATACTTATTCCAGTTATCTTTACTACCCATTTGTTTTATAATTTATTTTAACTCTTCAAGAACTACAAGATATGCAGTGCATTATTCCTATTGGCCAATGCAAAAGAACATGACAAGCCCCACAATCCAAAAATGTGCAGGATAGGTGGATTGGCTATGCTAAATTGCTCCTTAATTGAGAAAAAAAGAATTTGGTACTCTAAATTTATTTTTAAAAACCAGTTGACCATTTTATTTTGGCCATTGTTAGTACTGTCACAGTTGACCATTTTGTTGTGGTCATTGTTAGTACTGTCACTGTTGACCATTTTGTTTTGATCATTGTTGTACAGTCACAGTTGGTCTTTTTTTGGTCATTGCTAATACTGTCACAGTTGTAATTATTCAGAGTCTCACTTCTTGTTTTATCTTTCAGGGTGACCGCATGTGGCATTTTGCCATATCTGTCTTTTTGATTGAACTGTGTGGCGATAACCTGTTTTTTACTGCTGTGGTTGGTTTGATAGTCGCAGGATCTGTGGTACTTTTTGGTGCAATTGTTGGAGATTGGATAGACAGGAATCCAAGAATTAAAGGTAATACAACTGTGTCTGTAGTTACACACACCTGCATGTTATCGAATCCAAAATTATACTGAAAATAACTTCTGTTATAGCTGCCAAATTCATGTATTGTTGCTACTATATTTATATTAAAAGTCTGTCTTTGAGTACAATATTAAAAGCTCTAACAAAATACATGTGACTGCCTCAGAGGGAGCGCTTGATATGACAAATGGACATATAGGCCCAGATCTTCCGTGGGGTGGCAAGCAGCATTGGTGTGCCGCTCCACACAAACCTTTGTGTGCTTTGCCAGTGCTCCACATTTCTTGCCAGGCCTCCTGAGCCTGACATCTCCAGAAATACGGAGCGCAGTGTACCTCTGAGAACTCCATTGCAGTGCTGTAGTATGGGGAAAAGGCAAGACCCATATTTTGGGGCACTAGCTGTCTTATGGTAGGTTTAAAGGTCCAGTGTGAATGTTATTGTATGGGTGAGTGGATGAATGGGTAGGGTGGGTGAGGGAAGTGAGTGAGGGGGCGGGGGGGTGGTAATTTGTATCGTTACCCAGGAGTCAGATTAGGATTTTTCTGTCTATAACATTTCCTGAGTAACTATTTGGGTAAATAAGTCAGAGTTGTCTGAAGTCTCTGACACTAACTTAGAGTTGGGGACATTCGCTGAGGGTCCCAGAGAGCAGTTGAATTGCCCATCAGAAGTTCAAATTTTCCAGTCAATTTCTGTGGAGGCCAACATTTGGGACTTATGTAGGGTCCTGTCATGAATCTTGGGTTGTATGTCCAGTCTCTAAATGTCTGGAGAGCTGAAGATCTGGGATCTATTGTTTGAACATAATACCCGCAGAGGAATTGCTAAGCGAAGTGTGCTTAAGATGTGTTATTTAATTGATAGAACCAACAAAGCTTTTGAAATGCCACCAGCTTACTGTCTATAAGGATTCAAGATCTTGAAGAAACCTTTCCATCTCCTTGGTCGAGTTTGCATTACTTGCTGCAGTTGGCAATATAAGTGTTCAATAAAGTGTGTTCATTCAGTATTACATCCTGTACACTTTTGCACCTCCTTCAATTTGGTCTACTGTATTCACTGCTCTCAATGTGATCTCCCCTACATTGGGGAGATTAAACACAGGCTGGGTGACCGCTTTGCAGAACTTATTAGCTCAGTCCGCAAGCATGATCTCAACCTTCATGTCACTTGCCATTTCAACTCATCATCTTACTCTCATACTCACATGTCCACCCTTGGCCTGCTGCAATGCTCCAGTGAAACCCAACGCACACTGAAGCAGCAGCGCCTCAACTTCCACTAGACACATTACAACCCTTGGGACATCCAAAAACGTTAGACTGTGACCTTTCTCCTCTACCTTCATCCTTTTTTATATCCCAAACACTTTTTTTTGTCCCTATGCAAAAACCTTCTGACCCCTTTCCCGCACCAGGCCACCTGTCACTTGTTCTCAAATTTTGCAACATCTTTGTGGCAACCGCTCCCCCTTATCCCTGTTCCAACTGTTCTACCCCGCTCTTCACATTTCTCTCTGTCTTTAATTCTGAAGAAGGATCAGAAAGACTCGAAACCAACTCTGTTTCTCCCGCTATGTATGCTGCCAGAACTGCTGAGTTTGTCCAGCTTTCTCTGTTTTGTTTCAGATTCCAGCGCCATAGTATTTTGTTATTTTTGCATTCCTGTATGCCAGGTTTCAGCGGAGTACACCGTCTTCAATTCTCCGTAAAATGTGAAGTCAGTAAGTCTATTAAATTACTGTGTCCCAAACATTATGCTGCACAATGTTTAAGATGTGATTTGGTTGTCAGGTCTGCACAAAGTACCGCGGTGACAGGGACAGGTTTAACCGAGTTCCTGGTGCTTACACCTGGGCATGTTCTCTTATCCAATTTTCTCTCCTGTTTTCCTGAAGGTGTTGATTCATGCATGGTACCATGCATAACAAAGCCCCTCCAGAAATTCAGGGCCACAATGTTTAGACTCGCTGAAACAAATGGTCAGTTGAATTAACAGCCAAAAGGTCTGTTTCTGCCCAGTGAACTGGGCTTGTAACTAAGTTGTTGCCATCTCGAAATGAATCTCTCTTGCAGAAAAGTTGACAACAATTTATTCCATTCTTGGTCTTACTGTAGTTTGCAAATGAACTCAACTTGGGAGGAATACTAGAGTTTCCAAATTGTTTTACATTGAGAGTGCCTAATTGTTGAACACTTATCTGAATGTTTTGATTTTTTGAAACTTCTATTTCTATCAGCAGAAATTAAATTGAAGTAGCAACTATGATCTCATGCTATTTTTGATGGGGTAAAGGTGAATGTAGTACAAGAAATCAGAAATGTGTGTTAATTTATTTCAGATAAAACTTTTTTTGCACATATAGTTTAATGTTAATCTATCTCTTCTGAATCATATTTTAGTTGCTCATGGATCCCTGTTTATTCAGAATGGTTCCATCATTCTCTGCAGTATCATCCTAATTTTAGTATTTTCACACAAGAAATGGATTGAACAAACTTGGGATGGATGGTTAACTGTGAGTATCTGCTGAGGGTTTTTTAAAGATTCCAATCTATGTAAAGCATATCAATAAACCAAGCGTGTATGTTGCCTGAACTTTTGCTCTTGCAAAATAGTGTCAAAAGAATAAAAAACAGAACAATATTTGGTTATTTTGTGAATGTGGACCTTGATCTACAATCCTTGCGCGAAATCATCAAGTTGAACAAAACAACGCAGAACCCACTCCATGCTTGGTCACACTGGTAAAGCAGTTTAATTTGAAATCTGCACCAATGTTAAAAACAGCAATAGATTGGCATGTCTCCAAACTCACTCCCTTCCGCACCCTTCACTCCAGGCAGAGGAAAACCTTTCTTATTGGCCGGTAATAGAAATTCTGGAAATTGTTGGAAGAAAAGGGGGCAAGTAGATAATGAAGCTGTACACCAGTTGTTTGCTTGTGCTGCAGCTATTCCATTTAAAGGCAGCTTCTAACAGGATTGCTTTTCAACAATGCACCTTAGAGTCTAAGAAAAAAAATCATATTGTTTCCAAAGATTTGGGCAGAATTTTAACATGTTCAGGGGCCAGGGATGGGTTAAAGCGCTAAAAGTTAACATTTAGGATCAGGAACCTGATATGATCCTGTCCACGTCCATGTTGAACCCGAGGCATGTGAGGAATCCCGTGGAAATGCCGGGAAACATAGAACATACAGTGCAGAAGGAGGCCATTCGGCTCATCGAGTCTGCATCAACCCACTTAAGCCTTCAATTCCACCCTATCCCCGTAACCCAATAACCCCGCCTAACCTTTTTGGACATGAAGGGCAATTTAGCATGGCCAATCCACCGAACCTGCGCGCCTTTGGACTGTGGGAGGAAACCGGAGCCCCCGGAGGAAACCCACGCAGACACGGGGAGAACGTGCAGACTCTGCACAGACAGTGACCCAATGGGGAATCGAACCTGGGACCCTGGTGCTGTGAAGCCACAGTGCTAGCCACTTGTGGTACCGTGCTGCCCCAAAGTAAATAAAGTAAATAAAATATTCAAAGCAACAATTAACTCAGAATTTAATTTGGCATTCTGGCTTCAACAGCCAGTGTACTGGGCCGAGATTCTCTGAGCCTCCGCGCCGAAATGGCGCTTGGCGCGGGGGGGGGGGCGGGGGGGGGGGGGGCGGAGAATGGCGCCTCAGACCTGCGATCGGGTCTGACGGCGGGATGCGATTCTCCGGTGACCGGAGAATCGGCGGCAGTCGCGCGAGCACTGTCGATGCAGCGCCGGTCGGTGACCATAGAAAGAGGCCCCCGCGGCGATTCTCTGTGGTCGACCGGCCGAGATCCCGCCGGCATGGTTCACGTATGGTTCCACCCGGCAGGAGCTCAGCGTCGCGGCTGCAGTGTCCGTCCTGGTGTAGGGATCAGTCTCCGGTGAGGGCCTGCACGACCGCGTGATCTGGGGGGGGCTACCTTCTTTTGCGCCGACACACTGTGTGGCTCCGCCATATTGCGCGCCGCTGAAACGGACGCGACTGGCCGACATGCGCACGTGCAGACCCGTGACGAGCAGTGCAGGGCCGCGTACGGCAGCTGGAGCAGCGCAGAGCACGCCGGCGCCGTGATGGCCGCATGTGGGCTACAGAATCACTGGGCCAAGAGGCCCGTTAACGCTGGCGCGAAACACTCCGGTGAGTGCCTCTACTTGATGCTTCAGGGTGTCAATTACCCTGGAATGCACCCACTTGCATCTCCATGTCAAAGATCACTGCAGAATGGGAACAACTTATGCATCTATAGCATGAGCTTCTGATCTGGAGCAGCCGGAAGAGCCAAATATACAGCATGAGTCCCAGGAACCTGCTGCTGGCCGCAGCAACACCAGGAGCCAAGCTGCCGGCTGCACCAGGAGCCATGCTGCCGGCTGCACCAGGAGCCATGCTGCCGGCTGCACCAGGAGCCATGCTGCCGGCTGCACCAGGAGCCAAGCTGCCGGCTGCAGCAAAACCAGGAGCCATGCTGCCGGCTGCACCAGGAGCCAAGCTGCCGGCTGCAGCAAAACCAGGAGCCATGCTGCCGGCTGCACCAGGAGCCAAGCTGCCGGCTGCAGCAAAACCAGGAGCCATGCTGCCGGCTGCACCAGGAGCCATGCTGCCGGCTGCACGAGGAGCCATGTTGCCGGTTGCATCACCAGGAGCCATGCTGCCGGCTGCACCAGGAGCCATGCTGCTGGCTGCACTAGGAGCCATGTTTCCGGTTGCATCACCAGGAGCCATGCTGCCGGCTGCACCAGGAGCCATGCTGCCGGCTGCACCAGGAGCCATGCTGCCGGCTGCACCAGGAGCCATGCTGCCGGCTGCACCAGGAGCCATGCTGCCGGCTGCACCAGGAGCCATGCTGCCGGCTGCACCAGGAGCCATGCTGCCGGTTGCACCAGGAGTCATGCTGCTGGCTGCAGCAGCAGGAGCCATGCTGCCGGCTGCACCAGGAGCCATGCTGCCGGCTGCACCAGGAGCCATGCTGCCGGCTGCACCAGGAGCCATGCTGCCGGCTGCACCAGGAGCCATGCTGCCGGCTGCACCAGGAGCCATGCTGCCGGCTGCACCAGGAGCCATGCTGCCGGCTGCACCAGGAGCCATGCTGCCGGCTGCACCAGGAGCCATGCTGCCGGCATGTATAAGAACCCGGGTTCTCCCAGCAGCTGCATTCTGTAACCGAGCTGCTGGGGAGCAAGTCTGCGTAATAAAGCCATCGATTGACTTTATCTCTTCTCGCCTCGTGAGTGATTGATTGTGCTACAATTTATTGCTCACACTTTAAAAGACTACGGAGCTCCGGATCGCCCCGGAGTGTCTGCGAATCAGCCCCCACGCAGCAAACTCAGCGGCCACTTTTAAACACTGGCTAGCGTATTTTTTAAAATATATATATTTATTAAAGTTTTTTAACAAAACAATTTTTTCCTCTTACAAACAATAACCCCCCCCCCCGTAACAAAATAACACAAAATCGCCCTGAGCAAAATATATACGTGGTAAGATGATATATTTACAGAGCTTTATACACTGGCTCTCGCCTGGCTAGCGTGTTTTGAGGGATACCTTCGAACGGCCCCCGGCAGACCTACAGAAGACCAGAAAATGCATGACTTTACTCCAGACAGGGAGATCCGCAACCTCAGTAATGGCACGCTCAGGGTGACAGCAGATGCCACAACGACAGGAGATGGATCACTTAACACCGGGTCAGTAATAACAAGCAGCAGCAACAGTCCAAGAGGAATACACCAATATTCACCACAGCTATATCCACACATTTTTTCCACACCAGCAGTGCAGCCAATGACAGCTCATCCTGGACAAACCCAGTATTCAGGCATGCAGCAGCCAACAGTCTATGCAGCATGTTCTCAAACAGGCCAGCACTACGGATTGCCCACTAATGGAATCAAGACCGGAGGAGGACTACCGCAAGTGCAATCTGCACTACAGACTGGATGCCTTAGTTACAGCCCAGGTTTTGCTGCACCCCAGCCTGGCCAGACGGCATATTCCCATCAGATGCAGGGTTCTAGTTTCACACCATCATCAGGTATTTATGCGAGCAGCAATTCTGTTTCCAATTAGACAAGCTTCAACGGTTCTCAGCAGGATCACCCTTCCTGCACAGCATGTGGCCAGAACCAGTATGTACAGTCTTATCCAACTTCAACATATGGCACATCCATGACCTCGAATGACACTGTTGATGGTACCTCTTCAACGTCAACACCTTATCAGCTACAAGATGCCATCCAACAGCACCATCACCAACATCGAAAAAAGAAAGGGACTCCAAATCAGACAGCAAAGTGATTTGACCACTTCTTGGTTCCTGTGGCACAGGGGCGTTGATGGCGTTCATAACCAAGAGACACATTTCACCATGATGATTGATGGTTTTTGGACTCGCACGAATGATTTGGACTTATTGTTTAATCACTTATCTACCTGTTCTTTGTTCAATTTTCTTACAGTGTGCAGAAAATATGTAACATATAAAAAAAGGGGGATGTGGTGATGTGCATCAATGTAAATGCATGTAGGCTAGCTAGACACTAGAGGGAGCACCAGAAACATCACACACACACACACACTCAACCAATAGATCAAGTAGATCGGACACGACCAATAGACATTCATGATACACAAGGAGGTGACACGACCACAGGGGGGCATTACACCAACCCATATATAAAGGACACCACACACATGATCTGCCTCTTTCCAGTGGAGACAGTCAGTGAGTACAGACACAGGGTTGATTCAATATTACACCCACCACATGGATTGCAGCAACTTGTTAGTCAGTCTGGGTAGTTATAGTAGGATTAGCAGTAGTGTCGAACCCGAGTAATAGAAGTGTAAATAGTTTAATAAACGTGTTGAAGTTATCTCCACGTCTGAACCTTCCTTTGTTAAGTGCACCACCAGGAAGCCGCTTATGTTACACCTACAACATAACAAATCAGGCAGCAGGGCAGTAAAATCAGGTTCTGTCAGGTCAGAATCAGGTTTGCAGTTAAGGTCGCAGACCTCATGCCGCATAACCACAGGCAATGAATGGGGAGGGATATGTAAACAAGCTCCTGTGGCTAGGGCAGCGTCTTTAAGTGAATTTCCACTCACTGCTTCTCTGACGATCCTATTGTTACCAATCTGTTCAGCATCATTGGCTCATCATGGTTAAATAAATCAAATCCATACACTCTTCAAGTAACAAGATGTCAAAGTGTTAAAGGGTTGAAGAATCACAGTGTAGCAGAATGACATCATTGGTTTTCTGTGCATGCGTGGACCAGTGTGCAGACGAGTATTGGCACTCATCTTGCGTTAGCAGGAGATACTTAATTTAGAGTGAAGACGGAGGTTATGTGACCTATTCAGAATGATGCTTCATAACCAGAAAGGTTTAGTTGCTATAGGAATAGGTGGCTCATGTCAAGGAGCTTGCTGAAAGGTGGGAGATTCTCACACCTCTGACAAAAGACCAGAACAGCTGGACTATTTCAAAAGCACCATCTCCAGAAATATCTACATTGATAGTGGACGGCACAGTGGTTAACACCGTTGTCTCACAGCGCCAGGGATCCAGGTCCAAACCTACCTTGGGTGACTGTATGGAGTTTGCACGTTCTTCCTATGTCTGCGTGGATTTCCTGTCATAGTCCAAAGCTGTGCAGGTTAGGTGGATTTGCCATCCTCAATTGCCCCCAAGTGTCCAAAGGTTAGGTAGGGTTATGGGGATAGGGTGGCGGATTGGGCCTAGTTAGGGTGCTCTTTTGGAGGGTCGATGCAGATTCAATGGACTAAATGGCCTCCTGCACTGTAGGGTTTCTATGACAGGTTGCAAATAGAATTTACCAATGCAAGCTCAACATTTGTCTGTTGACGTAAGAGAAAGCTATCAAACTTGCAACAAAATTTGCTATGTACCCTCCAAATGCCTGTGAGACATGCAACTATCTACTCCAGATATTCAGCAGTTGGACAGGTTTCACATGAGATGAATTCAGGAATATTGTGGGCATTAGACTGGAGGACAAAGTGCCCAACGTTTAAAGAGTGGACATGTCTGGAATTGAAGCACTCATCATCAGACTCCAGTTCGGATGGAGTGGATATATAGTATATATGACTGATGATAAAATCTCTAAGACAGTCGTGTGTTCATTCCTTAAACTTGAACACCACCTGTGAGTTAGGCCGAGACTAAGGTCCAAAGGCTCCTTGAAGGTGAATCTCAGAAAATGTGGCATATCCACCAGAGACTGGGGGAAACGTGCATTAAAAAAAAGCTAACAGAGCAATCTCGAGTAGTTTCCTTCGAACAGCACAGACTGGAGGCAGCTAATGACAAAAGACAAGCTAGAAAGACAGGGCAGTCCCAACAAAGTCAGAAAATTCATCTTTGTCCGCATTGTGGCAAGTCAAGCAGGTCCACGATCAGGCTCCGCAGCCACGTAAGAACGCACGACAGATGATTCCAAACAGACAAGAACCATCATCTTCAATAATGAAGGGAAAATGACGACAACTGCCATTTGCCTGAAGGCTGCTGTCCAGGGTGAATGGGGAATGCAATAAAATAGAGTCAAAGAGAATGGACACTTTGCTCCATTTCAGTGACATGCTGAATGACCAAGGCAAGGTTTTTCTCCTTCCTGTTTAAACAGGCAGACTGAGTGAGCTGGCCATTGGTCAGGGTCAGCATGCACTTGGTTGCCTTTGTCTGATTCTCCATGCAGGTGGCCACTCTTTCCATGGATGCGAAATGACTGAGACATCATGGCACTAATGCCAGAGGCAAACATCTCCAACCTCCCTTCAAGAATCTGCACCATCTCTTGAAATGAGGACAGAACCTCACACCTTTCCGGTTGCTGCCCCACAAGTTCCCTTTCTGTAGATGTCTCTCAGGTCTTAGCACCTACATTCAACTTAGCAGAGCTTAGAGTGTCCTGTGTCCTCTAATGGGGACTTTCCACTTCTGTACCTGCCTCCTGAATCTACTCCTGCTCATGTGATGGGCCATGTGACAATCTAGCTATCTTTACTCCAATACCCACAGAGTTGGTGGAGGTATTGCAAGAGCCATGTGATGGTGCCCCCTCTAGAGTGCTTGGCCTTCTCCCACAGCAGATCCTCCGTCATCCTTGGAGGTCCTTTTGGGAGATGAAAGACGTGAGCTAGTGCTGACATTGAGAATGGTACAAACACAACATAGTGCAGTACATGGCATTTCAGTTAGCGATGGCATCAATTCAACATGAATGACTGTTAAGTGCCAATTGGCAGTGCATGCTATAATGTTACCAGGTTTGTCTGACACCCTGATCTCTCCATCACTGACACTTAGTGTGTGTTTGCCAGTCTGCTGATCTCCAGGACTTCCCCACCATGTGGTCGGAGTGGCTAGAACTGCAGAGCCAGCCATGTTTTATCAGCGGGGGCGGGAATCGTGCCGCAGTTGGCAGTGGCCCCCCCCGGTGATTCTCCAGCCCACGATGGGCCGAGTGGCCGCCCGTTTACAGTGGGTTCCGCTGGCGTGAAATACACCAGGTCCTTACTGGCGGGACCTTGCTCTGCGGGCGGCGTGCAGAATCCTCGTGGGGGGGGGGGGGGGGGGGGGGAGGGGGGGTAGCCTGGCCTGGCCTGGCCTGGCCTGGCCTGGCTGGCGATTGGGGTCCATCGATCTGCGGGCTCGCCTGTGCCATGGGGGCACTATTTCCTTCCGTGCCGGCCGGTGTAACCGTCCGCCATGGCCGGCGCGGAGAAGAACCCCCCTGCGCATGCGCTGGGATGACGCCAGCACCCGCTGGCGCTCCCGCACATGTGCCAACTCGTGCCGGCGGCGTAGGCCCTTTGGCGCTGGTTGGTGCGGCTCCAAGCCCTTCGGTGTCGGCTGACGCGGCGCCAACCCGCTGGCGCCGGCCTAGTCCCTGAAGGTACGGTGGATTCCGCACCTTCTGGGGGGCCCGACGCCGGAGTGGTTCACGCCACTCCTCGGCGCCGGTATCGCCCGCCCCGCCGGTTAGGGGAGAATCCCGCCCTTCTGCTGCTCACAACTTCCAGCCGTACCACATTTCAATGGCTGGATTCTTCCTCTAATCCTGAAGACAGAATACTCATTTCTCACCATAATCTCCAGGAAAGAGTCGAGAACTGAGGACAACATTCCCACATCTTCCTTCAATCTCCATGCCTCCAATGGCCATTACTAGCAAGGGGCAGGATTCTCCAACCCTCCGCGCCGAAATCGCGCTTGGCGCAGGGGCGGAGAATTACCCAAAATAGGCCCCACGCCGGCATGCAATTCTCCGCCGACCGGAGAATCGCAGACACTCGTGTGCACGCGCGCGATCAACATGGCGGCGGTCGGGGGCCGTTGGAAAAGGCCCCCCTGCCGACTCTCCACACTCGACGTGGCCGAGTGCCCGCTGAGTCCCGTTGGTGTGGTTCTAATGTGGTTCTACCCGGCGGGAACTCTGAGTCGCGGCTGATGGGGGTGTTATGGTGGTGGGGCGTGGGGATTGGACGCTGGGGGGGGCCTCGACGACGGGCAGGCCCGCGATCAGGGGCCACCGATCGGCGGGCCATCGTTATCCGGGAGAGACCTATCTTCCTCCGCGCGGGCCTGCTGTGTTGGCGGCGCCAGCGCTGAGGTGGGCCGCCGCGTGCATGCGCGGACCCGCTTGCAGCCACCGTGCGCATGCGCGGCCGGGCAGTCTGTCCAGCAGGGCCCCGCCAGCAGCCAGAGCTGCGGGAAGCACGCCGGAAGCCTGCCAGCCCCCTGGAGAGCAGGGAATCACCCCGGATTTTGTGAGGGCCACGAAGAATCCAGCACGAGTTTTAAGGATACAAAGAAATAACATTTATTTACAATAACATGTATATACAACAGCAGCAGGAACTTCGCTGACTGCTCAATCCTTCCTGCTGGTTCCAAACTGGCCAGCTTTATTTATACAGGGAGTCTGTTAATGATTTCTCCGCCCCCCTCATTGGGGAAGCTCATACTCCCACAGGATTGTGGGATTGTCATTAGTCTCCAGCCAATGGTAAGCAGGCAGGTTGTAACATTCCCCCCCCCCCCGAAGTCCAAGGAATCCACCGAAGACCCTGGCGAAGGAGGGCGTCGGACTCGTTTTGCCGCAGGCCGGACACCATATGCACGAGGCGCTGGATGGGGCAGCGTGTAACGAGACGGAGACCGACGCTTCCGTGATGAACGGCGTAACGGTTGTACATCCACGGCCCGAGGATTCCCCTCTGATGCGTCCTGTGTCTCCATCTCGGAGTCAGAGACTGCTGCCTCTGTCATCTCGGCGTCTCTATCTCCATGCGGTTCTGTAACGACCTGCGCAGGCTTTGAGTGAGGCACCAGAGGAAGATTGTGAGGACTACTTTCCATTGTCTCTGGTCTTTGCAGCTGTAGAAATTAGCTCCGGGGGCGGGGAATTTTTGGAAGGGATAGTCTTCTGGACCGAACGTGGTCTACATGTTTGCGCTAGACACGACCCTGGGCTTGCACCTGGTAAGATATAGGGCCCGCTTGGCGAAAGATTACGCCAGGGACCCACTGGGCACCACCAGCAAAATTCCGAACGAACCCTGGGTCACCGGGTGCAAACTGCCGAATCGGCCGATGCCGAGAAAAACCATGCCCCTGCCGTTCTTGTGTGCGCCGTACTTTTGCGCCAATGTCCAGGAAAACCATGCCAAGATGGGTGCGAAGTCTCTGGCCCATTAGGAGTTCTGCGGGAGCTATCCCAGTCACCGCATGGGGGGTGGTCCTATACGAAAACAAAAAGCGAGCCAGTCTCGTTTCCATTGACCCGGAAGACTGCTTCTTTAGGCCTTGTTTGAATGTCTGCACTGCGCGCTCCGCCAACCCATTTGAAGCCGGGTGGTAAGGGGCAGTGCAGATATGGCGTATGCCGTTCATCTTCATGAACCTCGCAAACTCCTCACACGTGAATGGAGTGCCGTTATCTGTGACCAGCACCTCGAGGAGGCCATGCGTACTAAAAGACAATCGCATCTTCTCAATTGTTGCGCAGGACGTTGTGCCTAGCATCTTATGCACCTCTAGCCATTTAGACTGGGCGTCGATTAATAGAAGGAACATGCTACCCTGAAAAGGGCCGGTGAAATCTGCATGCAAGCGCGCCCATGGCCGCCCTGGCCATTCCCAGTGATGTAGCGGCGCGGCCGGTGGAAGCTTCTGACGCTCCTGGCAAATGGAGCAGTTTTGGGCCACCTTCTCAATGTCGGTGTCGAGGCCTGGCCACCAGACATACTCCGGGCCAACATTTTAGTTTTGGTCACACCTGGATGCCCATTGTGCAAGTCTCTTGTCATTTTTCCGGGACAATCACACGCGTCCCCCACAAGAGGATGCCGTCTTCCACATAGAATTCTGACAGCTTGGAGGAAAATGCCCGCAACTAGCCTGGGAGCTGTCTATGCTGCCCACCATACAGGACTATGTGCCGAACCTTTGACAGGCCTGGCTCCGTCTGGGTCCACTCACGGATCTGTGATGCCGTGACAGGCAAGGTGTCCATAACATTTAGGGTTGCAACCACCTCACCGGTTGTGGGGGTCGACATGGGGCCGGTCGATAAAGGCAATCGGCTCAGTGCGTCGGCATTCGCTATCTGTGTCCCTGGTTTGTGCTCCAGAGAATACTCGTATGCAGCGAGCAACAAAGCCCAGTGCTGGATCCATGCGGAAGCAATGGGCGGTATTGGCTTATCCTCACTGAAAAGTCCCAGCAGAGGCTTGTGATCAGTCACGATAGTGAAGTGGCGGCCATACACATGTTGGTGGAAACGTTTCACCGCAAAGACTACTGCCAGGCCCCCCTCCTCGATCTGCGCGTACTTTTTTTTCTACTGCAGTCAATGTGCGCGAGGTGAAAGCTATCGGCCCGCTCGGCCCCGTTCTCCATCTTGTGGGACAGGATGGCCCCAATACCATACGGGGATGCATCACACGTGACGAGCAAAAGCTTTCCAGGATCATAGTGGGTTAGTAACCCAGACTATGACAATTGTTGTTTTACCTGCCGGAAAGCGGTTTCTTGCGGCTGACCCCAAACCTAGGTGTGATTTTTCTTTAGCAGAAGGTGCAACGGGGCCAGCGTAGTTGTCAGATTGGGGAGGAACCTCCCGGAATAGTTTACGAGGCCGAGAAAAGAACAAAGATGCAAAGTATCAGTCGGGGTGGGGGCCTGTTGAATTGTGCGGACCTTCTCTGCGACGGGGTGCAAACCTTCGCGGTCCACCCGATAACCCAGGTAGACTACTTCCTTCACCTGAAAGACGCACTTTGTGCGACGTAAACGGACTCCAGCCCCCAAAAAGCATCTAAGGACAGCCTCCAGATTGTCCAAATGCTCCTGCTCCGATGTCCCTGTGATCAAAACGTCATCTAAGTAGACAGTGACACGCAGTAAACCTCACAAAATGCCCTCCATAACGCGTTGAAAAATAGCGCAGGCAGAGGATACTCCAAAGGGCAAACGTGTATATTCATACAGGCCCCGGTGTATGTTAATCGTTACATATGGTCGGGAGGCAGGGTCCAGCTCCAACTGTAGGTAGACGTGACTCATATCTAATTTTGTGAATGAGAGTCCGCCTGCAAGCTTCGCGTAGAGATCCTCTATGCGAGGCATTGGATATCAGTCGAGTCGGGAAGCCGTATTCACTGTAAGTTTATAGTCGCCACACAAGCGAACTGTGGCATCTGGCTTCATTACAGGTACAATAGGTGCTGCCCAGTCAGCGAAACAGACGGGCCTGATGATACCCAAAGTCTCCAAACGAGTGAGCTCCCCTTCTACCTTCTCGAGCAAGGCATAAGGCACCGGGCGCGCCCGGAAATAGCGCGGCATGGCTCCTGGTTCAACTTGGATACGGGCTACGGCCCCTTTTATTTTCCCCAAACCGGGCTGGAATGCATCTGGGTATCATCCTAGCACCTCAGTCAACCCTCCAGAAACTGTTTGGAGGATGTGCTGCCACTGCAACCGCAAATGGCGCAACCAGTCCCGACCCAACAGGCTGGGCCCATGGCCGCGCGCCACGATAAGTGGGAAAAGCCCCTCCTGGCGTCCATAAACAACAGGGGTCATCATAGTTCCTGCAATGCCCAATGGTTCCCCCATGTAGGTGGCCAACCTGGCCTGTGTGTCGGTTAATGTAAGGGTCTGTATACTCTGCTTAATGCGGTCGAATGTCCTCTGGGCGATCACGGAGACTGCTGCACCAGTGTCAAACTCCATCTCAAGCGGGTGACCATTGACCCGTACTGTCACCTTAATGGGGGCCACACGGGGAGCTGCCACACAATGCAGCTGCAGGCAGTCGTCCTCCGTCTCCACGTCCTCAGGAGTAGTCGCCGCCGGTTCATCCACATGGAAGGTACGGCCCCTGGGCTGGTTCCAGTTTCGGTCGGAACGACGGCACCTCTGGCGCCCCCAGGACCGCCGTCCGTGACGGGGTCGGCACCTACATGTCTGACACGGACATGGCTCCTCATCCATTGGTTCTGGAGAAGGCTCCCTTCGGGGAGGAATGTCTGACGGCCACTGGCGTCGATCTGGACGTCGCCTCACCCAAGGTACCGCAGGAATGCGGGGGACGTTTTCGGACAGAAGGGGTTGCACCCCAAGGCATGCACCTCCATTCCCTGTAGCTCCTGCACTCCTCGTTCTGCGCTCTCTCGGGACAATACTATTTGAATGGCCTGTTGAAAAGTCAATGTTGGCTCAGCTAACAACTTTCTCTGGGTGGCCGCATTGTTAATATCGCAAACCAAACGGTCGCGTAACATTTCTGACACGGTATCACCATAGTCACAGTACTCCACAATCCTGCGTAGCCTGGATAGAAAGTCGGCAAGGGATTCTCATGGGGTCCTCTCAGCGGTATTAAACCGGTAACGTTGGACTATCGTGGACGGGGTTGGGTTAAAGTGTTGCCCCACTAAATTCACAAGTTCATCAAACGTTTTGGTGTCCGGCGCAGGTGGGTACGTAAGGCTCCTAATCACCCCAAACTTATGCGGGCCGCAGGCGGTGAGCAATATCACCACCTGCCGCTAGTTTTCGGTGCTATTGTTTGCCCGGAAATAGTAACGCATCCGTTGTGCATACTGGTTCCAGCTTTCCAGCGCAGCATCAAAAACATCCAAACGTCCGTACAGAGGCATGGTGTAATAGAAAACAACTTCCAACCTGTAACCAACAAAAATCCAGGGAGTTGGCTTCAGCAGTGTTGACAGCTATTCACTTTAACCCTCATCGCCAGTTTTGTGAGGGCCACGAAGAATCCAGCACGAGTTTTAAGGACACAAAGAAATAACATTTATTTACAATAACATATATATACAAAAGCAGCAGTAACTTCCCTTGCTGCTCACTCCTTCCTGCTGGTTCCAAACTGGCCAGCTTTATTTATACAGGGAGTCTGCTAATGATTTCTTCTCCCCCCTCATTGGGGAAGCTCATACTCCCACAGGATTGTGGGATTGTCATTAGAACCCAGCCAATGGTAATTAGGCAGGTGATAACACCGGACTTTCGATGAAAAAGTCCAGAGTGATTCTCGCCCGTTTTCCGGCGGGCGTGGGGACTTAGTCCCCAAAGGGAGAATCCCGCTCAAGGTTTCCTGCAGTCATTCTGACCGCTACTGGAGTCCCTTTAGAGAGGCTTCATAAGAGTATAGACCAACATCAAACCCACCCTCTCTGATTAGCTGGGAATCCTGGAACTGCAATGCTAATGTTGTGACTGAGTTAAAGAGGCCTGGGAAGGCCCCTGGCAGAACAAATGGACTCTCAACCGGATGCGTGTGGGTCTGTTATGATAACATTTTGGCCATAATCTTTAAACAAACTATATAAGTGTGTAAATTGGCAGATCAGTTGAAGTATATTTATATTAATTCGTAGGCAGCTAACTGCAGTAATATTTTGGAACACATCCTTTTAACTAGAAGGACTTTTCATTCGTTGAACAGATGATTGAAAATACATATTTTGTCAAAATTCGCGACTGGTATTTGCAACTGAACACCAATTATAGTCAAGCACATTGGTTTGATGTTGATAGAGAAGTTCAGTCTGGATGGTCAGCTGTCCATTTTAAATAGATATTTGTGCTTATTATGAAGAACTCAAAAGATTAGAGAAGTTACAGTTTTTTAAGGTACGGATTAAAGCTCAGAATTAAAACCCGTAAAGATGTGTTAGGTATTGTATGTGTAAATAGATAAGTAGCTTTTCTGTTATCTATTGTCCATTTGTTTAATGTAACTCACACAAGGTGGTCTGTTACATGGTGGTCATCGGTCTAGCAGATGCAGCAAACCTTGCAAGCACAGCTTTGACAATTGCCATTCAGAGGGACTGGATTCTTGTAATCACTGGATGCAACAGGAGTGGACTTGCAGGTAAGAAAACTACAAAGAACCATGTGTGTAAATCTTGATTGCACATTGGAGCTCATCATGGAGTGATTGCACATCACTCTTCATGTGATCCTTTAAATCATTTGTATTGACAAAATGATAAACATAACTTGAGAGAAGATTTTGTTCTTCAGACAAAGGTGGCAGTAACTGGTGAAAAGGAAGAGCAAGTAACTAACTTGGGGATAACATCGTAACCTAGTGCTTCTATTTACAACCTTAAGGAGTTGGAAGGGCTTAGGTTGGTTACAGGTCATCCAGAGAGTGGAAGTGGCTGAAGGTACAGCTTCCAATGATGGTATGAATGGGGTTGGGGCGGGGGGGGTTGTTGATGGAATACATGAGGTGTGAGAGTTTAGAGGTTTGCAGGGTCAAGGTCATAGAGGAATTTAAAGACAAGGATAGAAAACGTATTTCTGAGACATTGGATCAGGTCAAATCACTATGAGAGTGAAGAGAGAACACATGACAATGGGGGTCTTCTCCGGGAGCTCCCACTTCTCATCTCTTGCCATCCCTCCCCCATATCCTCTGACATTGCCCCACATGCTGAAATCTATAAACATTTTATCGAGGTATTTATGGTTTTATAACAATACAGAAGAAACAGTGTACATACAATTATAAATATAGTGCAAAAGCCGTCTTCCTCTCTCACAGGTCCCACCTTTTCTAACGCCCTACTCTACACTAAACTAACCCCACAATCCCCTCCCTTCTGCTGACGGTTAATTTTCCCTAAAGAAGTCGATGAACGGTTGCCACCTCCGGGCGAACCCTAACATTGGCCTTCTCAAGGCGAACTTGATTTTCTCCAGATACAGAAAGCAAGCCATGTCAGTTAGCCCGGTTTCCGACTTCGGGGGCTTTGAGTCCCTCCAAGCTAATAATATCCGTCTCCGGGCTCCCAGGGAAGCAAAGGCCAGAACGTCTGCCTCTTTCTCCTCCTGGAATCCCGGATCTTCCGACACCCCGAAAAACACCACCTCTGGACTCGGCGCCACCCTTATTTTCAACACTTTGGACATGACGTCTGCAAACCCCTGCTAGAGTCCCCTAAGCTTCGGGCATGTCCCGAACATATGAACATGGTTCGCTAGTCCTCCCGCACATTTTGCGCACCTGTCTCACCAAAGAACCTGCTCATCCGTGCCCGGTGAACGACCTTGAATTGTATCAGGCTGAGCTTGGCACATGTTGTGGACGCGTTGACTTTGCTCAACGCATCCGCCCAGAGACTATCCTCTAACTCTCTTCCTAACTCCTCTTCCCATTTCTGTTTTAGCTCCTCAGTCTGTGGCTCCTCTGACCCCATAAGCTCCCTATAAATGTCCGAAACCCTCCCTTCTCCCACCCACACTCTGGAAACTACCCTGTCCTGTATCCCCCTTGGTGGGAGGAGCGGAAAGCCTGCGGAGGAAGTCCCGTGTATGCAGGTACCTAAATTCATTCCCTCCCTTCAGTTCAAACTTCACATCCAGTTCCCTCAAGCTGGGAAACTCCCTTCTATAAACATATCGGCCATCCTCTCGATCCCGGCTCTCTGTCACCTCCGGAACCCTCCATCTAACCTCCCCGGGGCAAACTGGTGATTATTGCAAATTGGACACCAGAACGATGCTCCCTCTGCTCCCACATATCTCCTCCATTGCCCCCAGACTCTCCCCCCCCCCCCCCCCCCCCCCGCCCCCCACCATCCACGCCCTAATCATGGCTATATTTGCCGCCCAGTAATAATGACTAAAGTTCGGGAGTGCCAGCCCGCCCTCCCCCTGGCTCCGCTCCAACATTCGCTTTTTAAAAAAAAAATTTTTTATTCTCCTTTTTCACATTTTCTCCCACATTTACATCCATCAACAATAAACAATAGTCAGCAAGATATGTCAGTCCCCATAATAACAACAATCCCATCTACCCACCAACCCCCAAACCTCAACCCGCATGTTTACATAAACAAATGGCATAAAGGAATCAGGGATTACCCGTAGTCACCGTTAATCTTACACAGCTCCTCCACTTCCTTCAGCGCCTCCCCTTGCTCTTGCACCTCCGCCACTGCCCTCGCCACCTCCGTCCTCACCGGGGAAACCGCCTCCTCCACCAGCACACTCAAAACCTCCCTCATCTCCTTCCTCACCGTCTCCATGCATTTCGCAATCTGCGCCAACTGCTTTTCAAATTCCGCAGCCATCACCTTAGTTATTTCTTCAGCCGTAAGCAGTGCGGCCTTCCCTGGTGCTCCAGCCTCCATTTTTCCTGGCAACCCCGCGGTGACCTTTCCACTCCCCGACGGACCTTCAGCTGTTTTTTTTCCGGCCGTTTTCTTGCTCACCCTCGACATTTTTCTTTGTTCTTTTTTTCCTCCTGTGTCTTCACTGTGCCTCCTCCGTGCCTTCTCCCTGCTTCTGTCGCCTCCGCGGACCCTGGGACCGGGCTTAAAGCCCCGAAAATGGCGTTGCCGAACGGGAGCCCTCCATTGTGCGGCCGCCTCCCGCCCGCTGTCACCGGAGGTCCCCAACATTCTCTTTTTAACTCGCGGGGTCTTACCCGCCCATACAAAGCCTGAGGCCACCTTGGTAACCCATTTAAAAGAGGACCGAGGAATAATGATGGGGAGGCACTGAAACACAAACAGCAATCTCGGGAGAACCGTCATTTTCACTGTCTGTACTCTCCCAGCCAGTGACAGCGGGAGCACGTCCCAGCACCGAAAATCCTCCTTCATTTAGTCGGGCCAGATTAAGCTTGTGCAGCCGTTCCCATTCCTGCGCCACCTCGATGTCTAGGTACCAAAAGCTTCCCCCTACCACTCGAAACGGCAGCTCCCCCAATCGCCTCTCCCGCCCCCTTGCCTGGATCGCAAACATCTTGCTTTTCCCCATGTTCAATTTGTAGCCCGAAAACCGGCCAAAATCCCCATAATTTCTTCCATCCCTTCCAATGGGTCCGACACACATAAGAGCAAATCGTCCATGTATAACGAGACTCTGTGTTCCACCCCCCTCCGGACCAGTCCCTTCCAGCCCTTTGAGGCTCTCAACGTAATTGCCAGCGGTCCTATGGCCAGTGCGAACAACAGCGGGGAGAGGGGGCATGCCTGCCTCGTCCCCCGGTGCAGCCTAAAATAGCACAATGTCAGCCTGTTCGTCCGAACACTTGCCACGGGTGCGTGATACAGCAGCCTGACCCGGTCAATGAAGCCCTGTCCAAACCCAAACCACCCCAGTACCTCCCACACATATCCCCATTCCACCCGGTTAAATGCCTTCTCTGCGTCTATTGCTACCACTACCTCTACGTCCCTACCCTCTGGGGGCATCATGATAACATTCAACAGCCTTCTTACGTTGGCCGCCATTTGCCTCCCCTGAACAAATCCCGTCTGGTCCTCCCCCATCACGTTCGGAAAGCAGTCTTCAATCCTTGAGGACAAGATCTTAGCCAACAATTTGGCATCTATGTTTAGTAGGGAGATCGGTCTGTAGGACCCGCATAACTCCGGGTCCTTATCCCGCTTCAGGATCAATGAGATAGTGGCCTGTGTCATCATCGGGGGAATGCCTCATTAAATGTCCTCATCAGCAGTGACCCCAGCATCCCAGATAACCTTTTGTAAAATTCCACTGGGTACCCATCCGGTCCCGGGGCTTTACCCGACTGTATGGCTTTCAGCCCATCTGCTATCTCTTCCAACCCAATCGGGGGCCCCAGCCCTTCTACCAAGTCTTCATCAATCTTCGGGAACTTCAGCCCCCCTAAGAATTGCCTCATCCCCTCCTGCCCAGCTGGGGGTTCCGACTCATACAACCTGCTGTAGAATTCCACGAACGCCTTATTGGCGCCTGCTGAATCTCTGACCAGATTCCCATCCCTGTTCCTTACTTTCCCTATCTCACTGGCTGCCTCCCTCTTTCTAAGCTGCTGCGCCAGCATTCTACTGGCCTTCTCTCCATATTCATAGATCGCGCCCCTCGACTTCCTCAGCTGCACCACCGCCTTCCCTGTAGTTAACAAGCCAAATTCCACCTGTAGCCTCCGTCGTTCCCTTAGAAGCCCTGCCTCTGGGTTCTCCACATACCTCCTGTCGACCTGTAGTATTTCCTTTATCAGTTGGACCGTCTCTGCCCTGTCTGCCTTCTCCCTGTGGGCCCATATCGAGATCAGCTCCCCTCTAACCACCACCTTCAGCGCCTCCCAGACCACCTCAGCCGAAACTTCCCCCGTGTCGTTGACTTCCAGATAGTTCTGGATACATTTCGTCAGCTGCCCAGACACCACCTCATCAGCTAACAGTCCCACGTCCAGCCTCCAGTGCGGGCGCTGGCTCCCCTCTTTGCTCACCTGTAGGTCAACCCAGTGCGGGGCATGATCCGAGATTGTGATTGCTGAATACTCAGTGTCCACTACCCCCATCAGTAAAGCCCTGTTCAGGATAAAAAAGTCAATCCGGGAGTACACTTTATGCACGTGCGAGTAGAAGGAAAACTCCTTCACTCGCGGCCGCCCAAACCTGCATGGGTCCACCCCCTCATCTGCTCCATAAACCCCTTTAGCTCCTTTGTCATCGCCGGCACTCTGCCTGTCCTTGAGCTGGATCGGTATAATCCCGGGCTAATAACTGTGTTGAAGTCCTCCCCCCTATAACCAGCTTATGCGAATCCAGGTCTGGGATCTTTCCCAACATCCTCCTTATGAACGCCACATCATCCCAATTCGGCGCGTATACATTCACAAGTACCACCGGCAGCCCCTCCAGCTTTCCACTGACCATAATGTACTGACCCCCCACGTCCGCAACTATTCTTCCCGCTTCGAATGACACTCGCTTATTATTCAGGATTGCGACTCCTCTAGTCTTAGAGTCCAGCCCCAAGTGGAAAACCTGTCCGACTCATCCCTTCCTTAGTCTGACCTGGTCAGTTACTCTAAGGTGGGTCTCCTGTAATATTGCCACCTCCGCCTTCAGTTCCCTCAAATGCGCAAACACGCATGCCCTCTTAACCGGCCCATTTAGCCCCCTGATGTTCCATGTGATGAGCCTGGTTGGGGGGCTTCTTTCCCCCCCCCCCATCCGCCGATCAGCCATCACCTTTCTTGGACCAGTCTCAAGCCTGCGCCCCAAGCATCCGCAGGCCCGCCCCCAGGCAGCTCCCATCCCTATTGTCCCACAGCAAAAGTCCCTCCCCCGTCAGCAGAACATTTCCCCCCCATCCCCTCTAATAACAGCACTATACACACAGCCCCCTCCAACCAGCATACCATCTGCTCACCCCCCCACTGCGCTTCCGTGAGCTAGCCTGCCCAGCTAGCTTGGTAGCCCCCGCCCATGGCGCCAGACATTTTCACACCTATTGTTCCCTCTCCCTTCCCCTCCGCTCGGACACACATATTCAAACGTAAACAATCCCAACCCAATTGCCCCCCAAAAAACACAAAGAAAATCAAAAAGAAGATAAAATATCTAAAATTCACACCTCCATCCCCCATTAGTGCAAATGCAAATTTTAACTCAAGTAGCTCATCCGCAGACCCCAAATCAGTATAAAAGGCATTACAAGTAACATCCAAAGACAAAAACTTTTCTTTTTACAAAATAACAAAAAAGAAGAAAAAAAACCAACATGAGCACTGCAACAAAGTTCAGTTCAAACACCTCAGTCTGCCACCAGCCCCTTCCTTC
Source organism: Scyliorhinus torazame (assembly GCF_047496885.1). NCBI lineage: Eukaryota > Metazoa > Chordata > Chondrichthyes > Carcharhiniformes > Scyliorhinidae > Scyliorhinus > Scyliorhinus torazame. Next base: position 195,484,402 of record NC_092712.1, on the reverse strand, counting down.
TATTGAAATCCATCGCTTCCACAGGCGACTCGAAGTAGAAATGTTGCTCTTCGTGCATAACCCAAAGACGGGACGGATATAGTCGTCCAAACTTTATCTTCCTCTTAAAAAGGGTTGATTTTATCTGGTTAAACCCTGCTCTTCTCCTGGCCACATCCGCGCTCAGATCCTGATATATACGCAGGACGCTGTTCTCCCATTTGCAGCTCCGCGTCTGCCTGGCCCATCGTCCAGGTATCTGTGGAATCTCACCACCATTGCTCTCGAGGAGTCACCCACACGCGGCTTCCTTGCTAGCGCTCTGTGCGCCCTGTCCACCTCCAAGGGTTGGGTGAATGTCCCCTTCCCCAGTAGCTTCTCTAACATAGCCGCTATGTATGCCCCTGTGTCCGTTCCTTCGGATCCCTCCGGGAGATTCACGATTCTCAGGTTCTGCCGGCGGGACCTGTTCTCTAGATCCTTCACCTTCTCCTGGAGCCTTTTCTGTTGGTCTCTCAACATCCCCACCTCCAACTCCACTGCTGTTTGGTGCTCCTCCTGCTCAGTCAGTGCCTTCTCCACTTTCTGGATCGCCCGATCTTGAGCATCCAGTCTGAGTTCTAGTCGTGCAATCGACTACTTAATCAGGTCCAAACATTCCTGTTTCTGCTTGGTGAACGACTGGAACTCCGGTCGTCCGCCATGCTTTCTCCCGCTGCAGTCTCAGCCCAAGCCTTTTCCATTTGCCTATTTCTTCCTCTGTGAGCACCTCCATGCACTGATGTAGGATTCCTCGTCACAGTTGCATCCAACATCAATTTTCCACTTCAGATCCGACAAAAAATCGGGGAAAAAGGTCCAAAGTTCCAACCCGAGCGGGAGACACCAAATGTGCGACCTACTCCTTCATAGCCGCCACTGGAAGTCCCCCACATGCTGAAATCTATAAGCAGCTCTTCAACCAGAGAGATATAAATCTGCAATTATCTCCCTAAAAGGCTGTGGCTGCTAGGTCAACTGAAGCTTTCATGACTGAAACAATCGATTTTGTTAGACGTGGATCAAAAGTGATTAAATTGGGGTTTCGCCAGAGGTTAACCATGATTTAATTGAATAATGAAGCTAATTCAAGGGGCTGACCAGTCTATTCCTGCTCGTGTACAGATTCCAACAGCCTATGGTAGGAGTGGAAATGGTGTGGAAGTTTAAGACTATTTGAAATCTTGCCCATTAAGCTGCCAGGAATAGTCTGGTGCAACATACACAATGAGGCTTCTACCTTTCTACATTAAATTGTCCTCAGTTAATTTTATCCTAAATTTAAAGGTTATGCTCCTGTGGCTTGGGTTTCGGTAGTACTAATGAAAAAATGTAGCTTTGTTCCATCCAGTTTTGTTGGTAGATGCATGGAAGAGACAGCGTTTTCTGTGTGGGACATTGAAACAACATTTCCTCTGCAGGATGAGCCCATTGTCTGGTGGGTCAGAAATTTGAATACTTGCAAGTTATTCTGAAGAGACACTATTTGGTCCAGTTTAGGTCCATACATCAAATTCACTGCTTATGTCTATACATTTATATCATGCTCACCTAACTAGATTTTAGTCTGCAGTTTACAGAACATCCATGGTGAATAGAATGTGGTTAGGGCCCGCGATCTGGAAGCTGTCAATGTGACGCAGGGCATCAGAGGAATCCCGGATGTAGGTGGGGAGGGACCAGAGGAGTGAGGATGGAGTCAAGATAAAAAGAAATATGTTCGGTGGGGCAAGAGCATGCTGCCACAACTGCCGGGTGTGGTAGTATGCATTAGGGGTCATGTGGGACTGTGAAGCCGTGATGTCATTGGCTGACAGATCCCGGGTCCTGGTTGGCTGTTGACCTCTAGCTCCGCCCTGAAGGCGGAGTATAAGAACCTGGAGTTCTCCCCCGCAGGCCAGTCAGCTACTGAACTGCGGGGAACAAGTCACGCTTAATAAAGCCTCATCGACTTCATCTCTATTCGTCTCTCGTGAGTCTTTGTGCGCTACAATTTATTAAGCGTGCTTAAAAGCACTATGGAGCTCAGGATCATCCCGGAATGCCTGAGGATCAGCCCCAACGCAGTGAACTCAGCAGCAGTTTTCAAACACTGGCAGACTTGTTTCGAGGCCTACCTCAGAACGGCCCCCGGCCGGGTCACAGAAGACCAGAAACTACAGGTCCTGCACTCGAGGGTAAGCCCGGAAATTTTCCCTCTCATCGAAGACGCAGAGGATTACCAGACGGCGTTCGCAGCACTAAAAAGCATCTATGTTCGCCCAGTGAACCAGATCTACGCACGCTACCAACTCGCAACTAGACGGCAAAGTCCCGGAGAATCGATAGATGATTTCTACGCCGCGCTACTAATTTTGGGACGGGCCTGCAGCTGCCCGCCGGTAAACGCGATGGAACACATGGACATGTTGATGCGTGATGCTTTTGTGGCTGGTATGAACTCTTCCCAAATCCGCCAAAGACTTTTAGAAAAAGAGTCGCTAGGACTCTCAGAGGCACGGGCCCTTGCAGCCTCACTAGATGTGGCCGTGCGAAACGCCCGCGCCTACGACCCGACCGCGCGGCAGCCCCTTGGGCTCCGTGGACCCCCGTCGCGACAAACCCCCCCCCCTTCCCCCCACCCCACAGGCTTGCGCGGTTCAGACGCCAAGTCGTCCCGGGGGAGCCCGCTGCTATTTCTGCGGCCAGGCGAAACACCCCCGGTAGCGCTGCCCGGCCCGCGCAGCGACTTGTAAGAGCTGCGGGAAAAAGGGCCATTTCGCGGCTGTGTGCCGGTCCCGGGAGGTCGCCGCGGTCCCCGGCGAACAAGGATTCCTGCGCGCTTCTAACGCTCCCCAACCCCCCCAGCGCCCCATGTACGACCCGCAGGCGCAACCAGTTTGGGTCCCGGCCACCGCTGTCCAGCGCCCCATGTACGACCCGCAGGCGCAACCAGTTTGGGTCCCGACTACTGCTGTCCCCGGAGAACAAGGCGATCTGCTCGTTTCTGACGCTCCGCAACCCCCCCAGCGCCCCATGTGCGACCCGCAGGCGCCGCCATTTTGGGTCCCGGCCACCACGAGGGGAGGAGGGGCGCCGCCATCTTGGGATCCCCCAGACCTGTGCGACGCATGGGGACGGCCATTTTGTCCACCCCCGCCACCATCTTGTGACCCCCCAGCCATGTGCGATGCATGGGGGCGGCCATTTTGTTCACCCCCGCCGCCATCTTGGACGGCAACAACGGACCCCAGTGTCGACGGCTCCACGGGGTTCGAGGAAGACGCTCAAACACTACGATCACGTCTGGCCTCAATGACGCTGGACCAAGCACGGCCCCGGACGCTCCAGACGACGACAACAACGGTGCTGATAAACGGGCACGAGACACCATGCCTGGTCGACTCCGGGAGCACGGAAAGCTTCATCCACCCCGACACGGTAAGACGCTGTTTTTTGACGATCCGTCCCAGTGCGCAAAAGATTTCCCTAGCTGCAGGATCCCACTCCGTACAGATTAAAGGCTTCTGCATAGTGACCCTAACGGTGCAAGGGAGGGAGTTTAAAAACTACAGGCTCTACGTCCTTCCCCAACTCTGCGCGCCCACATTACTGGGATTAGATTTCCAGTGCAACCTGCAGAGCCTAACGTTTCAATTCGGTGGCCCAATACCCCCACTCACTATCTGCGGCCTCGCAACCCTCAAGGTTGAGCCCCCATCCTTGTTTGCAAACCTCACCCCGGATTGCAAACCCGTCGCCACTAGGAGCAGACAGTACAGCGCCCAGGACCGGACATTCATTCGGTCCGAAGTCCAGCGGCTACTGAAGGAAGGCATAATCCAGGCCAGCAACAGTCCCTGGAGAGCACAAGTGGTAGTAGTAAAGACAGGGGAGAAGCAAAGGATGGTCATAGACTATAGCCAGACCATCAACAGGTACACACAACTAGATGCGTACCCTCTCCCCCGCATATCCGACATGGTCAATCGGATTGCCCAATATAAAGTCTTCTCCACCGTGGACCTCAAGTCCGCCTACCATCAGCTCCCCATCCGCCCAAGTGACCGCAAGTACACAGCCTTCGAGGCAGACGGGCGATTATACCATTTCCTAAGGGTCCCATTTGGCGTCACAAACGGGGTCTCGGTCTTCCAACGAGAGATGGACCGAATGGTTGATCAACACGGGTTGCCGGCCACGTTCCCGTATCTCGACAATGTAACCATCTGCGGCCACGATCAGCAGGACCACGACGCCAACCTCCAAAAATTCCTCCAGACCGCTAAAGCCTCGAACCTCACATACAACGAGGACAAATGCGTGTTTAGCACAAACCGGCTAGCCATCTTGGGATATGTAGTGCGCAATGGGATAATAGGCCCCGACCCCGAACGTATGCGCCCCCTCATGGAATTTCCCCTCCCGCACTGCTCAAAAGCCCTAAAACGCTGCCTGGGGTTTTTTTCATATTACGCTCAGTGGGTCCCCCAGTACGCAGACAAGGCCCGCCCCCTAATACAGACCACGACCTTCCCCCTGTCGACAGAGGCTTGCCAGGCCTTCAGCCGCATCAAAGCGGATATCGCAAAGGCCACGATGCGCGCCATCGACGAGTCCCTCCCCTTCCAGGTCGAGAGCGACGCCTCCGATGTAGCTCTAGCGGCCACCCTTAACCAAGCGGGCAGGCCCGTGGCCTTTTTCTCCCGAACCCTCCACGCTTCAGAAATCCGCCACTCCTCAGTGGAAAGGAAGCCCAAGCCATAGTGGAAGCTGTGCGACATTGGAGGCATTACCTGGCCGGCAGGAGATTCACTCTCCTCACGGACTAACGGTCGGTAGCCTTCATGTTCGATAATGCACAGCGGGGCAAAATTAAGAACGACAAGATCTTAAGGTGGAGGATCGGGCTCTCCACCTTCAACTATGAGATCATGTACCGTCCCGGAAAGCTGAACGAGCCGTCCGACGCCCTATCCCGCGGCACATGTGCCAATGCAAAAATTAACCGCCTCCAAACCCTCCACGAGGACCTCTGCCACCCGGGGGTCACTCGGTTTTACCACTTCATCAAGTCCCGCAATCTCCCATACTCTTTAGAGGAGGTCCGTACAGTCACAAGGGACTGCCACATCTGCGCAGAATGCAAACCGCATTTTTTCAGGCCAGATGGTGCGCACCTGATCAAGGCTTCCCGTCCCTTTGAACGCCTTGGTCTGGATTTCAAAGGGCCCCTCCCCTCCACCGACCGCAACATATACTTCCTGAACGTGGTGGACGAGTACTCCCGTTTCCCCTTCGCCATCCCCTGCCCTGACATGACAGCGGCCACAGTCATTAAAGCCCTTAACACCATATTCACACTGTTCGGTTGCCCCGCATACGTCCACAGCGACAGGGGGTCCTCCTTTATGAGTAACGAGCTGCGCCAGTTCCTGCTCAGCAACGGTATAGCCTCGAGCAGGACGACCAGCTACAACCCCCGGGGGAACGGGCAAGTAGAGAGGGAGAACGGCACGGTCTGGAAGACCGTCCTACTGGCCCTACGGTCCAGGGACCTCACAGTTTCACGGTGGCAGGAGGTCCTCCCGGACGCTCTCCACTCCATCCGGTCGCTACTGTGTACTAGCACTAACCAAACGCCTCATGAGCACCTCCTTGTCTTCCCCAGGAATCCTCCTCTGGAACGTCGCTGCCGACCTGGCTGGCGGTCCCAGGACCCATCCTGCTCCGAAAACATGTGCGGGCGCACAAGTCGGACCCGTTGGTCGAGAGGGTTCGCCTCCTCCACGCGAACCCGCAGTACGCTTACGTGGAGTACCCCAACGGCCGACAGGACACGGTCTCCCTGCGAGATCTGGCGCCCGCCGGCAACACGCACACCCCCCCGACACCAATCACCCCCTCCCTGCCACCGGCGCACCCCGCGAGCGCCCCCTTCCCGGGGGGATCGGTCCTCCTCCCAGGTCCGACCAGAAGTGAAGTGGAAGCAGAAACCGTAAGGCTCCCGGAGACGACAACACGGGAACAAGCACCACCACCGGGGCCGAGGCGATCGACGAGGACGACCAGACCGCCCGACCGACTTGTGGCATCAATGTAACACTACTATATTGTGGACTGTAACGAGAATGTTTTCCTTTTTCCCCCTTTTACTGTAAATAGTTCAAAACAAAAAAAACCTCTGTACATGCAAAAGTTTTCCTCCCAGGACCAGCCTTGTAAACCCTTACCACCATACGAAGCACCACCCCGCCGGGTTCATTTTTAACAAGGGGTGAATGTGGTAGTATGCATTAGGGGTCATGTGGGACTGTGAAGCCGTGATGTCATTGGCTGACAGATCCCAGGTCCTGGTTGGCTATTGACCTCTAGCTCCGCCCTGAAGGCGGAGTATAAGAACCTGGAGTTCTCCCCCGCAGGCCAGTCAGCTACTGAACTGCGGGGAACAAGTCACGCTTAATAAAGCCTCATCGACTTCATCTCTATTCGTCTCTCGTGAGTCTTTGTGCGCTACACCGGGACAGTCCTTTTTGTGGATTTTGGGAAGTAGGTAAAAGCGGGCTGACCGGGTTTGGGAGACTATGAGGTTGGAAGCCATAGGGGGAAGGCTTTCGGAGGAAATGAGGTCACTAACAGTGTTGGAGATAATGGCTTGATGTTCAGTGGTCTGGTTATGGTCCAGTGGGAGGTAAGAGGAAGTGTATCTGAGAGTTGGCGCTCAGCCTCTGCGAGGTAGAGGTCAGTGCGCCAGACGACAACAGCACCCCCTTTGTAGGCAGCTTTGATGACAAAGTCGGGGTTAGACCTGACGGAGTGAAGAGCAGAAAGTTCAGAAGGAGAGAGGTTGGAATGGGTGAGGGGGGGCAGAAAAATTAAGACAGCCAATGTCCCGCCGACAGTTCTCAATGAAAAGATCAAGGGCAGGTAATTGTCCCGGCGGGAGGGTCCACTTGGAGGCAGAATGTTGGAGGCACATTAAAGGATCAGTGGAACAGGGGGAGGATTCTTATCCAAAGAAGTGGGCACGGAGACGAAGGCGGCGAAAGAAGAGTTCAACATCATGTCGAGCCCAGAATTCATTGAGGTGGGGACGTAAGGGTACAAAGCTGAGTCCATTGCTGAGAACAGCACGTTCAGCCTCAGAGAGGGGAAGGTCAGAGTGTATGGTGAACACGCAGCAAGGGCTGGGGTTGGGAGAAATGGGGTAGGAGGGATTGGGACTGGTGGAGGGCCTAGGATGGGCTGTGGTGTTGATGAGTTGTTGAAGCTTGCGTTCCTTACCATCTGTAAGAAACAGGAATATGAAACTTGGTTATGCAAAATATATAGCTGGTAATAATTATGGCCCTTTCCCACATTCGTAGCAGGTAATTGGTCTGACTGACTAATTATGTTGATGTTATGTACATAATGATCATTTGTGATGAAGGCACTGCTATTAATGAATTCATGTTTGACAATGTGGTTGTTCTTGAAACAGGCCATGTGTGTTTTTATGCAATGTGCCTGTGTTTTATAAAATTGATGGGAAATAACTAGCATTTTGTTGCAAATTAACCTTCACTAAACTTTTAACATTGACATAATGCCTCTGGATTTTGTTCATGGAAAATCGGGTAGCCATGATCTGACAATCTTTGTGTGAATGGGTGACATTATATACTACCGCTTAATTTTAATGGTTGCAGCCCCTTGAATGAGCTGACAGACCTATAACCAGTAAAGGAATCTAGGGTTACGGGGATAAGGCAGGAAAGTAGAGTTGAGAATTATATCAGATCAGCCATGACCTCATTGAATGACAGAGCAGACTCGATGGGCTGAGTGGCCTGGTACTGCTCCTATGTCTTATGTTCTTATCTGGTTTCTGCAGATCCTCCATAGATTGCACTGTTGCAGTTCTCACCAATTGACTCTGCATTGAAATCATTGCAATGTACAAACATAAAGTACCCACTAATTTGGCATTAAAGATGGCTGAAAACATTAGGACTAGTGTATTTAGGGGTAAGTGGAGTCTTTATGGCATGATAATTGCTAATTAGTGCTGAAAACCTCTCTGGCCCTGAAAAATTAATTTTACAAGTGTGGAATTCCAATTCCCCAAAAGTAATGTTGTTGATTTCCTTTTTTGTTTTTCCTTTTTATCTCTCTCCCCTTATTCCATTTGTATTTCATAATGTATATTTTCCCTCTTGTGCACAATTTAAATGTAATTTGTATTTTCTCTTTTGACTTCCGGGTTTGCAATCTACTTTGCTCAGTATGGGTATTTCAGTATGATTAGATAAGGATTCTTGTTGTTGCTTGCCCTATTCATAAGTCCCCTACTGAAACAGATACCAGGGGCGAGATTCTCCGACCCCCCGCTGGGTCGGAGAATCGCCGGGGTCTGGCGTGAATCCTGCCCCCGCCGGTTGCCGAATTCTGCAGCACCGGAGATTCGGCGGGGGCGGGAATCGCGCCGGTCGGCAAGCCCCCTCCCCCGGCGATTTTCCGGCCCACGATGGGCCGAAGTCCTGCTGCTGGAATGCCTGTCCCGCCTGCGAGGATCAAACCACCTCACTTCCCGGCGGGACTAGGCGGCGCGGGAGGGCACCGGGGTCCTGGGGGGGGCGCGGGGCGATCTGGCCTCGGGGGGTGCCCCCACGGTGGCCTGGCCCACGATCGGGGCCCACCGATCCGCGGGCAGGCCTGTGCAGTGGGGGCACTCTTTTCCCTCCGCCTCGGCCACAGTCTTCACCATGGCCGACGCGGAAGAGAACCCCCCCCCCCGCGCATGCGCGGGGATGACGTCAGCAGCCGCTGACACTCCCACGCATGCGCGGACTTCCGCTGCCAGGCGAAGTCCTTTCGGCCCCGGCTGGCATGGTGCCAAAGGCCTTTCCTGCCGGCTGGCGGCGCGCCAACCACTCCGGCGCGGGGCTAGCCCCTCAACGTGAGTGCTTGGCCCCTAAAGGTGCGTATTTCTCCGCACCTTTGGGGCGGCCCGACGCCAGAGTGGTTCACGCCACTCCATCACGCCAGAACCCCCCGTCCCGCCAGGTAGGGGAGATTCACGGCCCAGATTAGAGGGAATTCTCCATTGGTTAAAAAATGAATTGTACACGAGGTGAATGGCGAAAGCCACAGAGCAAAATCCAGCCCATTATATTGCTGGATATTCACTCCAAACTTTACTTGGTGTTTTTGATTGGAACTCAGGATTTCCCATCACAGTGCATGGAATGTTCTCTGTTCTTTAATGTGACAACTTGATGTATCTATAAAGACTAGTATTATTATCTTACACTAATTTAATGTATTAATTACAGATGTGAATGCTGTTATGAGAAGAATTGACCAAGTTGTCAATGTCCTGGCTGCAATGACTGTGGGCCAGATCATGTCTTCAGCATCAAATGTAATTGGTTGTGTGTTCATTCTTGGCTGGACCTTAGTTTCACTGCTGGTTGAATTTATTTGTCTGTCAAGAGTTTACAGAATGGTCCCTGCTCTTGCATTTAAGGCTGGGCCAGAACAGTATGAAGACCAGCTTAATTACTTTGAAAGGACAAGAGAAACCACAAGCGCAAAAGGTAAAAGGCCTTTTCTCTCATTGTTTTTATTTATGTGACCTTGCTGTGTGCAAATTGACAGCTACAAAACATGAGTGACTGTATTTCAGAAGTAATTCAAAGATTGATGTGCTTTGGGACATCTTGAAGATATGGAAAGCACTATAAAAAAGAAAGTGAAGTAATTTTATGAGTTCTTGATCAAGTGATTAATCTGAGCCACTTTTTCACAGTGATCTGTTCTGACTTGTTGTAGACATGGGAAATACTATGTGAAAGAAATAGCAATGCATTTCTCAAACGTTTGGGGTACAGAAAGGCACCACTAAAAGTTGTAATTCCACATTAGAATATTCCATGCTGGCTGAATTGCTCATCCTCTTTAGCCCAGAGACATTGAGGGGACTGAATGCAAACTGTACCTGGAACCTTTTTGGTCTGTATGGGAAAACACACCTGAACTGGGCAATTGGAGGAGTACTTACTGTTAATCACAAATTAACTTTCAATGCATTTTGGGTCACTCTAAATTCCCTTCCCTAACAGTTTACTTTGGGTCTTTTCTGTTATGAATAAAATTGTTCAAAAGAAATCTCATCAGATTGCTGGTAAACTGTATTAAGAATACTCATGTCTCAATTGTGAATATATTATGTAGAGAAAGACAGTTTGAAAGCAATGGAAAGTTTGTCGTATCTGTATATTAGCTTGTTTAATATTATGTTGTTCATAGATGCTCAGCAGCAATACCCGAAGCATGGATGTAGCAGCAGATCCGAAACAAGTCCAAACTCCACTTCAGATTTGGATCAGAATTCCAGGTTACCTGCTCAGCAAAATATTCTGGGGATTTATACTGTGCTACAACGGATACAGAGGATGCTGTACATCAGCAAAACTGGTTGGAATGCATACTACCAGCAGTCAGCCTTTCTAGCTGGAATGAGCTTAGCATTTCTGTACACCACAGTTTTGGGATTTGACTGCATCACCACAGGTTATGCCAATTCACAAGGCATTAGTGGATCACTTCTTAGCCTCCTCATGGGTATTTCTACCATGGCTGGACTGATGGGGACGGTTTTGTTCACTTTGTTACAAAAATGTTATGGCCTGGTGTCTACAGGAGTCATATCCAGTTGCCTACATTTAGGTTGCTTGTTACTTTGCGTGTTATCAGTTTTTGCACCTGGCAGTCCCTTCGATTTGAGGAGCAATCCAATATATCCGCATACTAATGTTTCACTAACAAATCAGACTGCTTCAGACACAGAGATGAACCAATTGCATTCCTATTTCCCGAGCACAAATATGAATCAACCTTTGCTGTCAGATCGTTCTACTATTCACTGGACAAATAACACCTTGCTGTATGACAGTCTCCCAGCCAGGAATTATCCAGACTCCTATGTCTCCATCAGTTTACTTTTCTCAGGTGTTATATCTGCAAGAATAGGTGAGTTTATAGTGAAATCACCATCTGCTTATTAAGTATTTAGTGCTTTGTTTGTTTTTAAAGTAAACTGTATTTTCTGTTCTGTTTTTGTCTCCTGTCTTTTTCCCTGCTACTTTCCAACCAGTTGGAGTGTGATATGAAAAAGCCACCTGGTACGATAGTCTGAACTAGTCTATTATCTCCCACCGCCTATGTGTATAAATGACTAGTCTGTACTCAACAGCTCCAGCTAGCAACAGTCAGAATGCTAACCTTGTGGGAAATTGCAGTTATGAAACCATGCCCCCAAACTTCACCATTCCTGTGCCCATCCACCCCCTGAACACTGACTCCTTGCTAGTTTGCTGTTCTACTAGTGACTATCTCTCTTCTTCCAGGACAGTCATTGACATCAGTATCTATTTTTCCATCAGGCACATAAATCTGCATGGGTATGATGTGCATACTGCTATGCAACTCTTTATATAATTAAAAGTTTCAAACGTGGCATGCGGCACATTATACGTCAGAATACAACACTCAATCTGACCACAAAGAAAAATAATTAAATAGTGTTTTTTCTGATTAAGTAAGAAACTTAATAGAGCAGAAACACTGTAGTACAGAGTGTAAATCGATAAATAATGGGGGCTTATAAGAAAGGAGCTGCGATAATCGCTCCTTGACACCAGTTCTTTGGCTACCCACAGTACAGCCAAGGTGACTGAGATGACCTCTCCCAGAATTCTCTCCTGCCACCTCTGCTGGGTCTGCTAATAGCAGCCCCCCACCACATGATCCTCCTCACTAAATATTCAAATTGGCCGACGTGCACTTTACAACAGGTTCGGCTAGATAGGAGGCAATCAAGTAGATTCCTCCAGGGGTAAGTAAAGCCCCGGGGGGAGAGGGACATGAGCTGACACTGCACCTGTGCCAGTGGGAAGGGCCAGGCATGGACCGCAGTAGGAGACCCATGGGGGGGGGGGTGGGGTGCATTGATGTGTGGTGTCCACTTGAACTTTATTAGTCAGCTGTAGTGCCCACTGGTAAAATTATTTTCAATACAACATTAAGAGAGTTCCGACTAGCCCTTTAGCAAGCTAATCAGATTGATTGTTTTAACGAATATAGTAGTTGAGTTTTAAAATACAGATCGTGTTAATTCTTCAAATCATAATGCATAGAATAACATAACTAAGTGATTTAAACAAAAGAAAAATGGTGATAGCAAACGCAAGCAGCAAAGACATAGATTTCAGAGAGAGAGAGAGTGATTCCGGAATGAGTGTTTCCATTCCGGTAAGTTGTTCTTAAGGAGATTATTATCTTAAGGTCTAATTTCTTTTCACCTCTGATTGGCTTTAACTAATTTATAATTCACTCAATTCGGCAATCTGTCTGTCTATCAATTTCAAGAGATATATGTATTTAAATATCTTGGTGCCACTTTCCCATGCACCTGCATCTATCATTAATTAGAAAAACACTTTTTGCTGGGAAATCGTGGGCGGGATTCTCTAATAATGGGGCTATGTCCCCACGCCGGCGCGAAAACCCGTGCCAACGACTCCGGTGTCAATGGCCCCTGAAAGTGAGGAATTCCCCCCTTTCTAGGGGGCTAGGTTCGCGGCGGAGTGGTCCCCGCAGCTCCAGCCGGCGAAGAACGGCCCACTCGAGTTCGCGCATGCGCAGAACGGTCGGCATATTTCCGCGCATGCGTGGGGGTTCCCTTCTCCGCGCCGGCCCCCGGGCAATATGGCAGAGCCGTACAGGGGCCTGGCATGGAGTAAAGTAGGCCCCCACGGAATCAGCCCGCCCGTCGATCGGCAGGCCCCGATCGCGGGCCAGGCCACCGTGGGGAGCCCCACCCCCAGGGTCAGATTCTACCCCCCCCCGCAGGACGGCCCCCGCACACTCACCTTCCAGGTCCTGCCGTGTGGGAGGTGAGTAATCCACACCGGCGGGACTCGGCCAAATACGCGGCCACTCGGCCCATCGGGGCCTGGAGAATCGCTGTCAACGGCCCCTGACCGGCGTGGCAGCGATTCCGCGGGTGCCCGAAAATTTGCACCGGAGAATGCAGAAGCCGGCGTCGGGGCGGTGGGGCGCGATTCTCACGCCCTCATGGGAATTCTCCGACCCGCCGCATGGTCGGTGAATCCCGGCCCATATCTCTAGACTGGCTGTTACTATAGAAACGGAACTACTCGAACTGGAACGCCGCCCAGTTTTTAACGTACAGTGGGGCCTTTTAGCTAATTGACGTCAATTGCAGTGCAGTTTCAAGCTGCTTGCAAAATGTAAAACCTGAGAAAGAAATTAGAGAGTGTTATCTGGATTAACCCTTAGTGGGTTCTCAGCTATTTGTTGCACTGAAGTAATGCCTAATATGATTATAGTTAATTATTCTTAATGAGTTCTCAATTAAACCTCTATCATCTCCCCTTATTCTCATGGTTATAGCTGATTAGAAAAGTCAATTTCAGGGGCAGCACAGTGGTGCAGTGGTTAGCACAACTGCCTCATGGCGCCGAGGTCCCAGGTTCGATCCCGGCTCTGGGTGACTGTCATTGTGAAGTTTGCACATTCTCCCTGTGTTTGCGTGAATTTCACCCCCACAACCCAAAGATATGCAGGGTAGGTGGATTGGCCACACTAAATTGCCCCTTAATTGCAAAAAATGAATTGGGCACTCTAAATTTATTTTTAAAATAGAAGTCAATTTCTATCAACCCTTTAAGGATGGTGCCCTGATCGCTTTGAAACTGTTTCCTAGTTCTATGAGGCCACGCCCCACCAGATTGACGGTGTTTGGCAAAGAGGCTCAAGATCCCATGGGGAAACTGGTCTGTGCAACTGAAGAGTCACACACGAGGGTTGCGATTCAACCAAAAGGGACCAAAGTCCCCAGGCGAGAGCATTTAGCTGCGTATATCCCTGTGCTCGCAGCGCCAAAAAACACATGGCTATATAATGCCACTCACGTTAAATAAGGGACGTTAGCGGGGAACGTGCAGCCAAAGCCACACAGAGCCCGTTTTCTACACTGAGGGACTTTTGCACTGAGAAGCTCCGCTCGCCGGAACTCCTCAGTATAGAGAGAGATCGGGATGCCAACAGTGCCAGCGTACCACTCTGCCCAAAGAGCATGCACCTGGGGGCCTGCGTTCCCCTGGGAGACCCCCACGGTAGCACAGTGGTTAGCACTGTTGCTTTGCAGCACCAGGGACCCATGTTCGATTTCCGGCTTGGGTCAGTGTCTGTGCGGAGTCTGCACGTTCTCCCTGTGTCTGCGTGAGTTTTCTCCGGGTGCTCCGGTTTCCTCCCACAAGTCCTGAAAGATATGCTTGTTAGGTGAATTGAACATTCTGAATTCTTCCTCCGTGTACCCGAACAGGTGCCGGAATGTAGCTATTAGGGGTTTTTCACAGTAACTTCATTGCAGTGTTAATGTAAGCCTACTAGTGACACTAAAGATTATTATTATTATTACTACGAGTGCCATTCCCTCTGGTCCCCGTTTGTGGGGACCAGTGCTAAACAGTGCTCCCTCGAGTACCCCGAGGTGAAGGGGATAGATACAAATGCCTTGGTTACCCCGGAAAATTGCATCTTAGAGTGAGACTAGCTCTCTCGCTCTAATATGCAGATCTGCTAAAAAGTGTAGGCGGGATTTACATCACGTCTCGTGAGATCTAACGCGTTGCGAACGGGTAGAACCCGGGAGCTGGGTCTCCTGGCTTTTATGAGCCACGCTGCCCCGTGGTGAGCCGCTTTTCAGACACAGCGTGGCCGTGGGATCGCTTGCCAATTTTCTGTCTGAGCCTGACTCTTTGCCAAATTCTGATAAGATTCCACCCTTTAAACCAGAGATGAGGAATTTATTTTCTCACATGGTTGCTAATATTTGGAATTCGCTTTTCAAGAGTGCAATGAAGGCTGTGTCTTGGATATATTCAAGGTCGGGTTAGACAGATTTGTCATCTACTTGGGAGTCTGGGATTAAGGGCAGGCAGGCAGGGAAATGGATTTAAGGATGCAGTCCAATCAGCCTTGATCTCATTAAATAGGAGAGCAGTTAGAGGTGACAAATGGCCTAATCCTGCTCCTATTTCTTGTGACTTTATAATCTTAGCTGTACTGAATTACTGAAAGAGAGATTAGGAAAGATCCCAATTGAAAAGCAACAAATGGAAATGCTGCAATTTGAATCAATTGCACTTCTTAATTTTATTTGTAAAGTGACTACAATTCCGAGCTTGATTATTGTTTCAGCTGGCTATGTAACCATGTATATATGATAAACAACACAAAATTGAACATAAAACTATAAAATTTACCCATAACATTAAATAATCTGACTTCAAAAGTCTCTGCAAGGAACCTTTCCTATACGGGTCTCTCCTCTCTTAGTCTGGGCCTGAGTCCATCATTCCAGCATTGAAAATTTCCCTTTTTGTCTTGGTGCTTCAAATTTTAAACTCTTTTAGGATTTAAAAAAAATCTCTGGTGGTCCTGTAACTCCAGCTGTAGAGATTTTGGGTAACCAATTATTCCATTTATCTACACAAAAACATAATTTTGCTATTTTCTTATATGGTACCCATAGACATTTGCTGTCCGAAGGTTATCTAAAACTGATAAGCAATGCCTCGCCAGCCTGTTTCCCTCCTTGTTTGGTACTTCTTTGCTTTTTCTGCATACCACTCAATTGTGACATAGGTGAGACAGGGATGTGGGAGAAGAAGTGAACAAATTAGTGCCCAATTACTCCATGACAGAGTACATTGAAATGGCTCAATGCATCATATCAGTGGTGCTACCTGGCTAGTAGGAAATGCATGAATTGACCCCATTGCTGATTTTCTTTCCCTGTGGAAAAAAACATCATGTCACTCCTTGGCTTGACTAAACTCAAATTGGGTGAAGAATAGCTGTGCAAATGAATATGCCTGATAGTGACAATATTAAGATATCGGGCGCAATTCACCCATCGGGAGTCTAACTGCCGACGCCGGAGTGAAAACCGGAGTGTTTCACTCCGTCGTCGGAGCCCGCTCCCAGCCCCCTATTCTCCCGCCCCCAGGGGGCTAGGAGCAGCGTCGCGTCATTTACGCACGCCGGGCCTTGGCGCCGTGTAAAAGCGGCGCTACGTAAATGACGCGGCCAGCGCCGCGTAAATGACGTCACCTGAGCATGCGCGGTTGCTGTCCTCGCCGAGGCCGCCTCGCAAGAAGATGTCGGATGGATCTTGCGGGGAGGCGGAGGAAAGGAGGTCCTCCTTCAGAGAGGCCGGCCCGCTGATCGGTGGGCACCGATCGCGGGCCAGACTCCATTTGAGGCCCCCCCCCGGTGCAGGAAGCCCCCCCCTCCCCCACAGGCCGCCCCCCCCCCAGCGTTCCCGCACTGTTCTAATCATATTAGATTAACCTTTGGAAAAAGACTTTTCAAATAGATCAAATTGATTTTTTTTTCAGCCTGATGCGACATTTTAAATATCTTTCTAAGTACATATAAGTGTGTATATAAGTTGTACTATAATATGAGCCTGCATTCAAACCCCAGGAAATTATATTAAAAATTATGTTCATTGACACTAATAATGAAAACTTGAATACTGCTGAAAAGAGAGACTGTACTGAAGCACGCTGATGTTATCTGCGAGGGTATCCCAATTTGGAACACTGGTTTGTTGGGGCAAATAACTTTTGTTTTTGTAATGGTGCGAGGAGACAAGTGCTGAAGAAATTGAGTTCTTTCTGTCCAGTCTGGTCTCAATCAAAAGCTGAGTTCGGATTTAGAAATTCCTTTAGTTTATTTCAAATAGCTCGCAAGCTTACACTCCCTCTGATGAAAGCAGGAGACCCATGTCTCTTGAAACTCCCAGAGAGAGTGAGACAAAGGGAGGCAACACATGTGGTCTCATATACATTCATGCAGTATCAAGTTCCACATACACGAATACAAGATTCCGATAGGCCCTTTCCTTGACCTGGTCATATAATCTAACTGTCACTGATTCTGATAGACTCAATACACATTCCTTTCCTTCCTCTGGGCCTCTGCCTCCCAGCATCCTTTGTGCAAAGAGCCATTCCTGATAGCCACCCCTCCCCCTCTCGCCATGCTTTGCCCATCTCTTTGTTCACTCCCTGCAACCCGAATTAATGTCCATAATGCACTATTCTAACTGGTCATCCCAGTCTAATGCTCTTTTCTTTAGTTCAATTCCTCAGTGCAACCTCAGTAAGAATAAATAGCCCAGTTGTTGTATAACTATTATAAGTAAAGAAAAGACAAATACACTTGAACAGGACTACTTTATGACAATACACACATAGTTGATGTAGAACGTACCCCTTATTCAAAATAAATCCATGATATCTGAATTCCTTAAGACTGCCCCTAATCCCCAAACAACATCCAAATTAAACAAATCTATGAGTTAAAAATGCAGCTTATAGTTACCACACAATAAAGGGATGATAATCAAGTCCTGGTCCAGCAAAAATATTTAAATGCCTTCACAAAGGTTTTCTGCACTGCCTTGGCTCTAAGATGTAGAGGCTGTTAGCTGGAAACTGGCTTGTCTGCATTTTCCTGCTAGGTATTAACTGGCCTGCTTTGCTTCTGAGGGTCTGGCCAATTGTGCCTTTTTCCAGTTTGATTTTCTGTGTATTTGGCTGTCTTCCCCTATCATATTCCTTGACTCTAGACATTATCATATGCATACTTCACTGATCTTCCTAATTGTTTAGGTAAACTGTTTTTACTCGTAAACTGTTCACATCTGATTCTTATCTAAACTGCCTTCTAATATCATAACTGGGAGAGACGCATCTCATCCAGCCTTCTGGTTACTGCTATCTCTAAGCAGATTCCTACCTGTTGCTGGGCAGGACTCATCCCATTATGTTCTGTTAAATTTGTTTTTCTGTTGCTAGGCAAATTCATGACATGCCCCCCCCTTTTAAAAATAAAAGTAACTTAATTTGAAAGATGTTTAATTTCTCAACCGGTTTTGTATTAGTTCTATCTTATTCAATATTACAAAATTCAAGAGCATGTATCAACAGAGAGGATACCTCAGAAAATTTCCCATTGTTCCCAAAAGTCTCTTTTATACTCGGGATAAAGTGTCCGCAATCTCGTTATCTCTCCTGGCTACATGAAAGACTTTAAGTTAAATTGTTGCAATAGCAAACTCCAGCGGAATAACCAGATGTTACAATTTCAAAATTGCTCCAAAAATTTCTAAGGTATGTAGTCGTATAATTTATTGTCTCTGCTAGGTTGCTGGCAACATAAATCTTGAAATGTTGTAGTGCCAGTACCAGGCTTAACGCCTCTTTCTCAATGGTCGAATATTTTTGCTGGTGCCGATTTAATACCTTGAGAAATATTCCACAGGCTTCCCAAGGCCAGGTTTGTCCTCTTGCAATAACACGACTCTTACCTCAATGTTGCTGGCATCCACAGCCAGTTTAAACTGTTTGTTGTAATTAGGTGCTGCCAACACTGGGTTTGCAGTCAACACGGTTAAAGTGCTTGTTCTTCTTTAAGAGCTCTGTGAGTGGTGCTACCTGCTAAAGGTTGGCGTGAACTTGCAGTAGAGTCGACTCATGCCCAGAAATCTTGAAATCTCTTTCCTGGTGGTGGGTTTCGGCCTGTATATTTGCATCTTGTGGTGCCATTTGCCCATGTCCCACTGTGTGTCCCAGATATGAAATTTGGGCCTTGGGAAATTCACGTTTTGCTGGGTTCATCATGAGATTGGCTTCTGCGAAGCGGTCAAACAGTTTCTTTAGGTTGTTGATGCACGATCAATTGCACAAAGACTAAAGTTGGGTACAACTGTGGCTTTATTACAGTCAGATGCGCGGCCTCCTGCTGCAGCTGGCGAAATGGCAGGGCACTGGAGGTCATGCATATTTATAGAGTTCTCCCTGGGCGGAGCCAGCCGGCAGGAGCTACCGGCGAACCTGTAGTGCAGGTCCTACCTTGCATCTCCTATTACAGTGGTTCACCATATTCACCCCCTGTTAGAAATGAGTCCGGCGGGGGTGACGTGAAACTATGTACAATTAGTGCAATTATGTACAGTGGTAGGGAAAGAAAAGTCCATGTTGACGGTCCGGAGTCCGTCAAAGGTTCAGCCGGTCCGGTGCTTTTGTGCTTCGTTGGGAGCGGCGTAACGGTGGCGGCGAAGTCGGTGCTGGCGGTGGTGGAGGTGGCACCGATGGCGGTGGTCGCGGTGCTGATGCCGGCCAGTCATCGGGGAGCTCCGGGAGCGTGCAGAAGTCCTCTTCGTCCTCTTGTGCGGAAAAGGGGGGGTGCTCTGGTGGGGTCAATATTGGCGGCGCGGTGGGAGGTGGGGGGCGCATTGGTGGGGGTGTGTGTTGGGGTGGAACCTGACTGTGCCAGGTCCCTGAGTGAGACAGCATCTTGGCGGCCGTCGGGGAACTCAACGTAGGCATATTGAGGGTTGGCGTGGAGCAGGTGAACCCTGTCCACCAAGGGGTCCGCCTTGTGGAGTCGGACGTGCCTACGGAGAAGGACCGGTCCTGAAGCAGCGAGCCAAGTCGGGAGCGACACCCTGGATGTGGACTTCCTGGGGAAGGTAAAAACACGTTCATGGGGTGTGTTATTGGTGGCAGTGCACAATAGTGACCGGATGGAGTGTAGAGCATCAGGGAGGACTTCCTGCCAGCGAGAGGCTGGGAGGTTACTGGACCATAGGGCCAGCTGGATGGCCCTCCAAACCGTCCCATTCTCCCGTTCTACTTGCCCGTTCCCCCAGGGGTTGTAGCTGGTCGTCCTGCTGGAGGCTATACCCCTGCTGAGCAGGAACTGATGCAGCTCATCGCTCATGAATGAGGATCCCCTGTCACTGTGGATGTAGGCGGGGAAACCGAACAGAGCGAAGATGGTGCTGAGGGCCTTGATGACGGTGGCAGACGTCATATCGGGGCATGGGATGGCGAAGGGGAAACTGGAGTACTCATCGACCACACTGAGAATGCACGTATTACGGTCGGTGGAGGGGAGGGGCCCTTTGAAATCCACGCTGAGATGTTCAAAGGGGCGGGAAGCCTTCACCAGGCACGCACGGTCCGGCCGGTAGAAGTGCGGCTTGCACTCAGCACAGACCTGGCAGTCCCTGGTGACTGTCCTTACTTCCTCGACGTCTTAGGGCAGATTGCGAGCTTTGACCAGGTGGTACAATCGAGTGGCCCCTGGGTGACAACGGCTGTCGTGTAGGGCCCGGAGTTGGTCCACTTGTGCGCTGACACATGTACCTCGGGAGAGGGCGTCTGGGGGCTCGTTGAGTTTACCGGGGCAATACAAGATCTCGTAATTATAGGTGGAGAGCTCGATTCTCCACCGCAAGATTTTATCAGTTTTGATCTTGCCCCGCTGTGTGTTATTGAACATGAAGGCTACCGACCGTTGGTCAGTGAGGAGAGTGAATCTCTTACCCGCCAGGTAATGCCTCCAATGCCGCACAGCTTCAACGATAGCTTGGGCCTCCTTTTCGACGGATGAGTGTCGAATTTCAGAGGCATGAAGGGTGCGGGAAAAGAATGCCACAGGTCTGCCTGCCTGGTTTAGAGTGGCGGCAAGGGCGACGTCTGAAGCGTCGCTTTCTACTTGGAAAGGCAGTGACTCGTCCTCTGCGCACATCCCGGCCTTGGCGTTGTCTGCTCTGATGCGGGCGAAAGCGTGTTGTGCCTCGGCTGCAAGGGGGAATTGGGTGGACTGAATGAGTGGGCGGGCCTTGTCCGCATAGTTTGGGACCCATTGAGCGTAGTAGGAAAAGAACCCCAGGCAGCGATTGAGGGCCTTGGGGCAGTGGGGGAGGGGAAGTTCAATGAGGGGGCGCATGCGCTCGGCGTCGGGCCCGAGAAGTCCGTTTTGGACTACATAGCCGAGAATGGCTAACCAGGTCGTGCTGAACACACACTTCTCTTTGTTGTAGGTCCGGTTGAGAAGCGTGGCAGTGCGGAGGAATTTATCGAGGTTGGAATCGTGGTCCTGCTGATCATGGTCGCAGATGGTGACATTATCTAAGTACGGAAAGGTGGCCCGCAAACCGTACTGGTCGACCATTCGATCCATCTCTCTTTGGAAGACCGAGACCCCATTTGTGTCACCGAAAGGACCCTAAGGAAGTGGTAGAGGTGACCGTCCGCCTCGAAGGCAGTGTATGGCCGGTCCGACCTCCGGATGGGGAGCTGGTGGTAGGCGGATTTCAGGTCAATTATTGAGAAGACCCGTACTGCGCAATGTGATTGACCATATCAGATATGCGTGGGAGGGGGTACGCGTCGAGCTGCGTGTACCGATTGATGGTCTGGCTGTAGTCCACGACCATCCTGTGTTTCTCCCCAGTTTTAACCACTAACACTTGGGCTCTCCAGGGGCTGTTGCCGGCCTCGATAATACCCTCCTTAAGCAGCTGCTGGACTTCGGACCTGATGAAGGTCTTGTCCTGGGTGCTGTACCGTCTGCTCCTCGTGGCAACGGGCTTGCAATCCACAGTTAGATAGGCAAAAAGAGAGGGGGGATTGACCTTGAGGGTCACGAGGCTGCAAACGGTAAGGGGGGGTAAGGGCCTGCCGAATTTGAGGATGAGGCTCTGGAGGTTGCACTGGAAGTCCAGGCCCAACAGGAGTGCAGCGCAGAGATTAGGAAGAACATAGAGGCGGAAGTTACTAAATTCTACGCCCTGGACCGTGAGGGTGACTGTACAAAAGCCTCGGATCGGGAAGGAGTGGGATCCGGAGGCTAGGGAGATCCTTTGATTGGCTGGGTGGACTGCGAGGGAGCAGCGCCTTACCGTATCTGGGTGAACGAAGCTTTTGGTGCTCCCGGAGTCCTGCAGGCACGAGGTCGTGTGGCCGTTGATTTTAACCGTCGTCGACGCGGTGGCCAGGTTGCGCGGGCGAGATTGGTCCAGCGTCATCGAAGCGAGCTGCAGGTAGCCATCGGATGCTTCAGGTGGCAAGCGTGTGCGGTTCCGATGTCGGGATGTTCGGAGACCCTGTGGGGGACAAGATGGCAGCACCCATGGTGCGCACATTGCGGGGTTGGGCCAAGATGGCGGCGCCCATGGTGCGCACATTGCGGGGTCGGGACAAGATGGCGGCGGCCATTGGTCGCACATGGACCCGGGAGGAGAAGATTGCGGCTCCTATTGTGCGTCTGGTGTGGGGGAGGGGGCGATAGTGGGCGCGATCGCAGCGACTGCGCGGGCCTGGCACACAGCCGCGAAGTGGCCCTTTTTACTGCAGGGTTTACAAACGGCAGTGCGGGCCGGGCAGTGTTGGCGGGGGTGCTTCTGCTGACCACAGAAGTAGCAGCGGGGACCCCCGGGATGTGCAGATCGGCGCAGGCGTATTGCGAAGGCAGGGCCCCGGCTGAGGAGGTCGTCGGCGTGGTCCAGGAGGGGTAGGAAGGAGTAGGAGGGTGGGCAGCGCGGCGGGAGAAGTACAATTGTACGTTACGGGATGCGACCGTCATGGAGAGTGTCAAGGTTTTCATCTCCGCCAGTTCGAGCGTGGCCCCTTCCAGCAATCGTTCTCGGATGCGGTCCAACGCAATCCCCGTCACGAAGGCATCGCGCATGAGGAGATTCGAGTGTTCGGCGGCCGTGACGGCCTGACAGTCACAGTTCCGGACGAGTGGAATTAGGGCCCACCAGAAGTCTTCGATGGACTCACCAGGTAGTTTCCAGCGGGTGGCAAGTACATGCCTGGCGAAGAGCGTGTTCGTCTTCTGCGCGTAGTGTTCTTTGAGGAGTTTCATTGCTTTTGTGTAATTCATGGCGTCTTGGATCAACGGGAACACGCTGGAGCTCAGTCTGGAGTACAGGACGTTTATCTTCTGAGCCTCCGTTGGCCGCCGTGTTGATGTAGGCCTCAAAACAGGCTAGTCAGTGAGTAAAGTCTTTCCTGGCGTCGGGCGAGTTCGGATCCAGCTGCAGGCGATCGGGCTTAATTCGGATATCCATTCTGTGGAAAATCTGACTGTAATAAATTGATGCACGATCAATTGCACAAAGACTAAAGTGGGGTACAACTGTGGCTTTATTACAGTCAGATGCGTGGCCTCCTGCTGCAGCTGGCGAAATGGCAGGGCACTGGAGGTCATACATATTTATACAGTTCTCCGTGGGCGGAGCCAGCCGGCAGGAGCTACCGGTGAACCTGTAGTGCAGGTCCTACCTTACATCTCCTATTATAGTGGTTCACCACAGTTGGGCAAATGCCCCCAGCACCACTAAGTCATCAATGTATACGGCACAGTGATTGATCCTCAAATCACTGTGTTTGTGAGCCTCTGAAATGTTGCGGGGGCATTCTTCATCCCAAATGGTGTAACTGTGAATTGATAAAGTCCATGGGGCCTCACAAAGGCCGAGATTTCCTTTGCCCTCTCAGTCAAAGGTATTTGGCAATAGCCCTTTATCAAATCTATTTTGGTGATGAATTTTGACCGTCCAAAGCTTTCGATATAGTCTTTTAAACGTGGAATAAGAAACCACTCCCTCTTGGCTACGGGATTAACCCGCCTTTCTTGCACTTTCCCAATTTCTAGTGTTCTCTGGTCTGAAATTGGATCTAAAGAAAGGCTCTATGAACCAACTCACAGACAGGCTCTGCAGCTTGTCTGGAAGTTCTAATTTTCCATTCCATCACATTGAATTCTAATCATTGTGGACGACAAATCTTTAAATTCTTCAAACAGAATTATCTCTTTACGGGTGCATTTCCAGGGCAGGCCCTCTAAGGGCCCCATTTGCAGGGGTTTCCCTTGTGTGTGGGGGTGGGGGGTGGGGGGGGGGCTATGCTTGATGAGAGAGGGGATGTGCAGGCATTGGAGTGGGGGGCACCAGAGACTGTGAAGGGGTTTAGGCACGGAGACTGTGGGGGGCATGGGTGGGGGCAGTGCCAGTGAAGGGGGGTGCCAATGCGGAGCAGGCGGGTCACCCTGATGCCGGTGGAGGGGGGGGGGGGTAGTGCCCATTTCTTTGAGTGGTGGAGGTGTTGCCTTTCTGCCTGCGAAGGCTAGGGTGCTCCCCTGGCCGCCGGGGGTGTCCAGATATCCGTGGAGGTCCCGATATCTGCAGGGAAGGGGGACCTTTAATTTAACTTTGAGCTCGGGGTACCCGGAATTCTCAAAATGGCGCTCAGATCTCAGAGTCCCAGCTTTTTTGCATGTTTAGGCCCCTCCCCAAGCTGGCTGTGTAATCCTCGCCAGCACTTTGAAATTTCAGAGTGCTGTTTAATCAGACGGGAAAAGGCAGCTGTGAGGTCAGCGAGGTTCACACAGCTTTTCTCGCCTGATGCAGCATTCTACGCAATTTAGGGAAAATTGCACCTGTAAGCTGTACATCCCAACGATTAGCTGACTGAATCAAACAACATGGGCTGGATTCTCCGGTCGACGACGCCGAAATCGCCGGAGAAACAAAGTTCTTGACCATATCGGGGAGCGGTGCCGCTTTCACGATGCTCCACCCCCTCCAAAGCGGCGTACTTGCAGAGTACCGTGCTCCACGTATCAACGGCCTCAGGATGTTGCCTGAGACCCGACCCCCAATGCTCTGCCCCCCCACCCCCGTGTTCCCGATGGCATGGGACATGTGTGCTCTCATCCGCCGGGAACTCGGCCTGGCGCACTCAGTCCAGCGCCACCACAGTCGGGGGAGGGGTGATCCGCGGTCAGGGGGGGGACTTCATCAGGGGCTGGGGGCACGGTGGGGGGGGGGGGGCGGGGGGGGGTGGTCTGGGGCAGGCGAACTGGCCGAAGTGGGGGACTATTTTGAGGGTCTGGTCCGCGGGCTGCTGCCATGTTGCACGGTGTCCGCCGCCATGCGCATGCGCGGCCATGGACCCGGAAATTCTCCAGGGCGTATTGGCAGCTAGAGCCGGGTGCTCTACGCTGCCTTCCTGCTAGCCCCCAGCAAAACGGGGAATGGGTGGCTGTTTTACACCATTTTGTCTGGTGTAAAATACCACCGTTCCCACGCCGGTGCGGGGACATTGCCCCAGAATCGAAGAATCCAGCCCCATGTGTCTCCAGTTGTTTATAATAGACAGAGTACAGGCAGTCCACAATCAACCCTTGGTTGCAAAATCCCAAACACCTACTCTTAGAAATTATCCTTGGGAAGCACTTGCCGAACAATCCCGAGTGCCCGAAGAGCTACATTAACAACCAACTAAAGATAATAATTCAAGCTTGCAAGGTGGTTCACTGACGCTTGCTAGAAGCAACATACATTAATACACATGAGTCTGTTCTCCGCAAAAACATGGAATATATTGCACATCTATTCAATTACCCGGTTTCTCCTTTGATAAATTATAATGAATACAGACATCACAGTGTAAAAAAAACCTATCTCCTTTCAAATGGAGACTTCATGCGAATAATATTAACTCCTCGACGATAGAGTAGGTCAAGCAATATTTGACTGACGTTAACTTATGAAAAATTGGAAAAGGTGTATTGCAAGGTGCACTGACTTTGGTAAAGGATAACCATGTGAGCAGGAAAGGGCTGCCAGTAATGGCAGCTGACTTGTGCCACCACCAAGCCTCATTATTTTGCAACACAGCAGGTTTCCCATATTAGCTAAAGATATCTGATGATGACAAAAGAGATGTGCCTCAGGCAGTTGAGGATTAATGTGGAGACTGGATCATCTCCTTCAGGAAGGCCTTTGGACAGTGTGCAACATCTGTATAAACAGTCAGTGGTGGTCAAGAAGGTTTAATATGTTGGACTCCTTCCAGTCTAGCAATGAGGACATTTGTCAGTTTTTTCCCAAAAATGAAGATGGGAGATCATAATTGTATTGTGCAGGAGCACTCTGTCCTCGCCACTCTTGTTATAGACCAAGTGGCAGTATAAGAGGGCAACATAATTCCTCTGAATTTTCCTACAGTCCAGAAGGTTACCATCTACCTTTAGGCCTCAATGCACAATACTCAAAAATGATTTTACATGCAATACAGGCAGCAGCAGCACAGAGTACTTACTGGTTGCTTCCATGCACTTGATATAAGGCACCCTTAAAGAGGAATAAAAAGTGGAAGGATGGCACCAGCGACCCCACGGATACCTTATATAGCAGTGGCTCATGGCACCCAGGCACTGTAACAGAGCAGAATATAAGTACATTGAATCTTATACTACAGCCAGCTTTATCAAGCATACCATTATTCACTTGGTAATACAGAACTTTTATTTTGCAGTCATCAGGACAAACATAAGAAGACCAAACTTGAAAGGGAGCAACAATTTATATTGCATGAGAAAAGAGTACTGATGAATTGGCAACTTGAATATGATTAGTCAAAACATTGCCAGGGAGAATTGCACTAAGGAACTATTGTCCTCCATACTTTTGTTCAATTCAAAAAAGGCGTAATGCCTGGATGTATTCTCTTTGTCTGCAGGAGACGAGTCGCTGCAAATGTTGCTTCCAGTAAGCATAAGTGAGGAACATTGTGAGCTCGACTTTGTAATCGTGGCATGCTTGGGATTGTTCAGCAAGGGTCATCCTTGACCTTCCTGACCTTACCCTCCCCCACCCAAACAAAGACTCATCCTGAACTCCAGGTCACCTCCCCCGAGAGCAAACAAACGATAAACACAAACAGATCCGTAAAACAAGAGGGGGGGATGGGAACATCCATCCCCACATAAACCTTTCACCCTGCCACCCCTTACCAACCCAACAGTAAACAACAAACCCAAAAAAGAACCCCCTCCAATCCAGAGGGAATGAAAAAACCCCAATCCCTATCCCCACTTCAACCGTATTCCCAACCATTACAGTTCCCCAGCACTGTTCCACTTAGTTCTCCCCCAGTTTTTGCTCCTTGATAAAGCCCTTGGCCACTTCTGGGGTCCTGAAGTAGTACTCCCGGCCTTCAAACACAGTCACCCACAGTTTCGCCGGGTAGAGCACCCCAAACCTGATCTGCCGCTGGTACAGCATCGCCTTGGCCTTGTTGAACCCTGCCCGCCGTTTCACCAACTCGGTTCCAATGACCTGATATATTCGGACCTTGCTCCCCTCCCTGGCCCAATGCAAAATCTTCTCTTTCTCCACAAATTTGTGGAGTCTCACGATCACCGGCCATGGCGGCTCCCCAGCTCTAGGCTTCTGCCTCAGAGACCTGTGCACTCTGTCCACTTCAGGGACCTTATCTAGCACCCCCTCCATCACCAGCCCCAAAAGCATCTTCAAAACATACCTCGTGGCACTCCCACCTTCCACTCCTTCAGGCAGGCCCACTATTCTCGAGGTGTTCTCCTGCTCCTCCACCTTTGCCTTCAACGTTTTGCAAAGGTCTCCAAAGAGCCCCACCTCCAGTATCCCCATTCGATCGCTGTGGTCCAAGACCATTTCTTCAATCTCTCGATCTGCGACCCCTGCACTTCCAAACAGTTCTCCACCTGCTTCCTCAAGCTGTTCAGGGGTGTTACAGCTCCTTCGATGGCCTTCGAATGATCCTCCCGCATCTCCTTCCTCCTCCTTAATAAAAGCCATCAATTGCTCCATCTGGGGCTTTCCACCTTGCACAAGCCCTTCCCCCTCTGCCATCCTTCCACCGGCTACTGTGCTGCAGGTTTCCTCCAACTCTTTGGCCGTCTCTCACCGTCTTCTGCCGGGTTTGGTAACCAGCGGATATACCACTCCCGGGGAAACTACTCCTCCGACCTTCAACTCCACCTTTTCATCGAAATTACACCCAATATCGGGTAAAAAGAACTCTTTACTACGCCTTCGGGCAGGAGCTGCCCTTTGTGTGACGATTCACATCATGGCCGCCACCAGAAGTCCAAATACAGCAAATGTATCAGCATATCTGAATTCCCATTATATACTATCTTATCTCTGGCTGGTTCTGCAAAACTTGAATTGGCCACATGTTGAGAAAATTGGTACAACCAAACCTGAGTGAGTTTTCCACACACTTGGTGAAGGATTCCTCCACCTTCACAAAAATTGTAATAGACCTGCACATCAATAGCAATGTCGTATCCATGTACCTGTTCAACATTGAAAGTCTAATCATTAATGTGCCACTCAAGGATGTGTTACGACAATGCCAAATGCTATTCATGTCTGGAAAGTTGATATTTGGACAATGGAAAGTTAACACCATGGCCACTTGACAGGAAAACAACTTGTGACATTTTTTAAACATTTTTTTGAATGGCGAAAAGTCCATCGATTGAAGAAATGAAGAACACCGTGAGGTAAGACGTCGCAGTCCAGCAAAAAAAAAAGTTTAAAAGTTACCTCAGGCATTAAAAGGGGCTAATACATTTTTTCTGCTATTACATTTCTTCACTAAAGAGGCTCAACTATTATTTAGACTGAAGTTAGAAACATTCAACCCCCATTTTCCTTCAACAAACCAGGCGAGAATCCTTCAGGTGTGCAATATTCTCAACCACCATCTTAAGGACTATAAAGAAGTGACCTGTTTCGATTGTACCCTTCTAGTACTCTAAGTGCATGTTATTTTTGTAGAAATTATGTTTGTCTCTCTGTGTTTGAGGAGTGTGTGCTTACTGCATTTTGGGTTCAATGATTTTGTTTTGATTTTAAAATTTGCAAGAAAGCCTGCTTAATGTCTGTTTTTAAAAGGCACCCGTTTAAAGAGATCTTAATACACTCAAAACACATACACCGTGTTGTGGCCAATAGAGAAATGGGAAGACTGGGTAATTATTCCACCACTGGGATGGGATGCCACAGTTCCAAAGTTGTTCCTGTGAGTCAAAATCTCCTGACCTATTTGTGATTCAGTTAACGAAAGAACTGATTCAAGTGAAAATACTGATGGATCCACCACCCTAATGGACAATACAGAGGGTGTAAAGGGAACGTTAGAGTCCCTTTGTAGTCATACTCTGGACATAACAGGAATGAGTGACAATGCCAAGTGATGTGTTAAAACAATATTTTAGTGAATATTGAATAACGATAACTAAAATAATAATAGTGATGTGACAATTATAATAAATAATATAAAGTGAAAGAAGCATTAAGAAAGAATTATAACTATTAAAAGAAAGGAAGAAAGACAATTCTACTTACATACTATATTACAGATATATATTATGTTATAAGCATTAACACAACAGGTCCATTCAAGACAGTTCTCAAATACCCCAGATTAGTCTGTTTCAGGACAGGAACCAAATTTGGTAACATTCCTTTCTGCTGAGATCCAGAATACAGCAGCAGGAATCCAGGCAAGTAGAAGTTCACAAAAAACATTTAAAATCCCAAGAGGATCGAAATAATGTGATTTGTGAATTGTGCGGAAGATTTAAAGCGCGAGGAAGTATTGGTATTGCTTTAAAATAATTAAATAAGACATGTTTCAAATGGAATCAGGAGAAACTGAAAGATGTTAAAATGTTAAAGATCAAGCCAAACGAGAATACAAAACCCTTTTGTTTGAATATAAAAAGCATCTCAATGAAATTCTTGAAACAGCCAAAAGAAATATTGTTTAGCAAAGGAACGGGTTGTTGGCACACAAAGAAGCCATTTTGGTCTAATTCTCTTAAATCGAGAATTTACGACATTTGAGATTAGAAAATGAAGTTAAAAATGAAGATACCACTCCAGCAAAAGAAGAGGTTAACAATTTGTCTGTGGGCTTAGCTGAAACATTCTTTGCAGAGTTAAAGGGCATTGGATAAAGCACAGGTTCTTTTCCGGAGGGTACTGAGGAACAGGGGAATTGGAAGTTCAAATTGCCTCTGCAATTCCCACAAAGTAATTACGTCAGGACTTCTGAGGGATCACTTAGTGCATCTTGTTCGTGTGTCTGGTCTTCGACAATCCAAAGACCGGAACATTTCTTTCAATGGTGTGAGATCACCTGTTGTTACCGATGTGCGTTAATGGGAGTGACCTGCCTCCATTCCTATGTCCCTGTCTTTCTAGATTTTCCTCTGCGGTTTCTGGCAAAACAGTAACTCTGAACACAAAGGGCATGTCTATGATTTCACTACAAATAACAGTCGTGATCGGTGTACATGGACCCTTAAATCATTTTAACCTCCAATTTCCCAGCTTTTCACCATTAAAGAAAATCCGGCAGCAGAATTCTCCATCAATGGGATCTTCTGATCTGCCGGCAGCGCACCCGCACCCGTGAGTTTCCCGACACAATGGGAAACCCCATTGCCCGGCTGCGGGAACACAGAATCCCACATCCGGCAAGGGCATGCCGCGACAGAAAACACAGCTGGCAGACCGGAGAATCCCGCCCCATATCTATCTTTTTTATTTTGATCAAAATTACTCTGGCATTAAAATGTGATAATTCTAAGATGTTTAAATTCTGCTAATCCTACTTGTGAGATGGTCTTGCTCATGTCTTGGTTAGGTTCTTAACATTCTGTAAATACAATGTGAAATGATGAAAAATGAAAATGAAGGACAGTTTTCCTGACGGGAACTGGAGAGGCAGCAAAATGTTGCCAGCTCCACTCTGCTGAAGTGTCCGCAAACCATGTTCATTTGTTTTGGTCCTGTCCAGCGCTGGAGGATTACTGGAAGGCTTTTAGGGTAATCTCTAAAGTGGTGCACGTGAAACTAGACCTGGGCCCTCGGGAGGCCATATTAGGGGTGTCGGACCAGCCAGTGTTGGAAATGGGCGCAAAGGCAGATGTTGTAACCTTTGCCTCATTGATCGCCCGAAGGCAGATCCTGTTAGGGTGGAGAGGTCTCCACCCTGTGCCCTGGCGTGGCGGGGGGACCTGCTGGAATTCTTGACTCTTGAAAAGTTCAAATTTGAGCTGAGGGGAAGGATGGAGGGGTTCTACAATTCATGGGCGTTATTCATTATGCACTTTTGAAAATTGGATCACATTGAAAATTAGGGTGGGGGGAGGGTTGGGTGGAAGGGGACTGTATGTGTTAATGGTGACTATGGGGCATTCCTGATTCCTTTTTGTCATTTGTTTATGTCAACATGCGGGCTAATGTTTGGGGTTTGGTGGGAGGATGGGATTGTTGTTATTGATATGGGGATTGGCATTACATTCGTTACTGATCATTGTTTATTATTGGGTGTAAATTTGGGAGAAAATGTGAAAAAGGAGGAGAATAAAAATATTTTAAAAAACAAACAATCTATGATTTGGACAGTAAGCTAGAAACATCCAACCTCTGTTTTCTTTAAAGAAACCAGGAAAGAATCCTTCAGCGCTGCAACATTTTCAACCACTATTTTAAGGACTGTAAGGAAGTAACCTGTTTCTGTTCTACCCTTCTAGTAATCTAAGTTAAACAAGACAAGGAAACACACTCCTTGAGTCTGGCATCTTTGACCACTCGGCTATAGTGACAAGCTGCTGCATGTTAATTTTCAAGAAATCATCTTTCCTTGTGTATATGTGTCTTTGTGTTTGTGGAGTAAGTGTTTGTTGCATTTCACATTTTGGATTTTGTGACACATAAATATATTTTCTTTTGATTTTTAAATTTACAAGAAACCCTGTTTTGAGTCTGTTTTTAAAAATAAAGATGATTGAAAAGGGGGGCTTAAAACACACCTTCTCAGACATACACTTTGTTACATTCGATAGAGAAGTGGGAAGACGGAGAAATTAGCCCGTATCTCTCCCTTGTTTGGAACAGATTTCATAGACATTGATGCGATATGCACTATATCATGGCAAGCTAGATGCACCACTATTTTCTGAGTCTGTATTAATCAAACTTACAAACTTAGTAACTCTTGCAGTAGCGTTCAACTTCAATGACGCCCTGTATGCCCAAATAGATGGTGTTGCCATGGGATCCCCTCTAAGCCCAGCTCTCACTAATATTTTTGTCGGTTCCCATGAGAAACACATTTTCAATGGAATAACCCCTAACCTCCTACCGTTTGCATACTTCCAATTTCTATTAGCCAGGACTTGAAGCTATACAGGCAGATTTTTCAGAAAATAGATTGTGCTAATGAAAGTAGTTAAATGATGTATTTCAATTATATTTGTTATCATGGAATTTTAGAGGATCTGTATGGTTGCCAATGGCAATGATTCCTGTTGCTATAATTTGCTTCACAGCTGTCTTCTAAGAATGCATGGACAAAATAAAAGAGAAATGATCAGAGTCACATAGTTGAACTGCCGCACACTAAACATGGGATTAACTGTGTGGTTTATTGTACTCAGCAAGTGCACAATATCAGATCATGCAAGCTATCTATTTTGCTAGTTCATAACAATCAGTTTACCAAAAACATGATTACAGAACTGTGTTTCTCTTTTAGGTCTATGGACTTTTGACCTGACAGTAACACAACTTCTACAGGAGAATATTCCAGAATCCCAACGAGGAATTGTAAATGGTGTACAGAGTTCAATGAACTATTTGATGGACCTGCTTCATTTCATTATGGTTATGGCAGCTCCTAATCCTCAACATTTTGGGCTCTTGGTTATTATCTCAGTTACGTTTATAATAGCTGGACACACAGTGTATTTTGTATACGCAAAAGGAACTAATGCCCAGGTGGTTTTGGAGCAAGGCAGAAAAGTGAAAAGGACTACTAGTAAAATGGAAAAAGCTGAATTCCTCCAAACATCACAGGATACATACAATACTGAAGCAGGGCTCATCTGAGACATCACTATTAACCAATCTAGACTGTGCATCTGCGTAAGAAGAAGAAAATGCAAATTATTTCTACCTCCCCATTGTGACACCACCAATACTTAGATATTCAACTTCTGCCTGACTTCCTCCACACATGTAGAAGTAAAAATACAACAATTTTACTGTATGTAACAAAAGTTTATGCATAAAAATATTTTCAACAGATTCTAGAAGAATTATTTAAATCTTTATAAATCGCCCTAAAGAGAGGGAAGAAACTTAACTTATGGTCAGTGGAAAACCAAACCAAATGGTGCATCAAAAACTCATTGTTCCAGCTTATCAGGAAGATACATGAATCGGTCTTTGAGTACTAGTTATGCTTGCATAAAAGTATTGTCTTCTAATCAGTTCACATAAAAGGTTAAACATGGCCTTTTCCTGGTAATTTTATCAAACCCTGAGTTTTTTTATATTTACTGTCAGAGGCGTTGTTGGTGGGGCAGAAAGAAATAGTAATTGGGGTAACTCCCAACTTCCTGGAAAACTTACAATGTTCCATTTGAAGTTGTAAGGAAATTGCCATTTTGGGTACTTTGAATCAAAAATAGCAGTGCCTAATTTTTAACAATATTCTGTACCATCTATCGGGGGAATTTTAAATGGAACTGGAGACTTAGCCATTGGCCCCTCACTCTTGACACCCCCCCCCCCCCCCCTCCCACCCTGTAGCCATCTGGGATGGCCACTTCCACAATACAAAATGGACATTTGCACAGATTGCAGAGAAAAATGGACAATGCTAAGAAAGCAGGCAGGCACAGAGCCTGTCTGCATATTGGAGAAACAGCTCCCAGACGAGCCTGAAACTGTAGGCCCATTAGCATATGATTGGCCCATCTCCAGGAACAAAGGAAGATACTTAAGTAACCGATCTGGCCCCAGACCTCACGGCGCCAGTTCCCCAAACCGAAAGCAGAAAACAAAGCAGGCCAACGGTCACCTAGGACACGCCCAGCCATCAGGGCACCCACCCCTTCATTGGTCAGGATCAATGCGGATGATCAAGATGCGGTCCAATTAATTGGGTCCAAGTTCAAGGCCCGCCCAATAGCGCGCGAAGCCCCCTTCAGGTATAAGAAGGAGGCCCCAAGAAAGAATCGCTCTCTTGGACTCGGCTCTCACAGCGGAGAGACCCGTCCACCAGCTACACCAGAAACAAGTAAGTCCAAGGTCAACACTCACTACCAGACGGACGACCTTAGCTGTTCCCCTCTACCACTTCGGCCCCAGCAGCCTCAGAACCGAACAACGGCCATTGTTCCTCTGACTGGGTGGGTGCCCGAAGCTAAGTATAGGCTTTAGCAGTAGTGATAATTTAGTCTGTAGTATTTCATGCATGAATAGATATTGCTGCGTATGCAAATAAATAGTATTGACTTTGAACTAAGTAACTGGTGTACCGACTCTTTGATCGGTATTCGGGTTTGAACCTTGTGGCGGTATCGAAAGATACCTGGCGACTCTAAAGCAAACGTAATTAGAATTAAGGAAGGCGACCATATTGACCGCCATATTTAGAAACAACCAAAGAGAGCAACATCCCCCCCCCCCCCCCCCCCGGCAGTTACACTAGATACCTGTATGAAACCAGCAGTCTTTGTTTAAACTTGCAGGTTAGGTCCTGATGAAATCAGGAGTTGGAGCCAGAAGAGGCTACCAGCAAGGTAGGTTTTATTAAATGTTTTGTAGTGTCCTTGTGTGTCTGGCTATCAGCAACAGAAGGAGTGTATCTTCAAGCCTCTTCCAAAAAACATAATTGAGGCCAGTTCTGGGGGCAATGGGACATTTCCAGGCTGAATGGTTGCACCCGAACAGAGTTAGGACCAATCTCCTTGTCAGGCAGTTTGCTAGTGCTGTTGGGGAGGGTTTAAACTAACTAGGCAGGGGTTTGGCAACAGGAACCACATTAGAGAGGTTCACAAAGAATTGAGAAAGAAAGACGTCTTAGTAAAAAATATCAAGGTAGGATCAGAGTAAGAGGTTCTTGTAATAACATTTCATTTGGGTTTGCAGTGCATGTATGGGACTGCATGGAGTGTGGCAAATAAGTATAGTGAGCTGTGAGCACAGGTAGGTGTGTGGGAATATGATGATGTGGCAATAATGGAGACCTGGCTCAAAAAGGAGAAAGATTGGGTACAAAATATTCCTTGATACAGGTGTTGAGGAACGATAGGGAAGGAAAGAAAGTAAGAAGGGTGGCAGTATTGATTCAGCAGAATATTATAGTGCCCAGGAGAGATGATGTCCGTGAGAGATCAAGGACAGAATATATTTGGGTTGAGCTAAGAAACACGAGAGGCAGCTGTGTAAGGCAGACTTCTTCCTGGTGAGGGACAGAATTCTTGCCTCATAATAATTAAAGACCAACAGCAAAATAATTAAAGTAGCCAAACTGGAAGCCAGCTGGCCCCGATATTTGCACTGGGCTGCAAAGAGCTCGCTTTCAGTGCATAATCAAGCCCAATGTCCTTGATTTTATAGTCTATGGCTCTATTTATAACGCCCAGGATTCTGTCTGCATTCAAAGTCACATTTTGCACATATACTCCCAGGTCTCACTGTTCCTGCACCATTGATAGAATTGTATTTTATATACCCTTCTTTGTTCTTCATCCAAAATATATCACTTCATACTAAAAATATTGAAATGAATCTGCCATGTGTCCACCTCCACTAGCCTTCAAACCTATCATTAACCTCATCACAGTCACAATACGTTTTACATAATTTGCAAATTTATTCGATTGGCTCCACTTTTGCTGGCAAGTCTATTATGTTGCACTTTAGCAAATACATTTTTGGAAGTCCATGGGCGGGATTCTCCGACCCCGCGCCGGGTTGGAGAATCGCCAGGGGGGGGGGGGGGGGGGGGCGATTCACGCGATAACACACCGCTGATTCTCCGGTCAACGCAGCCCCCCGGCGATTCTCCCCACGCGATGGGACGAGTGCCCGCCGAGTTAGGCCGAGTCCCAGCGGCGCCGTTCTCGTATGGTCCTACCCAGCGGGACCTCGGCGTTCATACTGCGGGGGGTGGCCTGGTGGGGAGAGGGGGGATCCGACCCCGAGGGGGACCTCCACGGTGGCCTGGCCCGCGATCAGGGCCTACCGATCGGTGGACTGACTTACTTTCCAAATATTGACTGGAAAAGATATAGTTCGAGTACATTAGAGGGGTCGTTTTTTGTACAGTGTGTGCAGGAGGGTTTCCTGACACAGTTTGTTGACAGGCCAACAAGAGGCGAGGCCACGTTGGATTTGGTTTTGGGTAATGAACCAGGCCAGGTGTTGGATTTGGAGGTAGGTGAGCACTTTGGGGACAGTGACCACAATTCGGTGACGTTTACGTTAAGGATGGAAAGGGATAAGTATACACCGCAGGGCAAGAGTTATAGCTGGGGGAAGGGCAATTATGATGCCATTAGACGTGACTTGGGGGGGATAAGGTGGAGAAGTAGGCTGCAAGTGTTGGGCACACTGGATAAGTGGAGCTTGTTCAAGGATCAGCTACTGCGTGTTCTTGATAAGTATGTACCGGTCAGGCAGGGAGGAAGGTGCCGAG
Organism: Scyliorhinus torazame; assembly: GCF_047496885.1. Classification (NCBI taxonomy): domain Eukaryota; kingdom Metazoa; phylum Chordata; class Chondrichthyes; order Carcharhiniformes; family Scyliorhinidae; genus Scyliorhinus; species Scyliorhinus torazame. Next base: position 195,448,121 of record NC_092712.1, on the reverse strand, counting down.
CGAGGGAACCGTGGTTTACCAAAGAAGTGGAATCTCTTGTTAAGAGGAAGAAGGAGGCCTATGTGAAGATGAGGTGTGAAGTTTCAGTTGGGGCGATGGATAGTTACAAGGTAGCGAGGAAGGATCTAAAGAGAGAGCTAAGACGAGCAAGGAGGGGACATGAGAAGTATTTGGCAGGAAGGATCAAGGAAAACCCAAAAGCCTTCTATAGGTATGTCAGGAATAAGCGAATGACTAGGGAAAGAGTAGGACCAGTCAAGGACAGGGATGGGAAGTTGTGTGTAGAGTCTGAAGAGATAGGCGAGATACTAAATGAATATTTTTCGTCAGTATTCACTCAGGAAAAAGATAATGTTGTGGAGGAGAATGCTGAGCTCCAGGTAAATAGATTAGATGGCATTGAGGTACGTAGGGAAGAGGTGTTGGCAATTCTGGACAGGCTGAAAATAGATAAGTCCCCGGGACCTGATGGGATTTATCCTAGGATTCTCTGGGAGGCCAGGGAAGAGATTGCTGGACCATTGGCTTTGATTTTTATGTCATCATTGGCTACAGGAATAGTGCCAGAGGACTGGAGGATAGCAAATGTGGTCCCTTTGTTCAAAAAGGGGAGCAGAGACAACCCCGGCAACTATAGACCGGTGAGCCTCACGTCTGTAGTGGGTAAAGTCTTGGAGGGGATTATAAGAGACAAGATTTATAATCATCTAGATAGGAATAATATGATCAGGGATAGTCAGCATGGCTTTGTGAAGGGTAGGTCATGCCTCACAAACCTTATCTAGTTCTTTGAGAAGGTGACTGAACAGGTAGACGAGGGTAGAGCAGTTGATGTGGTGTATATGGATTTCAGCAAAGCGTTTGATAAGGTTCCCCACGGTAGGCTATTGCAGAAAATACGGAGGCTGGGGATTGAGGGTGATTTAGAGATGTGGATCAGAAATTGGCTAGCTGAAAGAAGACAGAGGGTGGTGGTTGATGGGAAATGTTCAGAATGGAGTTCAGTCACAAGTGGAGTACCACAAGGATCTGTTCTGGGGCCGTTGCTGTTTGTCATTTTTATCAATGACCTAGAGGAAGGCGCAGAAGGGTGGGTGAGTAAATTTGCAGACGATACTAAAGTCGGTGGTGTTGTCGATAGTGTGGAAGGAAGTAGCAGGTTACAGAGGGATATAGATAAGCTGCAGAGCTGGGCTGAGAGGTGGAAAATGGAGTTTAATGTAGAGAAGTGTGAGGTGATTCACTTTGGAAGGAATAACAGGAATGTGGAATATTTGGCTAATGGAAAAGTTCTTGAAAGTGTGGATGAGCAGAGGGATCTAGGTGTCCATGTACATAGATCCCTGAAAGTTGCCACCCAGGTTGATAGGGTGGTGAAGAAGGCCTATGGAGTGTTGGCCTTTATTGGTACAGGGATTGAGTTCCGGAGTCAGGAGGTCATGTTGCAGCTGTACAGAACTCTGGTACGGCCGCATTTGGAGTATTGCGTACAGTTCTGGTCATCGCATTATAGGAAGGACGTGGAGGCTTTGGAGCGGGTGCGGAGGAGATTTACCAGGATGTTGCCTGGTATGGAGGGAAAATCTTATGAGGAAAGGCTGATGGACTTGAGGTTGTTTTCGTTGGAGAGAAGAAGGTTAAGAGGAGACTTAATAGAGGCATACAAAATGATTAGGGGGTTGGATAGGGTGGACAGTGAGAGCCTTCTCCCGCGGATGGAAATGGCTGGCACGAGGGGACATAACTTTAAACTGAGGGGTAATAGATATAGGACAGAGGTCAGAGGTAGGTTCTTTACGCAAAGAGTAGTGAGGCCGTGGAATGCCCTACCTGCTACAGTAGTGAACTCGCCAACATTGGGGGCATTTAAAAGTTTATTGGATAAACATATGGATGATAATGGTATAGTGTAGGTTAGATGGCTTTTGTTTCGGTGCAACATCGTGGGCCGAAGGGCCTGTACTGCGCTGTATTGTTCTATGTTCTATGTTATCCTGGTGGGGGCCTATGGGTCCTCTGTGCCGGGCCCCTGTAGCTCTCCGCCACGTTGCGCCATGTAGCGTCGGGGCCAGCGCGGAGAAGGCAACCCACGCGCATGCGCGAACTCGCGCTGGCCATAGTGCGCATGCGCGGACCTGCAGTGCCCGTTCTGACGCCCGTATCGGCAGCTGAAGCAGCATGAGGCTCTCCAGTGCCGTGCTGGTCTTCTGTGCGGCGCAGGATCGCTGATCCTAGGGGCCTGTTGACGCCGTCGTAAAACGCTCCAGCGTTTACGTCGGCGTCAACACTTAGCCCCAAGACCAGAGAATCCCGCCCCATGCATGTGACATCAACCGCAATTGGCACAATGGTTAGCACTACTACCTCAGAGCTCCAGGATCAATTCCAGCCTTGGGTGACTAAGTGGAGTTTTGCACTTTCTCCCCGTGTCTGTGTGGGTTTCCTCCCACAATCGAAAGATGTGCAGGTTAGGTGGATTGGCCATGCTAAATTTCCCTTTAACGTCCAAAGATGTGCAGGTTAGGAGAGGTTACGAGGATAGGGCGTGAGTGTGGGTAGGGTTCTCTTTCAGAGGGTTGGAGCAGACCTGATGGGCCAGATGGCCTGCTTCTGTACTGTAGAGATTCTATGGTTCACCGACTGCCCAAACCCACTTCAATCCATGGATCAACCCGAATTATTTGTCAACCTCAAGGATTTCCACTCAATAAAAGTGTGGCTGATTTTTTAACCACAAGTTATTTCGTCAGGTGTATGTGCTGGATTCCTGGGAAGCTGTCACAAAACTTTTATTCTACATAAGTCCTAGTTCCCTGAGGCCATCAGACTGCCACTTCAAACTTGGCAGATGACATGAATCGGATCAGTGAATCCCAACAGCACTGCAATGTATGAGAACTGCCCAACCAGATGTATTGTTGAACAAGCCATTGGCATACCAAAAATGCACTTTAGGTACCTAGACAGACGGATGCACCCTTCACTATGCACCAGTCATGGTCTCTAGAATGGCCATGGTACTGTGCAGCGGCAGGGTTTTGACCTGAAGAAGGAATGTAATGCTTAGATCTACTTTGGATTGTTCTGGGGAGGAGGGGAAATACAAAGTTGTCCTTATTAATGAGGCGTTCAGTCAGAGATTTGAACTTTTACAGAGCTGATAGGAAGAGAGTGCTTAAACCAGCTCCTGGCTGTGCTTGATGTCTGACCAGAACTGAGACACAAAATAGAGCTTACCTGCGTGTCTCAGTTCTGGTCAGACATCAAGCACAGCCAGGAGCTGGTTTAAGCACTCTCTTCCAGAACCTCTCTTACAAGCTCAATCAATCCTAAATGAGAACAGAAAATGTCCGCGGGGGAGAAGAGCATCGGGTGTTACTATACGCGGACGACCTGCTGCTGTATGTGGCGGACCCAATGGAGGGGATGGTGGAGGTCATGCAGACTTTGAGGGAGTTTGGGGAGTTCTCGGGCTATAAGCTCAATGTAGGGAAGAGCAAGCTTTTTGTACTACAGGCAGGGGACCAAGAAAGAGGGATAGGGGACCTACCGTTGAGGAGGGCGGAGGGGAGTTTTCGGTATCTAGGGATCCAGATAGCCAGGAGCTGGGGGGCCCTACACAAATTGAATCTGACGAGGTTGGTGGACCAAATGGAGGTAGACTTCAAAAGATGGGACATGTTGCCGCTCTCGTTGGCGGGTAGAGTGCAGTCGGTCAAAATGGTGGTCCTTCCGAGGTTTTTGTTTGTGTTCCAGTGCCTCCCCATCGTGATTACCAAGGGCTTTTTCAAGAGAGTAGGTAGGAGTATTATGGGGTTTGTGTGGGCGAACAAGAGCCCGAGGGTAAGGAGAGGGTTCCTGGAACGCAGTAGGGACCGAGGAGGGTTGGCGCTGCCAAACCTAGGGAACTACTACTGGGCAGCAAACGTGGCGATGATCCGTAAGTGGGTTATGGAGGGAGAGGGGGCGGCATGGGAGAGGATGGAGATGGCGTCCTGCAAAGGAACGAGCTTGGGGGCGCTGGTGACGACACCGCTGCCGCTCTCGCCATCAAAGTATACCACGAGCCCGGTGGTGGCGGCAACGTTAAGGATCTGGGGCCAGTGGAGATGGCACAGGGGTGCAGTGGGAGCCTCGGTGTGGTCCCCGATCAGGGGTAACCACCGGTTTGTCCCGGGGAAGATGGACGGGGGGTTCCAGGACTGGCATCGGGCGGGGATTAGAAGAATGGGGGACCTGTTCATCGACGGGACATTTGCGAGCCTAGGGGCACTGGAGGAGAAGTTTGAGCTACCCCCGGGAAATGCATTCAGATATATGCAGTTGAGGGCTTTTGTGAGGCGACAGGTCAGGGAATTCCCGCTGCTCCCGACACAAGAAATTCAAGACAGGGTGATCTCGGGTGTATGGGTCGGGGAGGGCAAGGTTTCGGCAGTACACCAAGAGATGAAAGAAGAGGGGGAAGCGCTAGCAGAAGAGTTGAAGGGTAAATGGGAAGAGGAGATCAAGGAAGGTTTGTGGGCTGACGCCCTGGGTAGGGTTAATTCCTCCTCCTCATGTGCCAGGCTCAGCCTGATACAATTTAAGGTGGTTCACAGAGCGCACCTGACGGGAGCGAGGTTGAGTAGGTTCTTTGGGGTAGAGGACAGATGCGGAAGATGTTCAGGGAGCCCGGCGAACCATGTCCACATGTTCTGGACATGTCCGGCACTGGAGGGGTTCTGGAGAGGAGTGGCGGGAGCAATATCTCAGGTGACGAAAGTCCGGGTCAAGCCAAGCTGGGGGCTAGCAATATTTGGAGTAGTGGACGAGCCGGGAGTGCAGGAGGCGAAAGAGGCCGGCATTCTGGCCTTTGCGTCCCTGGTAGCCTGGCGAAGGATCTTGCTAATGTGGAAGGAGGCGAAGCCCCCTAGCGTGGAGGCCTGGACAAACGACATGGCTGGGTTCATAAAGTTGGAGAGGATTAAGTTTGCCTTAAAGGGGTCTGCGCAGGGGTTCTACAGGCGGTGGCAACCGTTCCTAGACTACCTCGCAGAGCGTTAGAGGAAGGTCGGTCAGCAGCAGCAGCAACCCTGGGGGGAGGGGGGGAGGAGGGGAGGGGGGAACGAGGGATTGTTTGAGGGGACGGATGAGCGGGGGATAACATGGAGGGTGGGGGAAACTGGCACGAATGGGCGAGAGCCAGTGTATAAAGCTATGTAAATATATCATCTTACCATGTATATATCTTGCTCAGGGCGATTTTGTGTTATTTTGTTACGGGGGGAGGGGGGGGGGGGGGTTATTGTTTGTAAGGGGAAAAAATTGTTTTGTTAAAAAACTTTAATAAATATATATTTTTTAAAAAGTAATGAAGAATGGGCTAGATAGAAACGTGATGCAAAACAAATTCATGTGAGTGAACATAAAATTAAGAACATTACATTTTATCGTACACTCCTCTGTATCTTTGTGCAATAACAATATTCAGCCATGATTGAATGGTGGAGTGGACTCGATGGGCCGAATGGCCTTACTTCCGCTCCTATGTATTATGGTAATATTCCTCCTTTTCCTACCACAAGAAGAGATAGAGGCAGGCTGCTTACATCCTTGCTCTGAGATTTTCTTGGCTGCTGACTTCTGATGCCCATGAGGGCCCTACCAAAAAAATACATTTACACTTGTGTAGGGGTAAACTTGGGCATTGGAGTAATGGCAGCATTTTGGGCACCAAGGTGACTAACTGTCCCCTATTTTACAGGACTGTCCTCCATTTTAGGTGGTAAATTGCCCTTAGTGACCAAAAAAGGTTAGGAGGGGTTATTGGGTTACGGGAGTAGGGTGAAAGTGAGGGCTTAAATGGGTCGGTGCAGGCTCGATGGGCCGAATGGCCTCCTTCTGCACTGTATGTTCTTTATCTATGTCTATTTTGACTGTCCCGCTAAAGAACAACTTTTGCACCATGTTTGTGGGACAGCCTGTGGGAGGCTGATCCTGGGAGCCTTGAATGATTCCAATAGGATTGCAAATGTGTCAGCCAGCAAATAGATGGTAATATTGTGAGCAAACAAGATACTATGTAAGTTTCAGTTGATTTTAATCGCACCCCACTCCCTCGCTTGCTGTTCTTGTGGTCTCAAACCCCTCCTCTCCACCCCCTCATGTTTAAACTCTGCTTAACAACCTGCTCCCACTCTCCTGTCGCCCCTGCTCTTCAAGGTCACCAGCATCCCTCTCCCCCTCAGTGCTCCCAAGGTCGAATTCTCCCTCATATTACTTCGTAACAATCGACCACTCTGCAGAGCATTGACTGATGGGGAGCGGAAACAGGTGAGAAGTAGAATGGTTTTGACTCCGTATATCCCTTTTTGCATCAACCCTCGCCTGGACAGTAGGTGGCGGGGTGACCCCGAGGTGGGGGAGGCAGTGTCTCCATAGCTCGAGGTGGCGGTGTGACCCCCAGGTGGAGGCAGCAGTGCCTCCAGGGTTCTAGGTGGCGCTGTGACTCCCAGGTGGAGGCAGCAGTGCCTCCAGGGTTCTAGATGGCGCTGTGACTCCCAGGTGGAGGCAGCAGTGTCTCCAGCGCTCTAGGTGGCGCTGTGACGGGCTCGAGGTGGCGCTGTGACCCTGAGGAGGCGGCGGCGGCGGCGGCGGCCCGTTTCCGGTGTGATTCTCTTTCCGGTGACGAATTTCTTGGTGCCGGCGGTGTGCAGAGTGATCCGGACAAAGATGGTCAAAATGAGTAAAGAGACGAAACAGCGGTTGCAGCAGGTGTTCCGCTGTGGACAGTTCGCCATCCGCTGGGGATTCATCCCGACCATCCTGTACCTGGGTCAGTCTGGGCGATGGGAGCGGGAGGGAGGCGGGTTGGGTACTATGCTCGTGAATTCACCTTGTCCACAGTCAGGCATCGTCTGAGCCCTGGATTGAGTTCCCATCCCCAGACCCCATCCTTCACAAAGATCTGCTGCCCCTTCACATCTGCTCCTGAAACTCTTGTCCTTGCCTTTTTCATTTGTACAAGGGGCTATTTTAATATTCCATGTCTTGGCAACTTATCCAAAACTCCTCAGTCCATATCTTATCTGCATTGTCCATGTCACCTATCATTGCTGTCCTATCAAACTGGCTCTGGCATCCCAGTATCTCCCAATTTAAAATTCATCTATTAAAAGAAACATTTGTGGACTCACCCACGTCTCTCCCTCTAACCTGCAATACCCTCACTATATCTCCGACTCTGGCATTCTCTCTCCTTTCACCCAGCCCTCAGCAGCTGTGTGTTCAGCCATCAAGGCCCTGTACTCTGGAAGACTCTTTCCAATCCTTTCCCTCTCCATTTCCCCCTTCACTTAAAAGCTACCACTTTGACCAAGCTTTGCATCGCCCTGTTTAGTATTTGCTTCCTTATCGCTTGAAAAAAACGCATTGTTGAAGATTTTTGTCTTGCACTCAGAAGACAGTTGGATACCGAATTGTAAATGTGTAAGATAAGAATGTAATTTTTCCGCAAATCTCAAATTCTGTACCACCAAATGACTACTGCCTTTGCATACTGCTGGCATTTTCCTGATCACACGTCTGTGGAGCACCTTGGGATTTACTTCTACTTTAAAGAAGCTTTACGAATACAAGTTAATGTAATCTTTAATGCTTAAGAAAATTAAGAATTTTTGCAAAGTTATCTGAAAAGCTATGTTTCTTTAACTTGCATAAATAGTGTAACAAAATCCGTGGTGTTGGGGTGGGGGGTGGGGGGGGGGTGGTGTTGGGGTGGGGGGTGGGGGTGGGGGGGGGTGCTTGGTGTGGTGGCACAGTGGTTCGCACTGTTGTTTCACAGTGCCAGGGTACCAAGTCCCATTCCTGCTTGGGTCACTGTCTGTGCGGAGTCTGCACGTTCTCCCTGTGTCTGCGTGGGTTTCCTCCGGGTGTTCCGGTTTCCTCCCACACTCCAAAGACATGCAGGTTAGGTGGATTGGACATTCTGAATTCTCCCTCGGTGTACACGAACAGGCGCAGGAGTGTGACGACTGGGGGCTTTTCACAGTAACTTCATTGCAGTGTTAATGTTAGCCTACTTGTGACAATAAAGATTCTTATTATTATTAAATGCACATTTAACAAGTATATAATGTTGACAGGTTACTTGGCCTGGCCTGCAAAACTTATTTTATTTTAGCACAAGTATTTTATATATTAGAGACTGGGAGAGCTGCCGCTTAGAATGGTAGGAAGGAGCTTTCGATATCTGGGAAGCCAGGTGGCCCCGGAATGGGAGGCACTGCACAAGTTAAACCTATCCTGGCTCGCAGAACAAATGAAAGAGGACTAAGAGATGGGACATGCTCCCGCTATCACTGGTGGGGAGGGTGCAGACCGTGAAACTGATGGTCCTCCCTAGATTCCTGTTTGTCTTTCAGTGCCTCACCATCTTCATCCTCGAGGGCCTTTTTCAAGCGGGTAAATAATGTTATTTCGGGCTTTGTGTGGGCAGGTAAAACCCCGCGAGTGAAGAAAGTGTTGCTGGAGCGCAGTCAGGGGGAGGGTGGGTTGGCAAGGCCGAACTTTTGCAATTACTACTGGGCGGCTAATATAGCCATAATTAGGAAGTTGGTAGTGGGGAGGGGTCGGTGTGGGAGCGGATAGAGGCGGCGTCATGTAAAGACACAAGTTTGGGAGCATTGATAACGGCACCTCTCCTGTTCTCGCCGGCCCGATACTCCACAAGTCCGGTGGTGGTGGCGGCTCTGAGAATCTGGGGGCAGTGGAGGAGATATAAGAGAGTGGAGGGAGCATCGGTTTGGACCCCGATTTATAATAATCATTGGTTTGTACCGGGTAGACTGGATGGTGGGTTCCAGAGATGGCAACGGGCAGGAATTAGGACGATGGGGGATCTATTTATAGATGGGAGCTTCCCCAGCTTGAAAGCCTTGGAGGATAAATTTGAATTGCCAGCAGGGAATGGGTTTAGGTATCTGCAGGGGCGAGACTTCTTGAGAAGGCAGGTTCCTGCCTTCCTGCTGCTGCCGCCACGGGGGATACAGGACAGAGTAGTCTCCAGTACCTGGTGGGAGAGGGAAGGGTATCAGATATTTATCAGGAACTTTTGGCTTTTGGAATCGGAGGAAACTCCGGTGAAGGAGCTTAAGGGCAAGTGGGAAGACGAGCTCGGAGGAAAGATAGAGGCGGGTCTGTGGGCAGATGCCCTAAACAGGATTAATACATCCTCATCATGTGCCAGGCTTAGCCTGATACAATTTAAGGTAGTCCACCGGGCACACGTGACGGTGGCCCGGATGTGCAAGTTTTTGGGGGTAGAGGACAGGTGTTCGAGGGAAGCCCAGCAAATCATGTCCACATGTTCTGGGCATGCCCGAAGCTTGGAGGGTTTTGGCAGGGTTTCGCTAAGGCAATGTCCACGGTACTCAAAATATGGGTGGTGACAAGTCCGGAGGTGGCAATCTTTGGAGTGTCGGGAGAGCCGGGAGTTCAGGGGGCGAAAGAGGCCGACGTCTTGGCCTTTGCATCCCTGGTAGCCCGGAGACAAATCTTATTAATGTGGAGGGACTCAAAGCCCCCAAGTGCAGAGACCTGGGTTAGTGACATGGCTGGGTTTCTCAGTCTCGAGAAAATAAAGTTTGCCTTAAGAGGGTCAATGGTCGGGTTCACCCGGAGGTGGCAGCCGTTCGTCGACTTTCTCGGGGAAAATTAAAATGTCAGCAGATGCAGTATTCCAGGCGGGGGAGGGGGGCGGCGGATTGTTTTATGGTTGGGGTGTGTGAAGATTGGGATGGGGTGGAAATGTTTATTGTACCTGTTTATGTCACTGTTATTATTATAAAAACTTGCAAATACCCTAATAAAAATATATTTTTAAAAAAGTATTTTGTATATTATGGGACAGGTTAGTGGTTGGCTCTGCTGCCTTACAGTGCCAGGGACCGTGTTCAATTCAGCCTTGGGTGACTGTGTAGAGTTTGCATGTTCTCCCCGTGTCTGCGTGGGTTTCCTACGGATTCTCCGGTTTCCTCCCACAGTCCAAAGATGTGCTCCAAAAAAAAGGTTAGGTGGGTTACGGGAATAGGGTGGGGGCATGGACCTGGGTGGGGTGCTCCTTCGGACTTGATGGGCCGAATAGCTTTTGTACTATAGGGATTCTATGAAATCACCATGGAAAATGTATCAATATGAGTTGGATTTTGCTGTAGAAGTAACAGTAATCATGCTGTCAGTTACTAAAAGTGTAAATTGGATGCTGCGTGTCGAGGTAAAGTGCGGCAATTGTGATGCTGCTGCTCAAAGCTGGCCTACTCCTCCGAAAGCTGGGCTATACTGATCTCTCACAGAGATCCACCATTGAAACACACAAAACAGAATGAAGTTGCTGTCCTAGCATCATAGATTCCCAATAAACAGACCAGAAAAAGACTATATTGTCCATTTTGATGTGAGTGAATTTTTAGTGGTATGATAAATCGTAATTACTGCCAAAGAAGCTCTGAAACTGAAAATTACAATTTATAAATCTGGAGTTGCATTTCTTGGGATTTTTAATGTGTATGGAGATTTTCCGAAGAAATAACTTTTAAAAATCTTTCTGCATATTTTATTTCTCAAATCAATTTTACTTTCTCTTTATTTCGCTTTCGATGTCTAATTTGAGACCAAATTCACTATTCTAACTGGTTCAGACTCTGGCAATTCTTTTTCAGTCTGGCTCTTTGAGGAGATGTACAATTGCTTCCCCTGTAGAGGGTGCTCGAATTGGTTGCAAAAACCTCTTTGGGAGTCTGGGTAAAATCTGGTTGAATGCATTTCGTGTAGCCTTCACTTTATAAGTGTAAAATTAACTTTTATTGCATTTTGTTTCTTCTTCTTCCATCGTGACTGTCTAAAATGTTTTTTTGTTACACCTGAACTTACAGGAGTAGAATTTCCACGATAACATCAACGAAAACTCTGGAGAAATTACATAAATGACTAGCAGGAGATCGGGAGAATCCTTGCAAAAATTGTACGTCGCTAAATTTCATAGAATCGTAACAGCACAAAAGGAGGCCATTCGCTCCACGCTGTCTGTGCTAGCACCCGCACAGTGCCATTCCTCTGCCTTTTTCCTCGTCGCCCTGCAATTTTTTCCTTTTCATATAATGATTCAATTACTTTATGGCCCTGCTTCCACCACACTCTTGAGCAGTGTATTCCAGATCAGTTCAGCTCAGTTGGCTGGACAGCTGGTTCATGATGCAGAATGAGGCCAACAGTGCGGGTTCAATTCCCATACCGTCTGAGGTTATTCGTGAATGTGATCCTCAGGTTAAATCATCACCAGTCAGCTCTCCCGCTCAAAGAGGAAAGCAGCCGATGGTCACCTGGAACTATGGCGACTTTATCTTTTTATTCCAGATCTGTATGAAAATGTTTTTCTTCATGCCACCATTGCTTCTTTTACCAATTGTGCCCTTTGGTTCTCCATCCTTTCACCATTGGGAACAGTTTATCTCTACCTACTTTGTCCAACCCCCTCATGGTTTTGAATACCTCTATCAAATCTCCTCTCAATCTTACTTATCCAAGGAAAACAGCCGATACTTTTCAATCTATAACTGAAGTTCCACATCCCTGGAACCATTCTCATTAATCTTTCTGCACCCGCTCTAATGCCTATAAAGCCTACTTCTTTGAATTAACCTCTAATTACTGGCTAACTTCTATTGCTTCCAGCTTTGGTCTATGTATGAAGATGCTGTTGTGAATGTTGTTTTCCTTAATGTTGTCTTCAGCTGGCCTCTCGCCATACTCCTGATTCTTGATCAGGTAAATTTACGATCCAGTACAGCTCTGTGCTCCAGCCAAAGCTGCCTGAATCCATTTGGGGTCTGTCGTCTTGTTTCCACGTCGTTTAACAGTTTTGCACTGGGGATAGCTTGACGGATTAAAAATTTGCTTGTGGATAATATGTACCTTGAACAGTAAAACTCGAACTTGCCAAAAAAAAAATCTTGGACTGGGACCTATTTAGCATCAGATGTCCTTTTATAATTTAGAGTACCCAATTCTTTTTTTCCAACTTAGGGGCAATTTAGTGTGGACAATCCACCTACCCTGCACATAGAACATACAGTGAGAAGGAGGCCATTCGGCCCATCGAGTCTGCACCGACCCACTTAAGACCTCGCTTTCACCCTATCCCCATAACCCAATAACCCCTTCTAACCTTTTTTTTTGGTCACTAAGGGCAATTTATCATGGGCAATCCACCTAACCTGCACACCTTTGGACTGTGGGAGGAAACCTGAGCACCTGGAGGAAACCCACGCAGCCACGGCGAGAACGTGCAAACTCCGCAGGCAGTGACCCAGCGGGGAATCGAACCTGGGACCCTGGCGCTGTGACGCCACAGTGCTATCCACTTGTGCTACGGTGCTGCCCGAATCTTTTTAGGTTGTGGGGGTGAGACCCACGCAGACATGGGGAGAATGTGCAAACTCCACACACTGACCCGGGATCGGGATCGAACCGGGTCCTCGGCACCGTGAGGCAGCAGTGCTGTCCTTTGGCATCAGATTACTGTCCTTTTTTAAAAAAAAAATTCATTCTCCTCTCTCAAACCACAATACAGTTTTCTTCGAAAATGTAGAAAATAGATGAAAGCATGTAAAGAAAAGCTCGATGTCCTGGCACATTTGCCACTTGTGGGATTTGTGTTGGCAAATGGATGTGGACACGGTTAAGGGGCACCTGGAATGTCTTAGTGGATAGGTTGGATGGACTGGGCTTGTTTCCATTGGAGTTTAGAAGAGTAAGGGGTGACTTGAAGCTTATAAGATCCTGAACATAATTGACGATGTGGAAATGATGGTGCTTCCTCTTGTGGGTGAGTCCAGAACTAGGGGGCACTGTTTTAAAATTAGGGGTCACCTTTTAGGACAGAGATGAGGAGAATTTTTTGAGGGTTGTGCGACTTTGGAATTAGCTGCCTCAGTTGAGGTGCGGTCATTGAATGTTTTTAAAGCCAAGGTAGAAGAATCATATAGAATTTACAGTACAGAAGGAGGCCATTCGGCCCATCGAGTCTGCACCGGCTCTTGGAAAGAGCACCCTACCCAAGCCCACACCCCCACCCTATCCCCATAACCCAGTAACCCCACCCAACACTAAGGGCGATTTTGGACACTAAGGGCAATTTAGCATGGCCAATCCACCTAACCTGCACAAAGATAGATTCTTGTTGGGCAAGGGAGTCAAAGATCATCGGGGTAGATGGGAATGTGGAATCTGAAACACAAAGAGATTAGCCATGATCTTATTTAATTTAAAAAAAATGTATTTTATTACAAACGTGTATCAAAACCGGTTACAGCGAATAAACACCCCGGGAAACATACTTCCCAACAATCAACTATACAGTCTGTACAGATCTTTCCCCTTTTTCACCGCCCCTCCCTCGCAATGAACAGCCCCTCAAACACGGTCACAAACATCCTCCACCTTTCCTCAAACCCCCCTGAAGAGCCCCTTAACTCATACTTTATCTTCTCATATCGCAGGAAGTCGGGCAGGTCACCCAACCAAGCCGCTACCTCTGGTGGCGATGCCCACTGCCACTCCAGCAAAATTCGCCGCCGTGCAATCAGAGAAGCGAAGGTCAAGATATCGGCCTTCCTCCTCTCCCTGAGCTCCGGCTTCTCTGAAACCCCAAATATCGCCACCAAAGGGTCCGGATCCTCCACCTCCTCCACTACCCTGGCTAAGACTGCGAACACTGCCACCCGGAATCTTCCCAATTTTCCGCAACCCTAAAACATGTGCATGTGATTCGCTGGCCCCCGCCCACACCTCTCACACTCATCTGCTACCCCCTGAAAGAACCCACTCATTCTCGCCTGAGTCATATGCACCCTGTGCACCACCTTAAACTGTATCAGGCTCATCCTTGCACAAGAGGAGGTCCTGTTTACCCTACACAGTGCCTCACTCCATACTCCCCAATTGATCTCCATTCCCAACTCCGCTTCCCATTTCTCCTTGATCTTCACCACTTGCTCGCCTCCCTGCTCCCTCAGCCAATTCTTCCCTCTCCTTTCACTTCCGGAAGCAGCAGTCGCTTCAGCAGGGTGGTATTCCGGTAATCTAGGGAACCCCTTCCAGAACTTTCACACAAAGTCCCTAACCTGCAGATACTTGAATTCAATCCCCCTCGGCAGCTCTACCCTCTCCCTTAGCATGATCTTATTTAATGATGGAACAAGCTGGAGGGGCTGAATGGCCTACTTCTGGTTGTTTTGTATGTTTCTATGCAAGTGCGTTTGGACCATAGTAATTTTGTAGAGGATGGTCCCATTCTGAGGCAATGAGATGTTTTAAACGCATGTGTTGCAATTAGATTGTTTGGAGGATATCACCTTATTGGACTATAAGTTTGTAATACTTTGTAATTTATAGTGCCTTATTGGAGTATCCTGTTTTGTTTAATTGTATCATTGTTTTGCGTTTTGTAGTTTGGATTCCTAAAGTATGTTGAGAAACTTCATCGAAGGGTATGCAGTAACTACTAAAATATGTACTATATGAATGCTTTAGGAGGAGTTTACAACAAAACAGATTTGGCTTCCAGGGTACCGAGACAATAAACTTTAAACAGGATTTGGGTTACGCATGTTCTTCTACTCCCAGAATTACGCATCTCATTGACACATGACCCATCGCTTAGTCACTGACAGAGACTTACCATGTTCCAATAGAGGAAGTGAGATGTTCTGAGGGGGTCATTCTGTTTTATTTACGCAATTTCTGAGAAGTGATAGATGTGAGTCTTTTGTTTTCATTAATGGAATGTGAGCATCAGAGATGAGGCCAGTATTCCTTGCCCATCTCTAATTGCCTTTGAGATGTTCACGGTGAGCCATAAGACATAGGAGTGGAAGTAAGGCCATTCGGCCCATCGAGTCCACTCCACCATTCAATCATGGCTGATTTCAACTCCATTTACCCGCTCTCTCTCCATAACCCTTAATTCCTCGAGAAATCAAGAATTTATCAACTTCTGTCTTAAAGATACTCAACGTCCCGGCCTCCACCGCCCTCTGTGGCAATGAATTCCACAGACCCACCACTCTCTGGCTGAAGAAATTTCTCCTCATCTCTGTTCTAAAGTGACTCCCTTTTATTCTAAGGCTGTGCCCCCGGGTCCTAGTCTCCCCTACTAATGGAAACAACTTCCCTACATACACCCTATCTAAGCCATTCATTATCTTGTAAGTTTCTATTAGATCTCCCCTCAACCTCCTAAACTCCAATGAATATAATCCCAGGATCCTCAGACGTTCATCGTATGTTAGGCCTATCATTCCTGGGATCATCCGTGTGAATCTCTGCTGGACCCGCTCCAGTGCCAGTATGTCCTTCCTGAGGTGTGGGGCCGAAAATTGTTCACAGTATTCTAAATGGGGCCTAACTAATGCTTTATAAAGCTTCAGAAGTACATCCCTACTTTTATATTCCAAGCCTCTTGAGATGAATGACAACATTGCATTTGCTTTCTTAATTATGGACTCAACCTGCAAGTTTACCTTTAGAGAATCCTGGACTAGGACTCCTAAGTCCCTTTGCACTTCAGCATTATGAATTTTGTCACCGTTTAGACAATAGTCCATGCCTCTATTATTTTATTCAACGTGCAAGACCTCGCACTTGCCCACGTTGAATTTCATCAGCCATTTCTTGGACCACTCTCCTAAACTGTCTAAATCTTTCTGCAGCCTCCCCACCTCCTCCATACTACCTGCCCCTCCACCTATCTTTGTATCATCGGCAAACTTAGCCAAAATGCCCCCAGTCCCGTCATCTAAATCGTTAATATATAAGGAGAACAGCTGTGGCCCCAACACTGAACCCTGCGGGACACCACTCGTCACCGGTTGCCATTCCGAAAAAGAACCTTTAATCCCAACTCTCTGCCTTCTGCCTGACAGCCAATCGTCAATCCATGTTAGTACCTTGCCTCGAATACCATGGGCCCTTATTTTACTCAGCAGTCTCCTGTGAGGCACCTTATCAAAGGCCTTTTGGAAGTCAAGATAGATAACATCCATTGGCTCTCCTTGGCCTAACCTATTTGTTATCTCTTCAAAGAACTCTAACAGGTTTGTCAGGCACGGCCTCCCCTTACTAAATCCATGCTGACTTGTCCTAATCCGACCCTGCACTTCCAAGAATTTAGAAATCTCATCCTTAACAATGGATTCTAGAATCTTGCCAACAACCGAGGTTAGGCTAATTGGCCTATACTTTTCCATCTTTTTCCTTGTTCCCTTCTTGAACAGGGGGGTTACAACAGCGATTTTCCAATCCTCTGGGACTTTCTCAGACTCCAGTGACTTTTGAAAGATCATAACTAACGCCTCCACTATTTCTTCAGCTATCTCCTTTAGAACTCAAGGATGTAGCCCATCTGGGCCCGGGGATTTATCAATTTTTAGACCTCTTAGTTTCTCTAGCACTTTCTCCTTTGTGATGGCTCTGCCCCCTGACTCTCCGGAATTGTTGGGATATTACTCATGTCTTCTACTGTGAAGACTGACGCAAAGTACTTATTCAGTTCCTCAGCTATTTTCTTGTCTCCCATCACAAAATTACCAGTGTCATTTTGGAGCAGCCCAATGTCAACTTTTGCCTCCCGTTTGTTTTTAATGTATTTAAAGAAACTTTTACTATCATTCCTAATGTTACTGGCTAGCCTACCTTCAAATTTGATCCTCTCTTTCCTTATTTCTCTCTTTGTTATCCTCTGTTTGTTTTTGTAACCTTCCCAATCTTCTGACTTCACACTACTCTTTGCCGCATTATAGGCTTTCTCTTTTGCTTTGATGCATTCTCTAACTTCCTTTGTCAGCCATGGCTGCCTAATCCCCCCTCTGATAACCTTTCTTTTCTTTGGGATGAACCTCTGTACTGTGTCCTCAATTACTCCCAAAAACTCCTGCCATTGCTGTTCTACTGTTTTTCCCACTAGGCTCTGCTCCCAGTCGATTTTCAACAGTTCCTCCCTCATGCCCCTGTAGTTACCTTTATTTAACTGTAACACCTTTACATCTGATTCTACCTTCTTTCTTTCAAATTGGAGATTGAATTTGACCATATTATGATCACTGCCTCCTAAGTGCTCCCTTACTTTAAGATCTTTAATCAAGTCTGGCTCATTACATAACACTAAGTCCAGAATGGCCTGTTCCCTCGTGGGCTCCATCACAAGCTGTTCCAAAAAGCCCTCCTGTAAATATTCAATGAATTCCCTTTCCTTGGGTCCACTGGCAGCATTATTTACCCAGTCCACCTGCATATTGAAGTCCCCCATGATCACTGTGACCTTGCCTTTCTGACATGCACTTTCTATTTTGTGGTGCATTTTGTGCCCCCGGTCCTGACCACTGTTAGGAGGCCTGTACATAACTCCCATTATGGGTTTTTTGCCTTTGTGGTTCCTCAACTCTACCCACACAGACTCCACATCATCTGACCCTATGTCGTTTAGTGCTATTGATTTAATTTAATTCCTAATTAACAAGGCATCCCCGCCCCCTCTGCCCACCTCTCTGTCTTTTCGATAGGTTGTGAATCCCTGGATGTTTAAATGCCAGTCCTGAACGCCCTGCAACCATGTCTCTGTGATGCCTACCACATCATACCTGCCAGTCACAATCTGGGCCACAAGCTCATCTACCTTGTTCCGTACACTGCGCGCATTTAAATATAGCACCTTTAATTCTCTATTGACCGTCCCTTTTTGTTTTCTTAGTGTGGTGGACCTTGGTTTACTGAGCCTTTCCATACACTGTGTCATATTTTGTGGGATGGGGACAATCGTAACCACTCTTGAGTTTTGTCTGTTCGTGTTTTTTTGTATTCCTAAGCAGCTACGCTCCCCGCTGATTACTTCACCTCTTGGTTCCCTGACTTTCCCTCCCCCCCCCCCCCCCCCCCCCCCCCCCCAATCTGTAGTTTAAAGTCCTATTGACCACCCTATTTACTCTTTTCGCCAGAACACTGGTCCCAGCTCGGTTCAGGTGGAGACCATCCCAACGGTATAGGTCCCCCCTGTCCCAAAACTGATGCCAGTGTCCCATGAAAAGGAACCCCTCATTCCCACACCACTCTTTCAGCCACGTGTTAACTTCCCTTATTCTTGCCTCCCTATGCCAATTTGTACGTGGCTCGGGCAGTAATCCGGAGATTATGACCCTTGAGGACCTGTTTTTAAATTTGAATCCTAGCTCTTTATAATCTCTAAACAGGTCCTCTTTCCTAGACTTGCCTATGTTGTTGGTACCGACATGGACCACAACAACTGGATCCTCCCCCTCCCTCTCCAGTATCCTTTCAAGCCAGTCAGAGATGTCCCGCACTCTAGCACCGGGCAGGCAACATACTATGTGGGACTCTTTATCCTGCTCACAAAGGATACTATCTATCCCCCTGATAATAGAATCCCCTACAACTACAACTTGCCTATTTACTCCCTCCCCTTGAATGGCCTGCTGAACCATGGTGCCTTGGTCAGCTGACTCATCCTTCCTGCAACCCTGTTCGCCATCCACACAGGGAGCAAGTGCCTCATACCTGTTGGACAGTGTCAAGGGCTGAGGCTCCTGAGTTCCTGACTGCTGGTTCCCTTTACCTGCCTGACTTGCAGTCACAACCTGCTGTCCCTGGCCACTGGCAGGATTTAAACTACTTACTCTGACAGGTGTGACTGCCTCCTGAAACACAGTGTCCAGGTAAGTCTCCCCCTCCCGGATGTGCCTCAGTATTTGAAGCTCAGACTCCAGCTCATCAACTCTGAGCCGGAGCTCTTCGAGCAGCCAACACTTACTGCAGATGTGGTCACTGCAGCTTGCAATGGGATCTGCCAGCTCCCACACCAAGCAGCTCAAGCACATCACCTAACCAGCCATCACTAATTAATTAGTTTAATTTAAGTTTATGGTGGGGGCAGCTTCAGCCAATCAGACACTAATCTACACTGCACTTTTAACTGAAAAACAGCACACTTAGATTAACCACTTACCTTTCCTGGTTACCTCACTGCACCAAACTACCAAATTCTCACTGTCTGTATCTCTCACTCAGGCTGTGTCTCCTTGACCTGCGCAATGCTAATAATATAATATGCTATTAATAATAATATAATATGGCACTTACCTCACACCAATGGATCTTATTATTAGGTTAGAGGAGGAGGGTGGGTGGGAGACACTACACGTGTAGTGTCTCGGGTTTCCTCTCCACCAGAATTTATTGTTTGGCCGGGGGGGGGGCCTTCCCAGAAGTCGAACTTCCGGTTCCCGCCTTATATTAAAAAAAAACAGAAAAGAAGAACAGAAACGGGACTAGGTAAGTGTTTTTAAAGGAGAAACTTACCTCCCAGAAATCACTTGCGCACCGCTCCCACCGAAGTCCCAAGGCCTGCTCCTGTGAAGGTAAGTGTTTTTAAAGGAGAAACTTACCTCCCAGAAATCACTTGCGCACCGCTCCCGCCGAAATCTCAAGGCCTGCTCCTGTGAAGGTAAGTTTTTAAAGGAGAAACTTACCTCCCAGAAATCACTTGCGCACCGCTCCCGCCGAAATCCAAAAGGCGACTGCAATCCAGAGTGCTGTTAGAGAAGGAGTGCAAGGATGTTGATCCAGTGACAACAAAGGGACAGTGATGTATTTCCAAGTCAGGATGATGCATAGAAACAGGCCATTCAGCCCAACTAGTACATGCTGGTGTTTATGGAACCTCCCCCTGCATCCCCATCCTTTCTCCTCTATTAGCATAACCCCTATTCCTTTCTCCCTCATATCTAGCCTCCCTTTGAATGCATCTGTGCTACTCAATCACTCCCACTGGCAGGGAGTTTTACATTCTTACCAGTCTGGGTGAAGAAGTTTCTTCTGAATTCACTCTTTCATTTTTTGATGACTATCTTGGTGACTATCTGGCCTCTTGTTTACTCTTTCCCACTACTGGAAATGTTCCCTCTGTGTCTACTCTTACCAAAACTGTTCATAATTAAAGACATCTATTACATCACCCCTGAGCTTTCTCTTTTCAAGAGAATAGAGACCCAATCCAGTCTGCTCATTCTCTCCTGTTGAGTATAACCTTGCAGTTCTGGTTTCAGCCTTTTAAAGCTTTTTTGCATCCTCTTCTATCATTTTTTACAAAATGGCAACCAGAATTGTACACCATACTCCGCAAGTGTAATTTCAACAAGGTTTGATACAAGTTTTGAATAACTGCTCCAATTTTCAATTCTGCAATTCAAAAATAAACCCCAGTCCTTATAAAGAAGGCAAAAGCACATGGGATACAGGGTAATTTGATGAGATGGATTCAAAATTGGCTTAGTTGTAGGAGACAGAAGGTTATGACAGACGGCCGCTTTAGTGACTGGAAGCCAGTGTCAGTGGTGTACCACAGGGATCTGTACTGGGTCCCCTATTGTTTGTCATTTATATAAATGAAATAGATAACTGTGGGCGGTAGGAACAGTACATTTGTTGATGACACACAGATTGGCCAGGTGGTTAACAGTGAGGTTGAGTGTCTTGGGTTACAGGAAGATATAGACGGGATGGGCAGATAACTGGCAGATGGAATTTAACCCTGAAACGTGTGAGGTGATACACTTTGGAAGGAGTAATTTGACAAGGAAGTCAGTGAATGGCCTGACACTGGGAAGTTCCAATGAACTCGAGTTGTCCATAGATCTCAAAAGGCGGGAGGGCGGGCTAATAGGGTGGTGAAAAAGGCATATGGGACACTTGCATTTATCAATTGAAGCGTAGATTACAAAAGCAGGGAGGTCATGTTGTAGTTGTATAGAACTTGGTGAGGCCACAGCTGGAGCACTGTGTGCAGTTCTCATCACCACATTATAGGAATGATGTGATTGCATTCGAGGGGGTGCAGAGGAGATTCACCAAGATGTTGCCTGGGACGGAACCTTTAAGTTATGAAGAGAGGTTGGATAGGCTTGGGTTGTTTTTGCAGGAGCAAAGTGGCGACTTGATCGATGTGTGCGAGATTATGAAGGGCATGGACAGGGTGGATAGGGAGCAGCTATTCCCTTTAGTCAGAGGGTCAGTTACAAGGGGACACAAGTTCAAGGTGAGGGGTCGGAGGTTTAGGAGGGGATGTTCGGAAAAACCTTTTTACCCAGAGGGTGACGATCTGGAAGGTGATAGAGGCGGGTTGCCTGACATCCTTTAAAAAGTACCTGAATCAGCACTTGGCATGTTATGATAGTCAAGACCATTAAACGAGTAATGGCAGATGGGATAAGGTACGTCAGCCGAAGGGCCTCTTCTGCACTGTACCTTTCTGTGATTCTGCTATCGGTATGACTTTATTAATCTATATAATTTGGTTTAATGATTTGTGTATTTATATCTCTTTCCCCATCCAGATCTTTGTTTCTATATTCCATTTATCAAGTTATATTCCAAGAGGAAGTGGCCAGCTTATCTTTTGTACCAAAATGTAATATGTGTTGAAATTCATTTGCCAATTAAATGTCTTCAAGTTTATTAATGCCATCATGTAATTTGTTGCTGGCATTCTCTGTTGACTATCGCCCCTTTCCTCCAGTTTGGTGGCATTCGCAAACTTTGAAATTGTTTCTGATTTCAATGTCAAAATCGTTAATGTAGATTGTGAAATTGTAAACACATTCAATTTACCCAGTTTACCCAGCACTGATCCCTGTGAGATCAAACGAGCAGAAATAGTTTCTCTCTCTGGTGAATCCCTTCATTATTTTGAACATCTTGTTTAGTTCATTCCATAAACTTCTTGGTATCGACATTTGGCTGTGCTTTTGCCTGACCTGGGAGTACTCACTCCTGCATTGGGAGTGCTACACTATTGGCCTGCCACTTGATAAGCAGGACACACAATGCTCCTAATTAATCTTTTCAAAATGAGTGGGATTAGCCAATCCAGACCGTGGGTTTCAAAAAGCTTAGAGTAGAAAAAGGCAAAAAAAATAAAGTTTGAGTCAGATACTGAGATTTCAATCCTGCAGAAAGCCTAGGAGAGTATAGATGCAACATGAAATTAAAACAAACACGGGGAGAATATGCAAACTCCACACGGACAGTGACCCAGAGCTGGGATCGGGCCTGGGACCACAGTGCCATGAGGCAGCATGTTAACCACTGCGCCACCATGCTGCCCTATCAGCATCCATTCCTGAGACTAAATATTGACGCTGAGGCGCGATCTGCCGACTTCGACGACAGCCAAACTGGCGCCGCACCTGCACCGATTCAGCAACCGTTGAGCACCAGTGCCATGTGGAACACAATCGATTCCAATGAGAAGCGTTGCCGGATTTGTGATTGACACTGAGGAGGCTGACAAGCTGCAGCCACATATACACACTTCACTCCCCACACACATCATCTCAGCCAGCCAACAAAATGACAGCAAGGAGAGCGGCATCAAGATTCATGGACGCTGAGCTTGAGACGCTGCTGGATGCCACAGAGGAGAGGCGGGTGACCCTGTACTCCGGCCCAGGAAGGAGGCTGTCAGCTGCTGCCGCTTGCCATGCCTGGACACGGGTGGCAGAGGCAGTAAATGCCAACAGCAACACCATCTGGACAAGCCAGCAGTGCCGTAAGAAACTGCATGACCTTCGCGGGATGGCCAGCAGCACTGTGCCCCGGCACTGAGCACTGTCCCACACACCTGTAACCCCCCCCCACTTGACATGGGGGGCGGCCGAACCTCCATCCTACACCACATGCCGACATCCAAACTGGCCGCCGTGGCCGGGTAACTCGTCCACTGAAACCACCAGCTACCCACTCTGAGCTGCATGTGTCGGAATGTCTAACACTCTACACCTTCTGTCCCCCCACCCCTCCCCCAGGAGAAGGCCGGCCATAACTGTCGGGAGCAGAAGACTGAAAGGGGAGTGCCAGATCTGCAGACCAAGGCAGAGTAGCGGGCCCTGGACATGGTTGGCGGGCCCCGAGGAAAGGGAGGTCGCCAAGGTGGAGATCGGAGTCGGGCACAGAAGTGAGACCCTGCTGAGTTGCGGCTCCCATGGCACTCCACCCCCACCACCACACCATCTCACCCACATGACCCCCGTCCCGCCAAACACACCCAAGCCCACTGTCTAAGCCCGCGTCCAGTCTTATGTCTTGCTGGATCTGCTGGTGATGGGATGGGTCCTTCTGGTGTCCCCAACTAGCGCCAGTGCCTGTGCCGAGTAGAAACAAGGGCACGGATGAGACCCAGGCCACCCCAGAGCCCGAGTCTGATGATGACACTGAATTCCCATCACCGCTGTCTCCAACACCCTCCACCATCCCAGAGACACTCACCTCGATTGGGTACTTTAGTGAAGAGGTTCCTGGGACACTATCTGGCGTGCACCACACACATGCTCCAGTACAGTAGGTGGAGGTAGGAACTCTAAAGGGGACGGACGGTCAGATGGCGGGCCGACCCCAGGATCTAGCTGCTGTCCAGAAGGGCTTTGGGCTTATGGAACGGACAGTCCCAGTTGGTGAACCTGGAGGCGATCATAGTGTCCCATACGCGTTGGCCCTGGCATACACGTTGTGTGGCCTTCTGTGCCTGCCTGGGCCCCATGACATGTCCGTCCTCCCCCTCCTCGTCTGGTGAGGCCTAGCGTTTGTCCTCCTCCAGCATGAAGTCCCTCTGCTGTGCGACGTAGAGGGTGCAACAGGCCGCCACGATGTGGGCGACCCTCCCAGCGCTATACTGGAGGGCCCCTCCAGAGCGGTCCATGCACCTGAACCGCATCTTATGGATGCTGAAACACCACTCGATCATGCTCCTGGTTGCTGCATGGGCGTCATTGTAACGGGTCTCAATGTCAGTCTGTCATCAGCCACAACCGCAGTTGATAGCTCTTGTCGCCCAGGAGCCAACCCCCCTGCTGTGGGTGCGCCTCAAAGAGGCAGG
Source organism: Scyliorhinus torazame (assembly GCF_047496885.1). Lineage (NCBI taxonomy): Eukaryota > Metazoa > Chordata > Chondrichthyes > Carcharhiniformes > Scyliorhinidae > Scyliorhinus > Scyliorhinus torazame. The sequence goes on along the minus strand of NC_092712.1, from coordinate 195,424,147 downwards.
GAATTGATGAATGTGCCAGAATGAAGGCGTCTTGCACACTGCCCAAGTGTCGGACGCATACGTGCATGATGCGCATCGGATGGTCACACCAGCTGCATGTTCATTGCATTGAGTGGAACTCACCCGCCACGCTCCTTTGCCGGCCAATGTCAGCACCAGCAACCCCCTGTGTCCTGCCTCCTCTCTCTCTTCCTCAGCAGCCATGGTGCCTGTTTCTCGATTTTTATAATTCTCGCAGTCGAGAATTCTCCCCAGTGGAAGCGGCGAATTGCGGAGGCACCGGAGAATACCGGGTCAGGCCCGCTAATAATATGCCAACGGCGTTTACTGTGTGTGCGGAGTGGAACATATTGACATCGCTGTCGGGTCACTGGAGAATTGCAGTTTGGCAAGAAATCGATGCCCGCCATAATTTCAGCATCAAAACCGATTTTCCACCCAAACGCGTTTCAATGCCAGCGTCAGCCAGCGGATAATCCCGCATGAGGTGTTACATTTTGGCAAGAAAAATAAGGAGGTTACATAGTGAGAGATAAGAATGTAAATTGGATATGGGAGTAAAAGGATCTGGGAGTGTAAATAATAATAACAAATCCGAAAGAATAATGACACAGATTAACGAGGACATTATTAAAAAAGCAGACAGACGTGAGGAGCGGAACTGGAAGAGAGACTATGGACTGTGATTGGGGAGCTGAAAAATGTATAAATGCTATAACTTTCTTTTTACTGATGTGTATTGTATTGTAACTTACTTGTCTTCACATTGTTACAGAGTTCAAGTTATTGGTTGGGTTGATTGGCATTCTGTGTTGCGACGGTTATATCTTATTTTAGTGAATGGTATGGGTTGGATTGTTGTTTTTGTTTTTACTTTCTCTGGGACTCGGTGGGAGGGGACGGTGTATCTTGGCGGGGGGAGCTACCCGTGCTAGCTAACTAAAGTCGGCTAGTGAACGGAGGTGAGGTGAGAGGAGGACTGTGGACATTGGAGCCTGGTTAGCAGGTTTCGATGGGCCTACGAGGGGGAGGCGGATTGATGCTGGGAGATGTTTTTTCGAGAGGAAATTTTTGGGAGGGAGGGAAGGGGTTCGATGTTAATAATGGATAGGGGCGGGTCAGGCTCATGGGGCAGGACCCAGTGGTATGATGATTGTGGATAAGAAGGGTGGGGGGGGGGGGGGGTGTTGAGAGACCCCCAGTTAGTATAGTCATGTGGAACGTGAAGGGGTTGGGAGGTCCTGCAGGAGACTCACTTGAGGGCGAAGGACCAGGTGAGACTTAAAAAGGGCTGGGTTAGTCAGGTGTTTCACACTGGATTTGACGGAAGGGCTCGAGGGGTAGCGGTGTTGGTCAGCAAAAGGGTACACTTCCAGATGGAGAAGGTGGTGGCAGATCAGGGGATTAGATTTGTAATTGTGATAGGGGCACTGGAGGGGAGGTTAGTGACGCTGTTAAGTGTATATGGTCCTAATTGGGATGATGTGGAATTCGCAAGAGTGTTTGGGGCCATCCCCAACTTGGACACACACAAACTGATAGTGGGGGGGGGGGGGAGTGGAACTTGGTGCAGGAGCCAAGGTTGGACAGATCACGGCCGCGCTCGCTGGTCCCATCATGGGGCAAAGGTGTTGGCTGGGCTAATGGTGGAAATGGGAGGGATGGACCCTTGGAGGTTTCTGCATCCGAGGGAACGGGAGTACTCGTTTTTCTCAGCAGTCCATAAGGTATACTCGTGGATCGACTTTTTCGTGGTGGGGAAGGCTTTGCTGGCTGGGGTTAAGGAGTCGGAATACTCGGCAATTGCAGCGTCAGATCATGCTCTGCATTGGGTGGATATGGTGCTGGAGAAGGGGGAAGCGCAGAGGCTGGGGTGGAATTTAGATGTGGGACTTTTGGGGGACCAAGTGTTCTGTGACAAAATTGAAAAGGTAATTAAGGAATATGTAGGTTGCAACTGTGCGGGTGAGGTGTCGAAGGCAGTTGTCTGGGAGGCTCTAAAGGTGGTGGTGAGGGGTGAGGTGATTTTGCTTAAGGCCAGGGTGGACAAAGAGGAGAAGTTGGAGCGGCAGAGGGTAATAGATGAGATGTTGGAGGTAGATTGGAGTTATGCAGAAGATGGGGACCCAGCGAAGCTGGAACTACAGGCAAGCTTTGACCGGCTATCTACCAGGAATGCGGTGCGCCAACTGAGGCGAGCAAAGGGTGCATTTTACGAACATGTTAGCAGGTCAGCTCCGGAGGGAAGCAGCGGCAAGGGAAATTGTTCAGGTGAGGGATAGGGCAGGGAAGTTGGTGTCTCCGGATCTGATGAACAAAGTTTTTGAGGAATTTTATGAGAGATTGTACAAGTCAGAGCCACCTGGGGGAGACCGTGGCATGGAGGAATTTCTAGATGGGTTGGAGTACCCGAGGTTAGGGGAAGGGTCAGGGCTACATTAGAAGGAGCGATAATGGAGCAGGAGATAAGGATACGATTGGGAGGATGCAGTCGGGGAAGGTGGCGGGGCTGGATGGGCTTCCGGTAGAATATTATAATAAATTCAAGGATGAGCTGGCACCCCTGATGGTGGGGATGTTTGAAGAGGCAATAGGGAAGGGGGTGTTACCACAAACTTTGGGGCAGGCATCGATTTCCCTGTTGCTAAAAAAAGATAAGGATCCGACGGAGTGTGGGTTGTATATAGGCCCATATCGCTTCTGAATGTGGACGCAAAAGTATTGGCGAAGGTACTGGCTGGTAGGCTGGAGGAGTGCCTCCCGAAGGTGATAGGTGAAGATGGGGCCCGTGAGAGGGAGACAGCTCTTTTCAAACGTTAGAAGGGTATTGAACGTCGTTATGGCGCCGGCAGAGGGGTAGGAAACAGACGTGGTTGTGGCATTGCACGCTGAGAAGGTGTTTGACCGGGTAGAATGGGGGCGTTGATAGTTCTGGAGCGGTTTGGGATTGGACCAAGATTTGTGAACGGGCTAAAGTTACTATATAAGGAGTCAAGGGCGAGTGTCCGCACAAACAACATCAGCTCAAGATACTTTTCTCTCCACCGTGGGACTAGGCAGGGATGTCCTATGTCCCCCCTGCTGTTTGCACTCGCGATTGAGCCGTTGGCCATCGCATTCAGAAGTTTGGGGTTATGGAAAGGAATAGTGCGGGGGGGGGGATGGAGCATAGGGTGTCCTTATATGCCGATGACTTGCTATTATACGTGTCGGAACCGAGTGTGTCGGGAGAATATTGGAGCTGCTGCGAGTGTTTCAGTCTTTCTCGGGGTACAAACTAAATCTAGACGAGTGAGTATTTTGTGGTGTCTCGACCGGGGTTGGGGCAGGGTTGGGGAGGCTACCATTCTGTAGGGCAGGGCACAATTGCTTCACAGCTCCAGGGTCACAGGTTCGATTCCCGGCTTGGGTCACTGTCTGTGTGGAGTCTGCACATTCTCCCTGTGTGTGCGTGTGTTTCCTCCGGGTGCTCCGGTTTCCTCCCACAGTCCAAAGATGTGCAGGTTAGGTGGATTGACCATGATAAATTGCCCTTGGTGTCCAAAATTGCCCTTAGTGTTGGATGGGGTTACTGGGTTATGGGGGTAGTGTGAAGGTGTGGGTTTGGGTAGGGTGCTCTTTCCAAGAGCCGGTGCAGACTCGATGGGCCGAATGGCCTCCTTCTGCATGTAAATTCTATGACTCACTTTAGCTACCTGGGGGTGCAGGTTGCCCGGGAGTGGGGGGGGGGGGGGGGGCTCCGCAGGTACAACATTTCTAGCTTGGTGGGGAGAGTGAAAGCTGATTTGGCAAGGTGGGATGGTCTCCCTCTGTCATTGGCGGGTCGGGTACAGGCGGTTAAAATGAACGTATTGCCCGATTTCTGTTTATTTTCAATGCATGCCGATTTTCCTGCCGAAGGCTTTTTTAAGAGAGATTGTGGGAAGGATTACGTCGTTCATATGGGGAGGGAAGGTGGCAAAGAGTTAGAAACGTGCTGCTACAGAGGGGAAGGCAGGCAGGGGGTTTGGGTCTTCCGAAGCTGATGTATTACTACTGGGCGGCGAATGTGGAGAAGGTGCGGAGCTGGGTCAGAGGGGTTGATTCCCAGTGGGTCAGAATGGAGGAGAGTTTGTGCAGGGGGTTGGGATTGAAAGCACTAGCAACAGCGCCACTCCCGATAGCCCCGGGGAAGTACTCAGTAATAGCTTCATTGAGAATTTGGAGGCAGTTTCGCCAACACTTCGGGTTGGGGGCAGGGTCAAGGGAAATGCCAATTCGGGGGAACCTCAGATTTGCGCCAGGGAGGTGGGATGGAAATTTTCAGAAATGGGAGGAGAAGGGGATTAAGACACTAAAAGATTTGTTTCTTAGGGGTCGGTTTGCAGGATTGAAGGAGCTGTAAGCGAAGTATGGGCTGGAGCGGGGGGAAATGTTTAGATACATGCAGGTTCAAGATTTTGCCAGAAAGGAGATACAGAGCTTCCAGGTGGAGCCAGCCTCCACATTGCTGGAGGTGGTGCTGACGACAGGGGAGACTGGAGAACGGGGTAGTGTCAGCGGTTTACGGAGCTATTTTGGAAGAGGAGAAGGCACCACTGGAAGGGATCAAAGCAAAGTGGGAGGAAGAGTTGGGAGAGGATATGGAGGAGGGGTTCTGGTGTGAGATGTTCCGGAGGACGAATGCCTCCATCTCGTGCGCAAGGTTGGGGCTGATACAGCTGAAGGTGGTATACAGAGCACACCTCACGAGGGCGAGGATGAGCCGATTCTTTGAAGGAGTAGATGATGTGTGTGAACGTTGTGGGGGGGGGGGGGGGGGGGGCGGGGGGCGCGCTAATCACGCTCATATGTTTTGGTCCTGTCTGAGCTAGAGGATTACTGGAAGGAGGTTTTTAGGGTAATTTCTGAAGTGGTGCACGTGAAACTGGACCCGGGCCCCCGGGTGGCCATTTTCGGGGTGTCGGACCAGCCAGGGTTGGAAGCGGGTGCGGAGGCAGATGTTGTAGCCTTCACCTCGTTGATCGCCCGAAGCCGGATCCTGATCGGATGGAGGGCAACCTCTCCACTCTGTGCCCTGGTGGGGGGGACTTGTTGGAATTCTTGACTCTTGAGAAGGTTAAGTTTGAACCGAGGGGAAGGATGGAGGGGTTCTACAATTCATGGGTGTTATTCATCATGCACTTTCAAGAACTGGATAACATCGAACATTAGTTGGGGGGTGGGGGTGGGTGGGAGGGTTGGGGGGGGGAGGGCGCGGTCGCGGTGTGTGTTGATGGTGACTATGGGTGATTCCTGCTTCCTGTCATTTGTTTATGTGAACATGCAGGCTAATGTTTGGGGTTTGGTGGGAGGATGGGATCGTTGTTATTGATATGGGGATTGACATATTTGTTACTGATTATTGTTTGTTGTTGGTGGGTGTAAATTTGGGAGAAAATGAAAAAGGAGAATAAAAAATATTTTTAAAAAACAAAACAAAAAACAATCCAAACATTAAGTTTTATTGTTGGAGTAGTAGAATTGGGGAAAAAAAAGGAGTTATGCTAAACTTTCATCGAACCCTGGTTAGGCCTCACCTGGAATACTGCATACAATTCTAGTCAGCATATTATGTAAAAGGTGTAGAAGCACTGGAGAAAATAAAATAAGATTTACAAAGCTGAAACCAAAGCTAGAGGCCATTAATAAAAGGCAGTCCCCAAGAAATCTAATAGAGAATTGGGAAGAAACTACTTTATCCAGAGAGTGGTGAGAATGTGGAACTCGCAACCACAGGGAGTAGTTGAACAAATCATGTGCATGCATTTAAGTGGAGGCATGTCATGCGTTCAATGGTGAAAGAAATAGAGGATTATGCTGATCGAGGTAGGTGTTAAAAGACGGGGGGCAGCTCAAGTAATAACAGCAACTTTTATTTATACAGCATCTATAACATAATGAAATACCCCAAGGCACTTACTTCACAGAAGCATTATAAAACAAAGTCTGGTGCTGTGCCACATTAGGGGAATTAGGGGCAGCACGGTAGCATTGTGGATAGTACAATTGTTTCACAGCTCCAGGGTCCCAGGTTCGATTCCGGCTTGGGTCACTGTCTGTGCGGAGTCTGCTCATCCTCCCCGTGTGTGCGTGGGTTTCCTCTGGGTGCTCCGGTTTCCTCCCACAGTCCAAAGATGTGCAGGTTAGGTGGATTGGCCATGATAAATTGTCCTTAGTGTCCAAAATTGCCCTTAGTGTTGGGTGGGGTTACTGGGTTATGGGGATAGGGTGGAGGTGTTGACCAAGGGTGGGGTGCTCTTTCCAAGAGCCGTTGCAGACTCGATGGGCCGAATGGCCTCCTTCTGCATTGTAAATTCTATGAAGTTGATGAACTAAAGCTTGGTCAAAGAAGTAGATTTAATGTGTCTTAAAGGAGGAATGCAAGATGGAGAGGTATAGGGAGGGAATTCCAGAGCTTGGGACCTAGCCAACTGATGGCATGACCATCAATGGTGGGGAATGTATACTTGGGAATGCACAAGAGGCCAGAATTAGATAAGTACAGATAGCTCGGAGGGTTGTCGGGCTGGAAGAGATGACAGAGAAAAGGACCGGCAAGGCCATGGAGAGTTTTAAAAACAAGGATGCACATTTTAAAATCAACATATTGCTTGACCTGGAGCCACTGCTGGTCATTAAGCACAAGGGTGATAGGGGAACAGGATTTGCTATGAGTTACGATGTTGGCAGCAGAATTTTGGACGTTCTCGAGCTTACAGAGTTAAAATGTGAGTCCCGCCAAGAGTGTGTTGGAATAATCAATTCTAGATGTAATGTTGGCATGGATGAGGGTTTCTGCAGAAAATTAGCTGATCTCGGCAAAATCGAGCGGGTAGAGCATAAAATACGATCATGGACTGGTGGGCTGAATGGCCTGTTTTGCGCTCTTTATTCTATGTAATCCTGTATACTCTATTGTGACTTATTGCAGTATCAGGTGCTAAATAAAACTTTCACTATTCTGCAGGAGTATTGTGCTTCGGCCCCAGCTTCTGGAGCGAACTCCAAACCTGAATTGTTCCATTTTCCATGCTTTACTGGGACCCCTCTGAGTGAGATTGGTACTTTTCTGCAGAAACACAAGCAGTTATTTGTTGCAGCATATGTATCGGCAAAGATTGGCCAAATACATTTTATGCAGGACTTGACTATTGAAACCAGCAGATAGGAGATTTAAAGGCAAAGTAGGCAAATATAACCCCGGGACGAAGATACAATGTGCTGACCTAGTCATAGCGTCATATAACCTTTTGTATCAAAAGGGTTGAGTGTGACAAAAACTATTGGAGCGATGCATACTGTTTCATATATATTTGGCAGTTGTTTTGTTTTTGCATCAGTGTACTGTACCATTTTGGGTATTGTACTTTGTTGTCTGACTTATCAGGAACTGTCCTGCAGTTAATTACTGCAATTTTGTTTGTCCGTGTATATAATATAATATTTCGTGAATCTGCTATGCACTGATCTTCTCTGACTGATGGAAGTGCGAAGTTTGTGTTACACTTTGGGATAGTGTCTAAATTATGGCTGTCCTTTAGACTTATTTCAGGTGTTTTCATACATGTTTATTTGGATTTGTCATAAATACTTACTTCATTTTCCTACAGGTTTTAGGAGAGGTGGAGACCCAGGCATGCCGGAACCCAACCTTCTAAGGTAGATATCTAAAACTGCAATAATCACTTGGTAAAAGGTACCCAGTATTCTCCTGTAAGCTGTGCAGCCACCCAGAGGTTCCTGTGCAGCCTGAGCATAAGGAAAGATTTAAAGGGCTTTCACAATTAAATGGATAGATTGTACATTCCAAAAATAATTCGAATAAAACATTGGGATGTATTTATTTTGAATAAAGGAATATGCCTATATTTTCAATGAAGGGCATAATTTTGTCATTTTTATGCTTAGGAGTGGTAAGATGTACTTTAATTCTTGCAGTCATTGCTCAATCTCACCTTGTCCTGTTTGGAAGAAGATGCAGATAGGATGTTTAGGCTCAACTTTTTAAAAAGTATTTTTATTCGACAGATTTTCACCATTTTCGCAATACAAAACAACCCCAACCAAACAACCCCCCCCCCTCTCCTCCCCATAGCAATCAACGGTAACCAACTCCTGAAATTGCATCATGAACAAAACCCAACAATTGTTGAACCCTCCCCTCAGCTCGGACTTCTTCTCCAGGGTCTGAAACTCCAGCAGGCCCCCCCCACCACCACTCGGATCCGGGCACAGGGTGGAGAAGCTGACCTCCACCCCAACAATAATAATAATCTTTATTATTGTCACAAATAGACTAACATTAACACTGCAATGAAGTTACTGTGAAAATCCGCTAGTTGCCACATTCCAGCGCCTGTTCGGGTACACAGGGAGAATTCAGAATGTCCAATTCACCTAACAAGCACGTCTTTCGGGACTTGTGGGAGGAAACCGGAGCACCCGGAGGAAACTCACGCAGACACGGAGATATCGTGCAGACTCCGCACAGACGGAACCCGAGCTGGGAATCGAACCCGGGTCCCTGGAGCTGTGAAGCAACAGTGCTAACCACTGTGCTACCGTGCCGCTCCTCCACTCTATTTAGACTATCATTATCCAGGCCTCTTCATTATTTCCTACAAAAATGCTCTACTTGACATTTGGCTGTAAAAATAAATTGCCGATTCAGTATTCATCCCGTAAGGCTGTTGATGTCTTGTATTTTGCAAGAGGAAAACATGATATTTCTTTCTAAGTAGCTACGGATAGTACTGATGCTCAATTATCTCACAAGATGTTCGTATAGAATTGTGCCTATGTGTGAGAAATGTCAGTTTTATCATTATCCAAAATATAGAAAGATGGAAAAAGCCCACCACTCACCATATGCCCCCTGCACACCTCGCTCTCAAAATTCCAGAGATGAGGTGGGAGTGATATCCCTTGAGAACAAGGCAACATTTGACTGTGACATCAGGGCCCTTGCAAAATTTAAGTAAATAGGAATCAGGGAATATTTTCCACCGTTTGGAAAAATGAAGATGGTTGCCATTGTTGAGGGTCAGTCATCTTAACCCTAGGACATTGTTGCAGGAATTCCTTGGGGGGTGTCCTTGGCCAACCACCTTCAGCTGTTCATCAATAATCTTCTCCATTATAAGGTCAGAAGTGGGGATGTTCGCTGATGAGTGCTTAGTACCATTTGGAGCTCCTCCGATACAGGCGCAGTTCATTTTTGCATGGACCAAGAAGCATTAAGCCTTGGACTGATCAGTGGAAAGTCACATTTAAGCCACTCAAGTGCCAGACGATGACCAACTTCCAAGAAGAGAGAATCTAACCATCTCTCCATTTTACTCAGCAGCATCACCATTGCTGAATAACCACTATCAATATCCTGGGGTTACCATTGCCTTAAAACTTTACTGGACCAGCCATATAAATACTGTGGCTACAAGAGCAGGTCAGAAGCTGGAAGGCCAGATCAGCGGCAAACAACGCCTCTACTGACTCTCACAGCCTGGCAACCATCTACAAAGTGTAGGTCAGGAGTGTGATGGAATGATCTTCGCTTTCCTGGATGAGAATAGCTCCCACAACACTTTAGATGCTTGATATCCTGACAAAGCAGTTTGTTTGAGCGGCACCCCATAAGACCCCATCTACCACTCTCAATGCTACACAGTTTGTATGATCTACAAGATCCACTGCAGCAGGTCACCAAGCCTCCTTCAAAGGCACCATTCAAACCTTGATCTCTACCACCTAGCAGTGGAAGGGGAGCAGGTGCTTGGAAATAGCATCAGTGGCAAACTTCCATCCATATCACACACCATCCTGACTTGGAACTATATTGCCAGTCCTTCACTGCTGCGTTAAATAACTGGAACTCCCTCCCCAGCAGCACCATCGGTGTATCTACGCTATATGTACTGCAGTGATTAATGTAGCAGCATGGACAATTGGGGATAAGCCTGCCCTCACCAGAGAGGTTCTCCTCCCGTGATTACAAAAAAGACCTTTTGTGAACAAGATTAATGAAACAAAAGCTTTGAATGCTTCTTAACTCCACTTGAAAGATTCCTCAAAAATAGCAAGCATGGGCTATTTAGCCCCTTAAACGTGTATTGCCATTCAGTGAGATTATGGCTGATCTACGACTTGAAAACCAATTCCATTTACTTTATCGATATTTCTTAGTGAATTTCTGCTTCCATCTATTGCATGTACTCATATAAAAGTTGATTTTTTTTCAGAACAAATCTTTAGACAAAAGTAGGAGTTTGACTTATGCACAAGGAATATTTTTGAGGAGTTCAAATACATGTATTTCAAAAATATATATTTTATTCCAAACACCCTCAAAAAACATCCACACAGCACCAACGAAACATAGTATATTGAGTTTGTTCAATTTTCCCCCTTTTAATCCCCAACCCCCCCACCACAAAAACATGGACAAAAACAGCCTCCACCATACCACAAACCTCTCCTCTGTTCGCCTGAGGGCAAACTTAATTTCCACCAACCTGAGGAACTCGTATAGGCCCCCCAACTACACCACTTCTAAAGTGTTGTGGAACTTCCAATTTAAGAGAATCTGTCACTGAGCAATCATAGAGGCGAAGGTCACGACATTATCCCCCTTCCCCTCCTGCGCACCAGGCACCCAGAAATGGCCACCATAGGGTCTAGCGTCAGCTTCACCCCCACAATCCCTGACAGACTCTCGAACACCACCTCCCAGAAGCTCTCCAATTTTGTACACCCCAAAACTTGTGGGAATGGTTCGCCGGCCCCTTCCCACACCTCTTGCACATATCCATCACTCCTGGGAAGAACCTACACATCCGGACCAGAGTCATTTGGGCCCTCTGCACCATCTTGGACTGTATAAGGTTCATCCTTGAGCATGCAGAGGTTGAGTTGACCCAGTGTATCACCTCACTCTAAACTCCCCACCCCATCTCCATCCCCAACTCCTCCCACTTCCACTTAACCCCTTTCACTAAGGCCGCTCCCTTCTCCCCCAACCACGCATATATATCCCCAATCTTTCTGTTCCTCCCCCCACACATTGAAATCCATGTATATTGGAGGGCCAACTGTTAAAGCATGGAAAATATTCACCAATTACTGATAAGCTACGCCATGTTATGGTAGGCTAAACGGTGGTAGCCATAACCTAGATTTCTTCTTGAGTACTATGACGGCTTAACCACACTCGGGCGCCATATTTCACTTTATTTTCCACTGCAAATAAAAATTGAGCTCACGCTTTACTTTACATTAATTGTAGTGCCATCTTCTCCCATTGTCTCTTGAAGCAGGGGAAAATGTACGTAATCCAAAAGAATAAGTAGATATGACTATGATATCAGGAAATTAAAATTACCAGTATTAACAGGTTATCGTAGCCTTGGCTGGTTTAGAGAGTGGGATTGATGGAAACACACTTTCGGACCTGACAACACTGTTCATACGGTCTGTTATTGTTTTGCTGCCATCTCACCTCTGAATGGCTTTCTAACTGATGGTATTTTTTATGTCAAATAGCTTTATAAAACATAATATGGAGTGTGGTGCCAAAAGATATTGTGATTAAAGTGGAGATAATCTAATGGTATTGGTAGTATGACGTTAACATCAGGAACTTTATAATGACCAGTGGTAAGTTGTGTTTTTACATTATTTTGGTGTACCATTGCACGCTAAAAACATGAAAAAACACGTTCTACTATCCCTCAAAAACTAGAGTTGACTTATACACTAAAATTAAGGAGTTTCTGGCCAAAAGTTGGGGGTTGACTTTTGCATGAGATTGACTATTACTCAAGTGTATATTGTATATTACTTACAGTGCCACCTCTTTTTGTATTATCAGCAAATACAGATGATGGGATAGACAACCACATCTCCCAAGTCCTTAATGGAAGTGGTGAATAGTTAAGACATCGCAATTAGACTACCTGTCCATCAGCCTAACTCTGTCTCCTTCAGCTCAGGCAATTTCCCAACCAATTCATGTGGGGAAATGGTGGTTTAATGGTAATGTCACTGGGCTAGTAATCCAGATGCCCAGACTACTAATCTGGGGACATAGGTACAAATACCACCACAGCAGCTTGTGAAATTTAAATTCAATTCATAAATCTGAAATGTAAAGCTCGCCTCAGTAATGGTGACCATGAAACTCTCATTGATTGTTGTAAAAATCAATCTGGTTCACTAATGTCTTCAAGGAAAGAAATCTACCATTGTTACCCACTCTGGCCAATATGTGACTCCAGACCCACAGCAATGCAGTTGACTCTTAACTACCCTCTGAAATGACTTTGCAATCCATTCAGTTCAAGGGGTTATTAGGGATGTCCAACGAATGCTGGCCTTACCAGCCACGCCCACATCCCATGAAATAATTTTTTTAAAGGTCTTCAATTCTGAGGGCTTCAGCTTTAGCTGATAGTCTCTCCTGAGGAATTTTTAAGATCATAAGACATACGAGCAGAATTAGGCCATTGAGTCTGTTCCACCATTCAATCATGGCTGATATTTTTCTCATCCCTATTCTCCTGCCTTTTCCCCATAACCCCTGATCCCGTTATTAATCAAGAACCTATCTATCATTGTCTGAAAGACACTCAGTGATTTGGCCTCCACAGCCTTCTGCGGCAAAGAGTTCCTCAGATTCACCACCTCCTGGCTGAAGAAATTCCTCCTCATCTCTGTTTTAAAGGATCGTCCCTTTAGTCTGAGATTGTGCCCTCTGCTTCTAGTTTTTCGTACTAGTGGCAACATCCTCTCCATGTCCACTCTATCCAGGCCTCGCAGTATCCTGTAAGTTTCAATAAGATCCCCCCCCCCTCATCCTTCTAAACTCCAACGAGTACAGACCCAGAGCCCTCACCTGCTCCTTTGTCTTCTGGTAGCCCATATTTTAAAAATCTGTAGGCATCCCCTGTCCAATAATTTAATCCTTTCAAAACATTCTGTCAGCTTCGCCGGGCATGATGCACCCCTTACAAATCCATGCTGGGTATCTCTGATCAGCTGAAAAGTTTCAAGGTGTTCAATCATTCTATCTTTAACTAGAAACTAGTAATTTCCCAACAATGGACGTTACGCTCGCTGTCATATAATTCCCTAGTTTTCCCCTGTCATCTTTCTTAAATGGCATGTGCAATTTTTAAATCTAAAAGAATGGTTCCCAAATCAACTGAACTTTGATGCCCAAACTATAATTTTAGGCCATAAGACATAGGAGCAGAATTAGGCCACTCGACCCATCGAGTCTGCTCCACCATTCAATCATGGCTTCAATAAGATCCCCCTCATCCTTCTAAACTCCAACGAGTACAGATCCAGAGTCCTCAACCGTTCCTCATAAGACAAGTTCTTCATTCCAGGAATCATTCTTGTGAACCTCCTCTGGACCTTTTCCAAGGCCAGCACATCCTTCCTTAGATACAGGGCCCAAAACTGCTCACAATACTTCAAATGGGGTCTGACCAGAGCCTTATAGAGCTCGGAAGTACATCCCTGGTCTTGTATTCTAGCCCTGTTGACATTGCATTTGCCTTCTTAACTGCCGACTGAACCTGCACATTAACCTTAAGAGAATCGTGAACAAGGACTCCCAAGTCCCTTTGTGCTTCTGATTTCCAACGCATTTCCCCATTTAGAAAATAGTCTATGCCTAAATTCCTCCTTCCAAAGTGCATAATCTCACACTTTTCCACATTGTATTTCATTTGCCACTTCATTGCCCACTCTCCTATCTTGTCCGAGTCCTTCTGCAGCCCCCTTGCTTCCTCAATACTACCTGTCCCTCTACAGATATTTGTATCATCTGCAAACTTAGCAGCAGTGCCTTCAGTTCCTTCTTCCAGATCATTAATGTATATTGTGAAAAGTTGTGGTCCCAGCACAGACCCCTGAGGCACACCACTATTCACTGGCTGCCATCCTGAAAAAGACCCCTTTATCCCCACGCTCTGCCTTCTGCCAGTCAGCCAATCCTTTATCCATGCCAGGATCTTACCCATAACACCATGGGCTTTTAACTTATCTAACAGTCTCCTATGTGGCACCTTGTCAAATCTAAATAAATCACGTCCTCTGGTTCTCCTTTGTCTAACTTGCTTGTTACCTCCTCAAAGAACTCTTAACAGATTTGTCAGACACAACCTCCCTTTGACAAAGCCGTGCTGACTCAGTCCTATTTTACCATGCACTTCCAAGTACTTTGCGATCTCATCTTTAATAGCAGACTCTAAAATCTTACCAATGACCAAAGTCAGGCTAACCGGCCTATAATTTCCCGTCTTCTGCCTCCCTCCCTTCTTAAACAGTGGTGTTACATCAGCCACTTTCCAGTCTTCTGGGACCCTTCCTGCCTCCAGTGATTCCTGAAAGATCATCCCCAATGCCACCACACTTTCCTCAGCTATTCTCTTTTAGGACCCTGGGGCGTAGTCCATCCGGTCCAGGTGACTTACCCACCTTCAGATCTTTCAATTTCCCCAGAACCTTCTCCTTGGTAATGGTCACTGCACTCACCTCTGTCCCTGGTTCTCCTGGAGCTCTGGCATCCCACTGGTGTCTTCCACTGTGAAGACTGATGCAAAGTAACTATTCAGTTCGTCTGCCATTTCTTTGTTTCCTATTATTACTTCTCCAGTCACATTTTCCAGTGGTCCAATGTCTATTTTTGCTTCTCTTACTTATGTATTGAAAAAAACTCTTCCTATCTTTCTTTATATTACTAGCTAGCTTGCACTCATATTTCATCTTCTCTCCCCTTATTGCTTTTTTAGTTGTCCTCTGCTTGCTTTTAAAGGCTTCCCAGTCTAGCTTCCCACTAATGCTCGCGAGTTTGTATGCTTTTTCTTTGGCTTTTATGATGTCCTTGACATCCCTCATCAGCCATGGATGCCTTGTCCTCCCCTTAGCATGTTTCCTCCTCCTTGGGATGAATTTCTGTTGTGCCTCCCTAATAACCGTTCCACTGTCCTCGCTGGTAAGCTCCTTTTCCAATCAACTCTGGCCAACTTCTCCCTCATATCTTTTCCACTGTTCTTAACTGCTTCTTTAAAATCCTGGGGTGGAAATCATCCGTTCTTGGGAAATTTGTCACTGTTTAGTGTCATTGTTTTCTTCATTACTGTTATTTTGCCTACGTTAATTTTGGGGAGTCCCTATCCATGATTCAATGTTAGTTTCCTTTGGATTTCTGGCATGCTGACCTTTTCCTGTAAATACTGACGCAAAGTAAGTATTCACATCTAAACCATTTTTAAAATTTACATTGACAGTATCACTGTTAGAAGTTGTCAAGGGACCCCTGTTGTTTCTGACCGTCCTCTTTTTTTTCTTCATATTAATCTAAAAATGTTTGTTACTTTTTATATGTCTTGCAAGTTTCTTTTCATATTTGTTTTTTGTCAGTCTTTACCATCTCTATTGTCACCCTTTCATGTTCCTTGTACCTTTCTCAGTTGGCAGGATCTGTGGTTTTTTAATGCTTTTTGTATGCTTTTTCTTTTAGTTTCATGTTGTTCCTTTCTCTTTAGTTTTTAGTATGGCTTTTCTTTTGGAAATAAAGCTCAGTTCTCTTCAGTGTATAGACTGATCATGTTTCGTGATGCATTGCACTGATCATCATCTCTTTTACCCATTAACAGATTTGCAGTTTATTGTGGTCAATCTCTGATATCACATTGAAGTCAGCCAATCCTAAATTTAAAATTTTTGTTTTGCACACTATGCTGAATTTGATATGATTACTATTAGATTGCTCACTTGCTATTAAACTGTTAACTAAATCTGATTTGTTAATAAGTCCAAAGATGTGCAGGTTAAGTGAATTGGCCATTCTAAATTGTCTCTTAGTGTTACCGTATCATAGTCTTAAATCATTTTCTAATGTATAATTCTACCCAAAAAGTTTCCACCACCAGCTTATTTCTTGTTATATCCCCTCTTATCATTGAAGTAGTATCACCCATAATCACCCCATTCACCCTTACTACCATTTTCTTTATCTTTCCTGTAAACCTCATAATATGGAATATTTGTCTTGCCCATTTTGCGACCATGTCTCAGTAATCGTTCCCATATCATACCCTTTTGGAGTTCAATTACATTTTGTCATGCATACGTAGTTTTAGTGTTTTGTGTGCTTTACAGCCATCACTCTTTGAGGTAGAATATTTATGATTTTTCATGATAGTGGTCACCAACAAAATTAATGGGATTCATAGAATCATAGAATAACTACAATGCAGAAGGAGGCCGTTTGGCCATCAAGTCTGCACAAACCCTCCAAAAGAGCACCCTATCTAGGCCGTGCCCCCGCCTTATCCACATAACCCCATCTAACCTTTTGGGCACTAAGGGGCAATTTAGCACGGCCAATCCACCTCACTTGCACATCTTTGGACTGTGGGAGGAAACCGGAGCACCCGGAGGAAACCCACGCAGACACGGGGAGAAAGTGCAAACTCCACACAGTCACCCGAGGTTGGAGTCGAACCCGGGTCTCTGGCACTGAGGCAGCAGTGCTCGGCACTCTACCACTGTGCAATCCCATAAGTCAACTACGTTTGCTATCAATTCTATCTACATTCAAATCACGTTCTAACACATCCAGTTTGTTTCCTGAATTTCCAAATTTACTCTAACTGAAATTTGCTCCCAGCACCAGGGCAGGGATTAACTGTTTTGTCAGAGAAGTGGGGCCTAAGAAGAGCCTTTGGATTCAGACATTTGCAATTTGCTCAGGCTGCTTCACTTCTTTCCTTTCTTAAGCTGCATTCTTCGCCTTTGCTGCTTTCACTTTGGGCTTGGCCTTGGTTTTAAAAAAGGCTTTCTTACAGGCTAGGCATGGTAGAATGATTGTCTGCATGATGCAATGCTCATGTGCAGATGGCTATTTTGCATTGGCAGGAGATAGTGAAAATGAATCACTCCAATGATGTGACAAAGCAAATCTTCTATGTCCTGAAACTTAATTGGTGGAAAATTTGGCCATAAGCCAATTGAGACCATTTTATGTCAAATTTGACCACCCAAAGAATGGAGATTTAATAAATGGAGTCAAGATTTAAAAATATTAAATAAAAAATGTTAAATCTTAAAAAAGATACTGATATAACAGTTAAAAATGTTTGCAAAATGGTTCGAACCCGGCTCTGGGTCACTGTCCTTGTGGAGTTTGCACATTCTCCTCGTGTTTGCGTGGGTTTCGGCCCCACAACCCAAAGATGTGCAGGGTAGGTGGATTGACCAGGCTACATTGCCCCTTAATTGGAAAAAATGAATTTGGTGCTCTAAATTTATAATTTAAAAAAATGTTTGCAAAATAGGGGCAAAGTAGGGAAATTGTAAATGGAGAAGACACTTTGTTTCCCATTTTAAGTGTCTATTTTTAAAACACTATTTGTATGACTGTAATAGTGTTATAAAACAACTCTTGGTAGGGGATTTTTACTGAAGAATATGAACTAATTTTATTTTAAGCAAAAAAATTCACTGGAGCTGCCAATAGTTAAATTTATAGATTGTGATGCATGTTTTGAACAGCAGATGCTGGAAATTAGAAAAAAAAAATATTGGAAAAACTCAGCAGGTCTAGTAGAATCTGTCCAATATGGCAACTTCAGACTTGGAGAGGTAGAAATGTGATGGGCTTTATGCTGTTGAAAAAGAGGCGACAGTCAGGTAGAACCAAAGGAAGGTCAGAATATTGGAGAGATTAAACAACGGTGTTACTGTGGAATCCGTAATAAACTGTTCCTTAGCAAAGGATGTGGGTCTCCAGGGACAGAATGATGGATGTAGCCAAAACAAAATGTAGTCTCTGTAAACTGCAGTAACCACCCATGGACAGGTGAGGAGATAAGGTATGCAAACAAAGGATTGAAAATACTCGTTTTCTATTGGTCCACATACACTGTTTTCTATTGGCTAGAAATGCTGTCCTTTCATTGGTTTAAAGTGAAAGTTTAACTGTGATATTAGTGTGTTGACATGCAAATGAAGAGATTAGACTGTGACTGTAAATCTATTGGTTGAAAATGTTGTAGGTATTACTACTTCACTGGATTCAGGCAGAATATCGCAGTGAATCCCACTGTGTTCTCCTTGTGCACAAGCCAATAAAGTTTGATTGAAGAGTGCTCACCGTGCCTACTTTTTAATTTCCACATTACAGAACAAAAGGCAAAAGGAATGGTAATGGGTGTAGTAAAGAAACAAATATTGGTCTAAAGTGTCAATGACAGAATAAAGGAAAGCTATTTGTGAAAGCAAAAGCATGAAAACATTTGTTATTCAATCTCTCCTGCCCTCTAACCTATCCCTAACCTTCCTTTTTGTTCTACCTAACCTTCTGCTTCTCCCTCTTCTCACTCCCCCTTTTCAATACCATGAAATTCATGACATTTCTACCTCTTTTCAGTTCTGAAGTCATATTGGACTTGAAATGTTCACTCTTTTTATTTATTTTGTTGTACGAATATTAATATTATGCAGACTTTGACAATAGATATCCAAAAAGTAATGATGTTTAGCTTTATATGATCACTACAAATTAAATAACTTACTTGACCGTTGGTAATTAAACATTCCTATTATCCAAAATCTCCAAGTACAAAGCTCTCAAAAATAATCACAGGCCAATCATCCAGAAGAGTTGAAAATATTTAAACCATGATGTGGGGAGACATTATATCCAAAGTCACTGATTTGAAGCTTTCAAAGAAAAAATGATGCAATTGTGAAATATCACTCACCGAACACTGCTTAAAAATTACCTCAACATTTGTTAACTCAGTATACTGAACATACAATTTGAAATATCCAGTCACTATAACCCAATGAGCATAATTATTAGGGGGAGGAATTTTCAGAGAAAATAATAATCGCTTATTGTCACAAGTAGGCTCCTATGAAGTTACAGTGAAAAGCCCCTAGTCACCACATTCTGGCGCCTGTTCGGGGAGGCTGGAACGGGAATAAATGAGAAATTCTACAATCCCATATAGAAAAAAGAACAACTTTACTTATTTGATTCCTTTTTTAACTGTTAGGAAACTAAAATTACTCTGGACTTGCTTTGCAGTGAGTGTAAAATAGAGGTTCGTTGCTGTAATAAATGTTTTTTTAAAAAAAAATCATAATTCACTTGTTTACCTAACAAGGAACACGATGGCACAGTGGAGGAGAGCATAGATGCCTTGTTTGCTTTATGGTGGCACAATGCAAGTTCATTCTTGTAATTTTCCCACACTGCATTGCCCGTACAAGAGACCATTGGAGCCATCGGTAGAGCAGAAGCTAAATGCATCCTTATGGAATAAAGACAAAGGGACAGATTTCAGTGTAATTTGAAGACATTTGGGGGCAGACCACTCACCTACCTTGGGGGTTGGTGGGAATTTGCATATGTGTAGGGATAGGGAAATATAATGCTACAATTTGAATATGTTTCAGTTTTACAAAACGATTGTATCTGATTATCATGAAAAATGTTTAACTTCACCAATAGATAATTTTGTTTTGAAGTTGCAGATTACCTGTATGTTGATTTCAAATCAATTGCGTGTCCTTTGGCCTACAAATAGAAGTGTCAGCTAATTGATCAATTGTTTTGTGACCTTTTCAAATACTGCTCTGATTTCTCACAAAGCACAACTTGAGCAGATTGCACTAGATATTGAGACTTATCTTCCCACAGCCATGCCTGTCCCACAGCCCCATCCCAGAGAAGACAGTTTATTATAATCTTTTGATGTGCTGCTTATCCTGTGGTGAAATGATGAACGTGCAACTGATAGTCATGACCTGCTGATTTGAAATTAAACAGATGAGTGGGCTGAAATAATTGCAGACAAGAGTGATTAATTACTTTAGTTCTGGCAGTGAACTCAAGGGTAGGCTACTCAGCGCCTCAGACTTGTGCTATCTACTCAGTTAGATCATGGCTGAGCTGTATCTGAGTTCCATTTCCTTGCTTTGGTTTCATATGCCTTAAGATTTTTCTTAGATAGGAATATTATCAATTTCAGTTTTGAAATGTTTCTATTGGCCTACCCTCAACAGCTTTTTGGAAGAAAATTGTTAATTTTTTTTTAAGAAAAAGCCCCAACATGTTCAATCTTTCCCAGTCGCCGTAAACTCTCAATTCTGGTACCATCCTTGTTTGTCTTTTTTGCAATTTCTCCCATAATTTCATATTATGGAGACCAGAAATGTGCACCGTACTTGTAAGGGCTACCTCACCAATAGCCCCACACAAGTTCAATGTAACGTCAATGCTTTCAAATTCTATAGCTATAGTAATAAATCCAAGTGCTTTCTTAGTGTTTTTAAGTGCCTTGCTGAACTGCAGTGATGCTTGTAATGATTTGACTACCTACATCTTTTGGTTCCTTTGCTATTCCGTCCATTTAAGTTTCTTATTTTCTGCGGCACAGGTGATGGTTTTTATTTTTCCTACCAAAGTGCATCACCTTACATTTATCTCTTCAACTGTTCTTTTATGTTTAATTTTTCCTCTACGTTGGCTATACTATTTCATATTGTGTTACTTTTTTCTGAGTCCAAACTATTAATGCTAATTATAAAACAGTGGTGCCTGCAATTAGCCTTC
Source organism: Scyliorhinus torazame (assembly GCF_047496885.1). NCBI lineage: Eukaryota > Metazoa > Chordata > Chondrichthyes > Carcharhiniformes > Scyliorhinidae > Scyliorhinus > Scyliorhinus torazame. The sequence continues at coordinate 195,403,491 of NC_092712.1, read as the reverse complement.
TGGCGTACAGCTTTAAACCTCCTTTCAACCTAAAAAATTACCCTTTACATCTACTTTCTGCTTTCTATATTTTTAAAGTCAATTTGCTATATATCCCTGATTATGCATGAGCAGTCCTTCAAGGCTGTGTTATATTATGCAAGGTAAATAATAGGTGGCGACTGTGGCCTACTTGAACATGTTTCCCTTTAATCAGAGCAGCCTTCATTTTTACTTTTACTTGAGTTCATTTGGATAAAGAAATGGTGAATGAAACAATTGGAGTTTTTGTGAATTAATTACCTGTATATTTGATTTGTAGTTTGCTGTGGGGATGAAAACAATACAACCGAAATCTATATTTCCATTGTGACTGGAAGCACCGTTTGTGAGAAAATTGGGAAGAACAGACCGTTGCAGTTGACAGGTTTTGTGCCTGTGTTCACGACTTTACTAATCGACAGCAATAGAATTTCCAGCAGAAAAGATACGGACTGTCTTGTTATTCTTTAAAATTAACTGTATTTGTGGCTGGTACATTTCCATTTTTATGACTCATTGCAAATAAAACTTTTCGCTGGGAAGAAACAAATCAAAAGAGAAACTCTTTGTCTAAAAATGGCTGGATGAAACTTGCTACACTCGCATTTGGCAGTTTTCTTGGTTAAAAGCTAAGTAAGACTTCTTGAAAATGTGAAGCTTTACAGTACAAACTTGCATCCGGTGAAAAATCTAGTTGTACCTAATAAGTTTTATGTTTTTCTTAAGATTACGGATGTAATTACTGGAGTGTTTTAATTCCTTGATACACTTGAAACTGTTGTAATTTTCAAGTGCAAGATGCATATTGTAAACTTTGCTTTGAGATTTTACAGTTGCAATGGAAATTTGTCAATCAAATAGTTAGCATTGTGTCAACAATGAATTCATTGTTCCTATGCAACTAATTAAACAAAACTTTTTAAAACAATAACCTAAATGTACTGGTTGCCTTTCATGATATAGTGTGATATTTTACATTATTTATCAATATAATGGTTAATTTTCGTAACAATGTAACAAATGCCTGCTGGCAATAATGATATCAGTCATGATGAGTTGTCAGGTGGTACAGTGCAACCAAAGAGTCATTCTTTGACACCCCAGCTGGTACGGATAAATACTGTATTTGGAATGGGAGTGTAGTGGGAGAAATAGGTCACAAACTGTAAATTGAATTTTCATACTTGCAGCTTTCACATCTAACATTCAACAGGTGGTCACGGGCTTTAAGGCACAGGGTAAGAAATTCTCAACCTCTTAGCTCTCCATAGCGGCGCTATGAGTACTGTTTTTCCTTCGATGGGATCTGTGAGGCATGCAGGAAGTATCCATAAACATAATCTGGATCAGGCTGTATTGCTCTCTTTTGGTTGGCAAATGCACATTGGCCAAGTGGCTGCTGCCTGTGCCATATATTTTCTACATTTCTAAGTAAGCGGAGTCGAAGGATTACATCAAATCAGTGCGCAATTAGTTTGATGCCAGTCTTACCGTTTGGACCTCAACAATCAGCTCATGCTCTCTCTCAACCTGAACATGAACTTAGCAGATAGAACCTCCCCACCACCATCACTGTTTAAAGGGATCTGTTATCAGGTTAGTTGCCAATTGATTTCTACTGGCCATTGTTGCGATTGCATAATTATTTTCATGGTTTCCAGAGTTGTTTAAAGTTGCTAAAGTCTACAAGGGGTGGTGAGACACTTGTAGAATGTTATCGTGACTTCAAGGATTCTGACACGACTATTGGAGCATGCATCTCCCCAGGATTATAGCATAATGAGGTGTATGAACAGAGGTGACATAGAGCAGGACCAAGCTGTGGAAGAGAGAGGGAGAGGAGAGCAGGGCTGTCTACAGGAGGCCATATACAGCGGTTGTTCAGGGATTAATTCTCCGACCTGAACCTCAGTGAGGAATACTGTATCAGGCGTCTTTGTTTCACTAAAAGGGAATCCAAAAATCTTATATAGACGTATAAATAGTAAAAAGAGAAGTGGAGCCAATTGGGGACATAGCAGGGGCTTTACAGAGTGCTAAATGAATCTTCTGTATCTGTCTTTACCAAGGAAGAAGATGCTGCCCAGGTCATGTTGAAAGAGGAGGTATTTCAGACAGTTGATTAGTTTAAAATTGACAACGAGGTGATATTCGATACATTGTCTGTATTTAAATTTAATAAGACACAGGGATCGAATTAAAGGATACTGAGAGAAGTAAGGCTAGAAATTGCAGAAGTACAGGCCATAATTTTCAATACTCGGGGGCAGTGCCAGAGAATTGGAGAATTGCAAATATTCAGTAAAAGGCATAAAGATAAGCTCAGAGGAATCTCCGTTGTTGGGAAGCTTTTTGAAACGATGATTCGGGACAAAATCATGTTTAACTAACTTGCTTGATTCTTATAACTTGCTTGATGAGATAAGAGAAGGTAATAGGGTAATGCAGTTGGTGTGGTGTGCCTGGATTTTCACAAGGCATGTGACTTGTGAGCAATGTTAGAACTCATGGAATAAAACGAAAAGGAGCAACATGGATATGAAATTAGCTGAGCGAGAAGAAACAGAGATACAGTTCCTTATCAGACTGGGAGATGGTTATTGCGGTGTTCCCAGGTACCAGGACCCTTGCTCTTTCTGATGGATATTAATGAGCTAGAGTTGCAGGGAGCTATTTCAAAATTTGCTGTAAACACAAAACTTAGAAGTATTGTGAGGAACATAGTGTTACACTTCAAAATGACATAGGTTGGTGGAATGAGCAGACAAGTGGCAGATTAAATTTAATGCAGAGGACTGAAGTGATTCATTTTGGTTGGAAGAATGCCGAGCAACCATGGGCACCCTTCTAAAGGGGGTGCAGGAGTAGATGCACAAATTATTGAAGATGGCAGGACCGAGAGCCTCGGTAATAAATTGTGTGGAATCATGGGCTTTATAGAAATAGGGGCAAAGAGTATTGAAACAAATTTTAAACCTATATAAAACAGTGGTTTAGCCTCCGCTGGAGTATTGTGTCCTGTTCTGGGCACCACACTTTAGACAGGATGTGAAGGCATTAAAGAGGGCTCGGAAAAGATTCCAGAATGGTATCAATCATGAGGAATTCCGGTTACGTAGATAGGTTGGAGAAGCCGGGACTGCTCTCCTTGGGAACCAGAAGGTTGAGAGGTGATTGGTAGATGTTTTCAAAATCATGAGGTGACGGAACAGAGTAGATAGAGCGAAGGTGTTCCCATTGATGGAAGGATTGAGAATCGCAGGCTACAGATTTAAGATAATCAGCAAAAGAAATAATGGCAACATGAGAAAAGCCATTGTAACACAAGTAATTGTCTGAGAGAGTGGTGGAGGCAGGTTCAAAAGGGAATTGGATCATTATCTGAAAAGGAAACATTTGCAGGATTATATGGAGTGGCACTGGATGAATTTATCTTGGCGAGAGACAGCACAGACATGACAGGCTGGAATGGCAACTTATGTTGTGTGACCATTCCAAGGGTGTCCTCACTGCAATATGCCATTTATTGCAGCCTTGGAACAGACAAATACAGCATTGCCAGTGACTGTGGAGTTGATCTTGGCAATGGGCCCTTATGTAGACTGAAGCAGGTGATTTTGCAACATCTCTCAGTTTCTGTCCAGTGATGCATAAAGATCACTGAGATTCTTCCAAAAAAGATTGGTTAATTTCATTCTCTTGCCAGAGCGAAGCGGGTGTTTTCCAAGAAATGCAAGCTTCCCCGTGGTATGTGATCTTATTGACAGCACAGATATCGCTTTTGATGTCAACAATAGGATGTACTTTAGCTGAAAAGGATTTGGTGTCCAGTTGGAGTGTGATTATGCGTAGCATATCACATGGGTCACTTTGCAAGACCTATGCCATCTACATTTGAGCCACTATGGGTAAGACAAAGTGTGACTACTGGGCGGCGAGGATTATCTTTTGACAGCATGGCTTATGATTCCAGTGCACAATCCTTGGAAACATGAACCATATGCATATAATGAAAGCTGTGCAACCACATGGAAGATGATAGAGCAAACTGCTGGGGTTCTTAACCCATTTGCTGCCTGGGTCACTCTGCAGGAACCCCGAAGAGGCGGTTTAAAAATTATGGGTGTCTGCTCAATTCAGTGAGTCTTTAATAGATGGCATCATAGAATTTACAGTGCAGAAGGCGGCCATTTGGCCCATCGAGTATGCCCCAGCCCTTGGAAAGAGCACTCTGCTTAAGCGCACACCTCCACTCCATCCCAGTAACCCAACATAAACTTTTTTGGACATGAAGGGCAATTTAGCATGGCTCATCCACCTAACCTGCACATCTTTGGACTGTGGGAGCACCCGGAGGAAACCAACGCAGATATGGAGAGAACATGCAGACTCCACCCAGACAGTGACCCAAGCTGGGAATCGAACCGGAGACCCTGGTGCTGTGAAGCAACAGTGTTAACCACTGTGTTACCATGCTACCCATAGTGATGCAAATGTGCAGCAATCATTGACTGTGATCTCAAGTGGTTGGAATGTGTCTTTTTAACTTCAATTAATGGATGTCAGCCAGCAAATTCATAAAATACTTTTTAATAAAGAATGGTTTCACGGCAATACCCATGGGTCTTCTGTAAGCTGTCTCGTTGACATCGTCCTCTGACTCTTGCAGCAAATCTCATGTACAATCTCCACCTCCAACAAGCTGGCACCTGCGATATCCTTGCAGTGTCGGTATCTGAGCTGGTGGCTGCGAGTGTGATAGCAAATTACCATGTTTCTGCCTCTTAGTCTTCCACCACTGCCTGACCAGGTTGCAGTTCTTGAGTAGATGAAAGGAGAAAAGCACAAAGGTAGGGTTGTGGTGAGCGGTGGGGAAAGCGTCAGGTGCATTTTTATACCGTTTGCAGCTTGTAAATTAGAGGAGATTGTGGGATGAGGGGCAAGTGGAATGTGAGAAGGACGATTAGGTAAGAAGACACGATCACCTTTAATGGTTTCAGCCCCATCGCCAGCTCTGACCACTCCAAGGATGATTAACCATAAGGTTCATTATGTGCAGCTGTGCCTGTTTCACAATTGTTAGATGTTGCTTCTGGCTATGTGCCATATTGTCCTACAAGAGATTGAGACGGGTGTCACTGAGTGAAGTGAAATGTCTTTGGGTGTTATGAATGCTATGGTTGAATAACTGGCAGTGTGTGCAAGAAGTGAGATGAGGTGAATCTATGAATGTTAGCTTAGAGTTGTGATTGAGATTGTGATAAAGACTGTTGGTAGTTAAGTGATTGGATGTAATGCATTAAACAGGGCGTTAGGCTGATGGTACTATGGGATCTTTGTGACACACTGCATCCATTTACTCAAGACTAGACTACTGGAATTTACTGCCATGCTTACCTGGAGGTGGATTCACCATTGCCCACCACTGGTAGCGCTGGGCACTGTTGACTTCTATCTTTATTACTTTTAATAGCCATAATATGCGAGTGCATTCTGTGTATTGGGCAAATGACCACGCAACCAGTATTTTAGTACAATTACAGTTTATTATCAAACATAGGATCAGTTCTATACTTGATAAGTTACACGCTCCTACACATTAGACTCAATCTAGCAATTTAAACAACCTTTACTTAACTTCCAAGTGACCGGCTCTTTGCAGGTTAAATAAGGCCTTTTTCTGGTTCCCCACGTGTGGCGGCTGGAGTTTGTCTGGTTCGTCTAGGCTGGGTGTCGTCTTTCAGGTGGAGGTCGCGGGCTCTTGAACTTGGCTGGTCTGTGCTGCAGTTGGTACACAGAAGCCGGTACCAAAAGAGACAGAATGTTGGTCTTATCCTCTGATCTTTCACGCTCTTTTGGGCAGCTCCAGGTAGGGATCCAATGGATTGATAGGATTTCAATCACCCTAATCGATTCTGGCCAATTAGGGCCAGAAAGGGTTTGATCAGTAGCTGCTACCTCTATGGCATATGGCAATTCAGTGTCAGGAACTTGTAAAGCAGGGGCTATCGTTAAGGTGCGCTTTAAAGCATTTACTGTGTCTGTGTGCTGTGAAAGCCAATTCCAGGGGGTGTTCTTTTTCAGAAGTTCTGAGAGCGGCAAAACCATCACTGTGATTCCTGCAGTATCCTACCAACTCTAAGAATGAACGGAGTGCACTTACATTATGAAGCGGGGGCAATTTTACAATAGTGTCAATGCGCTTCTGCTTAATTTCCATTTTGCCGTGGGTGATGATTGTCCCTAAGTAAAGTACTTTGTCTCTCTTGACTTGCGCTTTTTTGGGGTTGACCTGACAGCTGATAGAGTGGAGTAGGCCCAGCAGTTCAGCTAGCAGAGCCACATGCTCGACCTTGGTATTGGTTTGCAAAAACAGATCGTCCACATATTGGACCAGGCACTCAAAGCGGGAGAATTTGGACAGGCCAGAAGCTAACTGTCTGTGGAAAATGGACAGGGAATTGTGGAAATCTTGTGAGAGATACGTCCGTGTGTACTGCTGGCCTTGGAACATAAAAGCAAATTTATATTGGCAAGCTCGGTCTAAGGGAATGGACCAGAAACCATTGCTAATACCTAGCACAGTGAAATATTCTGCTTGCACCCCCTGTTTAAGCATGGTCGCGGGACTCATGGCAACGGTGGGAGCTGTTAGAGGGGTCACTTTATTTAATTCGCGATAATCAATTGTGAGTCGCCATGAGCCATCTGGTTTCTTAACTGGCCAAATCGGAGCATTGTTGGTGGACGCTACGGGTCGAAGTACGCCTTGCTTTAATAAACTGTTGATTACCTTTGTAATTTTGTTTTCAGCCTGCTGGGAAAAGCCGTATTGTTTCTGTGGTTTGGGGTCTAGACCTGTAATCATCGCCTCCACTGATATTTGCCCGCAATCATGCTTATGCAGAGCAAAGACCGCTTTGTGCTTGGTGAGCACCTCCCTGATGGCCGGGTCGGCGCTAATTGCAAAAGGATTAAACCAGTATTCTCCCACTGAACAAATTCGATTAACATTCTCACAAACTGATAGTGTGATAGAATCTCTTGTTACGGTAGACATCTGCCATACACACCTATTTACGGGGTCAAATGAGAGGTTATTGGAGTTCATGGAATCCATTCCTAAAATGTGCTCTGCAGTGGGGGGTAGTTTGACCAAAACAACAGGATGATTAGTGACTATAGTTCCAACATGGACAGGTATAGGAGCTGTAATGTATCCTTGCATGTACCCAGTAAATCTGCTAAGTGTGATGGTGTCCGTGATCAGCCAGGGTGGATGAATTTAACGTGGTCCGAGAGCCCCCGTGTCCCAAAGAAAATCAACAGAATGACCCCGGACTTTGCCTGTGACTACCGGCCTCCCGACATTATCCCAGCGTGTGTCACAGACCCATGTTGGAGAGGCGGGGCACCGTCAGTCGAAGGAGTTATACGCAAGGTCATCTACGAGTGCGTTTACGGTATGCAAGGGGCAAGCGTTGCCTTCTAGCTGGTGTGGTTGGCGGTCGTGATCGGGCCTATTGTTTCTTGGCGGGGGATTGGAGTCTCCCTGTGGTCTTTGGTAACGGTTATAAGGTGGCGGATTTTGTCTACATTCGCGGGCAAAGTGTTCCAATTGCCCACAGCTGTAACATGACCCCTAGGGCGCATAAGATGGACCCGGTGCTCTGGTGTATTGCTCTCTGGGGTATTGTTCCCTTGGATATTGGACCTCTCCTCTACCCTCATTTATCCATGCGGGTCCCTGATTAGTCTTAACTGGGTGCTTGGCACCTTCCAGGCCGTTCTGATGTATTTGTTCCTGCAGTGACTGTTCCCATGCTCTAGACAAACCTCTCAGTACCCATGCCACGTTGTGTGCCTGCTTTGCTGGGTCAAAGTTTGGGCAAGCTTTTGTACCTGCTTCTGGCATGTGAAACTAAGGTGCAGGCCCATTTGGTAGCGTCTTCATCAGCTAAGTTAGCGCAATTCAAATCTCCAAATACGGCTTTGAAATGTATCCAGAGATGACTGGCAATGGCAGTCGGATGTTCCCCTTTCCTCTGTCTGCATTTATTTAAACTGTCCACAGGATCCCCTCTATTATAACCGATGGCAGTTAATGTGGCGTCCTTCATTTCATCTGGGGACCCCCTCCTACATTTTGGGGCACAGGTAGATCTGATCGTACGGATTGGCCAAGGCTCATTACTATCAATTTTACCTCTTCTCGTTCATCGAAACCTGACATACTTTTCTGTTGGCGAACCTCTTCAAAGAAGCAATGCGGGTCTGCAGTAGGCTCAAATGTTGTGATTTTGTTACACGCGTCCCTTAACTGGGTTACTGTGAGCGGGGTGGTGTAGGCGACAGCAGGACCTGCAGTATTCCCTATCCTTCTTTCCATAGTGACCGGATTCATGGGTGCCTGGTAGTTTCACTACTCACTGGGGTTGGTGTGATCTGTGCAACCGGGCCTGCTGGTGCGGTTGGTGCATTTATTACTGGGATTGGTGGTGGTTGCTTTCGACTCTCAGTTCTTATTACGTACATCTGAGCACTTTCCTGTAACTCCCCCCAATCAGCCATCTCTTCTTCCTCTGTCCCTATTGTCCCGAAGGTACACATAAATCCCTCTTGAACTGAAAGCAATGAATGGAGTCTCTATATCTCTCGCTGGCATTTGGTGTGGTCAGCGTTAGTTTGCCTTTGTTCCTTAGTGGACTGATGGAGCACCCTTAAAGGTGCCTATAAATTGGCACATTTGTTCTCTAACTGGGTGACCTTCTGTTCGGCCTCCTCTCTTACCAAGGCGACACGTTGTATGTCCTGGTAGGCCTTGTCGTACTGGGTTTGGAAGCTGCTAAGATGGATTATACTGGACTGGTGGGCAGGTTTAACATTGCAATTTCCCTGTCCTTAGCAGCTAACCTCTCCAGGTGTTCCTCTTCTGTTTTCTTAATCTCGTCCCCCTTCTCTACTAACTGACCGGGGAGCGTCTCCAAAACCTCCTCGGTTCCTCTTAACTGAGCCAAGCAGCACACTACGGGTATTGGCTTTTTAAACTTCGTTACATTCTTCTTGTAGATCCCGCATAAATCATCCCACCAAATTTGTCCTATCTTTCCCGGACCTGACTCGGTATTTGGCCATGGGGCCATCCTTTCCCTTTTAAGTATTTCCTTAGTACATTCTCCCATATGGGACACTTCTCAGGCATGTCGACTACTTCTACCTCAGTTTACTGTGGATTAATCTTTTCTAACAATTGCGCTGCCATTTCTTCACTATTTAATTTGGAACAAGTCGATCGAACAACGGTACAGCTTATGGCTATGTTCTGGTTCAAAGTAGCTCTAGATTTGTGTGCAAGTCTGTAGAGTTTACCCTATCCTTCGCTGTTAGTTTTCAATCCGGTTAGTACACGCTTCCGAGATTCAGTTGTTTGGCCAATACAGAACTCGCACTTATGGTTCGTTTTTCCTTTTTACCAATTTAATCAAAGTTGTGGGACCTTTCGTAGTAACAAAGTCACTTCTAGTTGAGTCCCACCAGAGTCGCCAATTATGTTGACTGCTATGTTTATTACTATTAATAACCACAATATGCGAGTGCGTTCTGTGTATTGGACAAATGACCACACAACCAGTATTTTAGTACAATCACAGTTTATTATCAAACATAGGATCAGTTCCATACTTGATAAGTTACACGCTCCTACACAGACTATATCTAGCAATTTAAACAACCTTTACTTAACTTCCAAGTGACCGGCTCTGTGCAGGTTAGATAAGGCCTTTATCTGGTTCCCCATGGGTGGCGGCTGGAGCTTGTCTGGTTCGTCTAGGCCGGGTGTCGTCTTTCAGGTGGAGGTCGCGGGTCCTTGAACTTGGCTGGTCGGTGTGCTGCAGTTGGTACACAGAAGCCAGTACCAAAAGACACAGAATGTTGGTCGCGCAGTTCTTCTTTTCCTCTGATCTTTCCCGCTCTTTTGGGTGGTCCCAGGTAGGGATCCGATGGATCGATATGATGTCAATCACCCTTATCGATTCTGGCAATTAGGGGCGGGTACTTCGATAGCTGGGCGGGTCCTAGTTGTTATTGTCCTAGGCACTTCCAAATAAGGTGAATAGGCGCCCCTGAGTCTGTTCCAAATGTTAAGTTTCAATCTGAAGCCCATTGTCCTGGTGAGACCTGTGAGTGGCCTCCAGCAGGTGCAGGTTTTTGCATAAGTCTGAGTTTGTTGTTTGCAATCCACACAGGCTGTGACCTGTCTGTATCCCAACCTGACCACAATTCCCATCATCCTTTGCGGGCGGCCTTTTTAGATGGCCACAGCACCAATACCATTCCGATGCTTTTCACCACCGGCAATGGCAGCAAGCCACATGACCTCACCAGCAGCACCATGCAAAACCCCAATTTACATGGATTTTAATCACATTAGTGGACTGGAAGCCTGATTCTCCACCCCTCCACGATGCTCCAGCCCTCTCAGGCGGCAGTCACTCACAGTTGTGCAAGTATTTACAAGTGGGACCAGGTGCAAGGAGGTAAGAAAACTTTTCATACTTCTCAGGTTTGCTTGGGGGTGTATGCCTGGACCTCGGAGTAGCGGGGAATGAGTTGGTGGCAAGTACATGGACTCCAGGTGTGTCCCCTGGGAGCGGGATGCCCTAGCAGGGACCGCATTCCTGCAATACAATCATTTAAACCTACCCTAGCTGCATCTTACAGGCTCCAGGCTGTTGAGACTACTGACAGTATTCTGCATATTCTCTGGGACTACAGCCAGCTATGCTCGCTATCGACCTGGGCACTGGTGCCATTGCAGATGCATGGTTGTGAGAGTGCCAGGGCCAGGTCAGGGAGAACCTGCACAAGAGGAGCCTGTCCCAGAAGAGTAGGAGCCAGCTAGTGCTGGTTGTCCAACAGGCCAAGGAGGTGCGAAGGATGCCACGTGTAGATCATCGGGCCTATCCTTCGAGGAGCTGTTGAATTGTGTGTTCCACTGCCGACTTCAGCTCACCGGGGAGACCATACACCACCTGTGCGCACTTGGCATCATGGGGTTATGAATGACACCCTGCTTCCGGTGGTCATCAAGGTCACGATCTCTCTGAATCTTAATGCCTCTGGCTCATTCCAGGGCTCGAGCAGGGACCTGTGTGTGATCTTGCAAAAGTCGGTGCACAGGTGAATCCACGCTGTCACAGCTGCCCAATACACCCAGGCATCAGACTACATCACCTGAAAGCTGGACCAGGCCCAACAAGATGCTCAGGCAGCAGGATTTGCTGCCATCATTTGCATGCTCTAGGTGCAGGGGCGATCGATGGCACGCGTGTAGCCCTCCGAGCACCGGTTTGACAAGGGGTGCGCTTCATTAACAGGAAGGGCTTTCACTCCCTGAATGTGAAGTTGATGTGTTACCCTGTCAGCAGCCGATACTCAGGCAGCGTGTACGACACATACATCCAGATGCACTTGTCAGCACCTTCGAGGCGTCCCCTCAGGTGAGGGGGTGGCAAGGGCTACCCACAGAGAACATAGCTAATGATGCTATGCTGATGATTGTGAATGACTAGGGAAAGAGTAGGACCAGTTAAGGACAGGGATGGGAAATTGTGTGTGGAGTCTGAAGAGATAGGCGAGATACTAAATGAATATTTTTCGTCAGTATTCACTCAGGAAAAAGATAATGTTGTGGAGGAGAATGCTGAGCCCCAGGCTAATAGAATAGATGGCATTGAGGTACGTAGGGAAGAGGTGTTGGCAATTCTGGACAGGCTGAAAATAGATAAGTCCCCGGGACCTGATGGGATTTATCCTAGGATTCTATGGGAGGCCAGGGAAGAGATTGCTGGACCTTTGGCTTTGATTTTTATGTCATCATTGGCTACAGGAATAGTGCCAGGGGACTGGAGGACAGCAAATGTGGTCCCTTTGTTCAAAAAGGGGAGCAGAGACAACCCCGGCAACTACAGACCGGTGAGCCTCACGTCTGTAGTGGGTAAAGTCTTGGAGGGGATTATAAGGGACAAGATTTATAATCATCTAGATAGGAATAATATGATCAGGGATAGTCAGCATGGCTTTGTGAAGGGTAGGTCATGCCTCACAAACCTTATTGAGTTCTTTGAGAAGGTGACTGAACAGGTAGATGAGGGTAGAGCAGTTGATGTGGTGTATATGGATTTCAGCAAAGCGTTTGATAAGGTTCCCCACGGTAGGCTATTGCAAAAAATACGGAGGCTGGGGATTGAGGGTGATTTAGAGATGTGGATCAGAAATTGGCTAGCTGAAAGAAGACAGAGGGTGGTGGTTGATGGGAAATGTTCAGAATGGAGTACAGTCACAAGTGGAGTACCACAAGGATCTGTTCTGGGGCCGTTGCTGTTTGTCATTTTTATCAATGACCTAGAGGAAGGCGCAGAAGGGTGGGTGAATAAATTTGCAGACGATACTAAAGTCGGTGGTGTTGTCGATAGTGTGGAAGGATGTAGCAGGTTACAGAGGGATATAGATAAGCTGCAGAGCTGGGCTGAGAGGTGGCAAATGGAGTTTAATGTAGAGAAGTGTGAGGTGATTCACTTTGGAAGGAATAACAGGAATGCGGAATATTTGGCTAATGGTAAAGTTCTTGAAAGTGTGGCTGAGCAGAGGGATCTAGGTGTCCATGTACATAGATCCCTGAAAGTTGCTACCCAGGTTGATAGGGTTGTGAAGAAGGCCTATGGAGTGTTGGCCTTTATTGGTAGAGGGATTGAGTTCCGGAGTCGGGAGGTCATGTTGCAGCTGTACAGAACTCTGGTACGGCTGCATTTGGAGTATTGCGTACAGTTCTGGTCACCGCATTATAGGAAGGACGTGGAGGCTTTGGAGCGGGTGCAGAGGAGATTTACCAGGATGTTGCCTGGTATGGAGGGAAAATCTTATGAGGAAAGGCTGACGGACTTGAGGTTATTTTCGTTGGAGAGAAGAAGGTTAAGAGGAGACTTAATAGAGGCATACAAAATGATCAGGGGGTTGGATAGGGTGGACAGTGAGAGCCTTCTCCCGCGGATGGATATGGCTGGCACGAGGGGACATAACTTTAAACTGAGGGGTAATAGATATAGGACAGAGGTCAGAGGTAGGTTCTTTACGCAAAGAGTAGTGAGGCCGTGGAATGCCCTACCTGCTACAGTAGTGAACTCGCCAACATTGAGGGCATTTAAAAGTTTATTGGATAAACATATGGATGATAATGGCATAGTGTAGGTTAGATGGCTTTTGTTTCGGTGCAACATCGTGGGCCGAAGGGCCTGTACTGCGCTGTATTGTTCTATGTTCTATGTTCTATGATGCCTGTGTGGGGACCCCGGACCGACACGGAGAACCTTTATAATGACTCTCACTCAGCAACCAGGAGCATCATCGAATGGTGTGCTCAAGATACACTTCCGATGCCTGGACCGCTGTGGTCGGGCTCTCCAATATCACTCCCAGAGGATCTCGAGCATCGTGGTGGCTTGCTGCGTCCTTCACAACATCGTGCAGCAGCGGGACAACATGTAGGCCTCATCTGATGAGAAGGAGGCTAATGGTGTCCAGGAGGATCTGTGCGAGGAGCCTGAGCTGGCACAGCAGGCCACCCAGCGTGTGTTCCAAGGCCGCCGCACACAGGACAACCTCATCACCTCCCAATTCACCAACTAGGAGGCCAGACCAGAGCCGCTTCTTCCCACTTCTTCTTCCTCTCCCCCCACTTCAGCCCACTCCATACAGATTCCACCTTCCTCCGAGCCTCTCACCTCTCCCTTCGCCCATCCACCTGTCCCCCCGCCATTATTCCTTCACTCCACCTTCGCCCTAGCCTTCCACAGCTCCCCGTCCCCCCTCTGAGGGTCATACCTGCATTACCACAAGGTATTAGGCCTGGGTTGGCAGTATCAACGGACCTTGTCCATGGGATGGAGGAGGATGATGAAGACTCGCTGTAAGATGGGCTCTGCTGCTCCTCATTGTCTGACTCCTGTCTTTAAAATAACATACCACTGTCCAGCCGGATGATCCCAGCATGGGTGGTCGCGATTCCTTCTCGCTGGTGGCGGGTGATGCTGAATAGTTAGGGCTCACTCACTGGGGATGCTGTCTTACAAGGCTGGCTCACACTGCTGCCCCCCTCCCCCATGCCCTGACACTCCTCAGTGAGGGTGTAACCATGTGGGGTGTTCATGTGGGCGCCCTGCCTCTAACCATCCTTCAGACCCGTGAGACAGAGGTTAAAGGTAGATCAGACTGGTGGTGCAAAAGTGTTTAATGGTGAGTATTTTCAATAACCCCGTCCTGCCCACTGCCAATGAGATGCGGCAGTGTCAGGTGTGGGGGATTTAGAAGGCCTGAGGCGTTCCAGCACCTCCCCTGCAGGAGGCACCAGCATAGGCCCCACCACTTCCTCCTCCCTCGGTGTGCTCGCTGACCCCCAGGCTACTCCATAGGTTGGAGTGAGCTCCAGAGGCTCCACCGTCACCTGCGCTGCCAGTCCTGGAGGCTTGCCGTCGTCTGAACCATGGCCTCGATGCCCTCAGCCATGGTGCACTGAGACTAGGTCATGTCCCTCAGTGAGTGAATCATGTCCCTCTGGGACTGTGTCTGTCTCTCTGTGCCTGTGACATGTCCCTCTGGGACTGTGCCTGTGACATGTAGCTCTGTGACTGACAGTCAACACCCGGCCAATGCTCTTGATGCCTTCAGCCAAGACCTTTTGTGAATCATAGAATCATAGAATTTTCAGTGCAGAAGGAGGCCATTCGGACCATTGCGTCTGCACCGGCCCTTGGAAAGAGCTCCCTATCCCCATAACCCAGTAACCCTACCTAACCCCTTGCTGTAGATTCTGGCTCTGTGTCTGTATCTGCAACAGTGATGGAATCATCTTTTACAGAAGTGCAATGCCGGTCTGGGTGACAACTGTTCCCTGGGATCGGACAGCCCTTCGACAGTCCGCTCCCTCGGATTCCATGCCTCAACCTCAGCATGTGTGTGGTGCTCACCAGAGGGTGACCCATGAGCCTGATCACTAACATTACCCACCGAGGTGATAGTCTCTGCGATGGTGGATGGTGCAGGCGAAAGCAATGTCGAAGCGTCAGTCTCTTCCCCACAGTGGTGCTCTGGGGTGTTCTGAGAATCTAGATGGGGGGAGCAACCCTGGACGGCCCGGCCTCACCTGATGGTGATCCTAGCAAGACCAAAGACATGGGGTGAGATTTTGGGAAGGACTGGTCTGTGGGAGAGGGGTGGCCCACTTGCTATAGAGACATCGGTGTTGCATTGGGCCCTCACTTGTTTGGTGCAAGCCAAACCCTATCGCAGCCACTGCGCTCTCCCCAGCCTCCCTCGTGGGTTGCAGGGGCCTTTCCTCTGAGGGGTTGTGGATCCGAATATGTGGGATGCCCCTTCCGGTGCGCCCGGCGATCATGGGCCGACTTATCCTCAGGGACACAGAAAGGACAGCGTGAGATCCTGGGAGGTGAGTTTTATGAGGGTCTCTAGCTGGTGGCATGTATGTGCAAGGCCCCTGGCCAAAGAGGGCAAACCATGTGTTGGGTTTCGTGGAGGATGGATTGTAAGGGAGATGCAGGGAAATGGGATGTTGTTGGCCTCTAGGGGATTGGGGGCTGATGTGAGGAGTGAGGGACAGGAGTTTTGCCAGGGGCACAGATGTGATGACTCACCCAAACTGTTCTAAGGAGGTCATTCATCTTCTTCCGGCATTGCATGCCAGTTCTCCTGGTGAGGTTTGCAACACTGACAGCCGCTGCCACCTCTTTCCATGTGTTGTTCAGAATGGTGAGCTTGAATCTCCACCCCACCCTGGGGAAGAGGATGTCCCTCCTCAATGGCATCCTACATTCAGTCGACCTCCAACTCCCAGAGCTGTGGAGCTGGTCCTTTAGCAGCCATCTCCTTGGCTGGAATGACAGTCTGTGCTGAGTGGAGCAGGTAAAAGATGCTCCAGCTTTTCAGGTTCTGAATGCGAATCCCGACCCAGCGAGTCAGACGCCAGCGGGGCCGGGGATCGGCCAAGCTGCACGTGGGCAGCATGCTGGCCAATTTGCATGACCTGAATTTCTCCCCTACAGTTCCTGTGATTCTATACCAGCGGCAGCACCTAATCTCCAGAATGGAATATCAAGCTCCTGATGTCACTGTGAACTTTGCAGTTTGTCTGGAGGGCTTCCTGACACTGACCTTTCCCCTTCTCTGCACCTAGGCATCCAGTGCACCATCAGAGCACCACAAAACACATTCTCAGTCATTCTGTGCCATTTTTGAATGTTCCCAAATCACTTATAGAACAACATCCAGTACTTGTTCCAGCCACAAGGCTTCCTTTTAATTAGTGCATGGGAGCTTTAACTTTTACTAGCCTCTCATTACTTTGCACCCCCTATTCAATAGTGCAACCGCTCAGCAGTGTGCTTAGTGAGGGCTAGAAGTTCTAGACATTTAAATGAACACACATTCTGCATCATAGCAATGGCACAGCATAATTCTGCACTGATCCTCATGCCTGTTTTCAGGCCCTGACTAATTTTGCAACCACAGATTGAAGTAAGGTCCGCTCTAGCTAATAAAGCTTCCTCCTTTCAAAACAAGAGAGATTTTTGTGTGGTTCCTAATCCTTTCGAAGAATAATTTTCAGATTAGGCATTAGTTATTAGCAATTCCACACTTAATAAGCATACAGAATAATTAACTGATGAACAACAACAGCTTGCATTTATTTGGTGCCCTTAACCTAGTGAAACATCCCAAGGTGTGCCACAGGAATATTACCAAACAACGTTTGATACTAAACCACACAAGAAAATGTAAAGATCAGTGACCAAATGTTTGGTCAAAGACTCGAGTTATATGCAGCATTTTAAGGCATTGCAGAAATATTTTATTTTTTTAAATTAAGGGACAAATTTAACGTGGCCAATCCACCTACCCTGCACATCTTTGGGTTGTGGGGGTGACACCCACATGGACATGGGGAGAATGTGCAAACTCCACACAGAGAGTGACCCGGGGCCGGGATCGAAACCGGGTCCTTGATGTTGTGAGGCAGCAGTGCTAACCACTGTGCCTTGGCATTGCAGAGATGTGGAGAAGTCAAGGGAGGGAATCCCAGAAGAGTCCCAGGCAGCTACAGGAAATGGTGAAGCAATTAAATGGGGGAAGTGCACGAGGCCAGAGGATAATGGGAGCCTTGTCAGTAGATGCTTCTTTGTGAAGGGGGAAAACCTGGCATTTCAGAACAGGCACAGTATAGAAATAGCATAAATAACAACTTGTACTCATCAGCACTTTCAAAGTGGGAAAAAGTCCCAAAGCATTTCATAGTCATAATCCAAGTATGGGCAGTGAATCAAAGGAGGATAAACTACTGAAGCTAGGCTAAAAAAGTTTGTTTTGTGGATGGCCTTAAAGGAGAAAAGGGAGATTGAGTGAATTCAAGAGCATGGGAGCTAGACAGTGGAAAGCATTGTCACCAATGTTGTGTCAATGAACACTTCCGGGCATTATGAGTCAACGTACTCTAAAATTTAAACAGACATGCAAACTAAATATTTATTCACCCTCCGTTGTTGGATTGGGAGGAACTTTTTTGGGTGGTTTGGAGATAGATATCATCCATTGAAAGCAACTTCACACCTCAGCACTATGGAGTACAGAGAAGAGGATTTTACTGCACCGTGGGATCTAAGCTCTTCGCTGGGATTGCACTCTGCTTAAGGACCTCTGTGTGGCACATACTATCAGTTAATTCTGCAGCAGGAACATGAAATTTTAGCCCAAGGGAAAGCACAAGGTTAGTTTGTGATTTGAAGTGCAATCAGCAAGAACACCGTTGCTTTGCTGCTGACTGTGAATTTCATACCAATGCAATGGAACGATTTAATTCTCCAAGTAAGAAGGATGTATTATGTGTTAGCACATAATGCCAATGTTGTTAGATAACTGGCATTGCCATTCTCACACAGTGATTCATATAAATAGTGGTTAGGAGTATCAAAAACGTTCTTCATTATTACATATATTTAATACTTTACAGCAAGTAAATGTCCAGAAGACGTTGCAATAGATGCAGCCTGCGGTTTCTAGAGAACTATCCTCAATCTGATTGTCTGTATCAGTTTTTTTTAAAAAAAATCAAACTTCTCACAGGGTAATCTACATGTTCACAAACTATGGGTGAGGGAAAGAAATCCTGTGCCATTACTTTATGAGAGATTTTCAGGCAGAATTTATCATTACATCATTCGGGGCATTACACAGCTTTATTGCGCCTAAGACCTGATTGCAGTGACTGCCAGATGTGTTATTGAAAATACGCCTGATCTACCTGTTCAGGCAGAAGTTAAAGATCCAATGGCGCAATTTTAAGAAATAGTTGCTTGGTGGTACAGAACTTGAATATTGCTGAAAAGAGAGACATGTTGCTAAAGCTTTTTATTTTTCACTCATGAGGACAAACAAAAGAATTGCAAATTTCAAACAATCGCAACAATTTATACAAAAATAGAAAAGGGTGCTGATTGGTTGGCAAGCTGATTCTGATTGGCTGAGACAGCAAGGAACGATAGTCTCCAAAAGGTATCAGATATTCAAGATGCAAGGCATGAACATATTCCTTTTGTTTGCAGAGAATGGGTCCCTGCGTATGAATATACATTGCTTCTAGCAAACATAATGAAAGCAAAGAACTCAACTCTTTATCTTAAATTGGTTGTTAGTGTAGCTATTAGTGCACTCTGTAGGTAGATGCCTGGTGCGGTACATCGTTGAAAGTGGGAATGCCATTTCACATCAGCAGACACACTGTCTTTGACAGAAGGTAGGTCTAGTTCCAGTGGCAAGGGAACCTAAACGATTGAGGATCTCACCTACTGCTGCAGCCTTCATCCCCATCACATCCGTTGATACCATACAAGTACATTTCAACTGATCTACTGTTGAGGACTTGTTCCGTATTGCACTTTGTCTGATTCCTCCCCTCTGACTTTGCCATCATGGATGACCCTGCCAGGAATTTAAGATTTCTAACGGCATCGCTAAAGGGATCAATGGAACGCTCAAGCCTCTCCACCACGATCAAGTGGCAATCCACGGAACGAGGTCCCAGTGGAGTGGTCATTGTCTACAAGCTGGACGGAAAGTTTTCAACCTCAACTGGTTGAAATCCAAGAATAAAGTGACACTGACATCTCTAGTTGAACTTCAGGACGTGGAAGGCATTGCCATCTCTGCTCTCAGAAAAGAGTCTCCAAGCCATGTTTGACACCTTCACTGAAGCATACCAAAGAATCGGACTCAGTCTCAACCTCAAGAAGACTCAAGACCTTTACCAGTCTGGCCCGGGGCAGGATCCAGTCTCTCCCTCCATCAAGATCAATGGAGAAATCCTCCCAAACATGGAAAATTTCCCTTCCCCTATCTGGGGAGCCACCTCTCATCTAAGGCTGACATCGATGTGGAGATCCGACATCATATCCAATCCGCATGTGTCACCTTCAGATGCCTAGGGATGAGAGTTTTTGATGACCACGACATCTGTGCTGATACCAAGATGCTTGTGTACAAGGCAGTGGTCCTCCCAACTCTTCTAGGCATCTCAGAAACGTGGACCATGACAGACGTCACCTCAAGGTTCCGGAGAGGTACCATCAACACTGTCTGAGATGGATTCTTGGTATCAGCTGGGAGGACAGGCATACTAATAACAGCGTCCTTGAAGGAGCCAGGAGCACCAGCATCGAGGCCACAATCATCCAAAACCAACTCGAGGAGTTATGACTCTGACCATTAGATATCTTTTATATTAAAACAAACTTTAGTTCAAACACAGAATTAAACACACGAACATCAAAGAAATAGCTTTATAATTATCCTGCACAGACCTTTGGAGAGAGTTTCTTTCAAGAGGAGATCAAGTACACCTCTAACAGTATTTGGCAAAACTGCTGTTCAATTTAAAATCCTACAACACACTGCAAAACTACAGACAGACTTGGCTTCTCCAATTAATGTTTGTATCCTGCTAAATTCCATGACCTGCTCCGCTAGGACTAAATACAACCTCTCATACATTATCTACACTCCGGGGAATCTCCAGCAATAATAACAATATTCCATTAGCCCTTTATCTGTAACCAAGTAAGTCATTGGAATGAATATTTACCTCACCTTATACGACTATTTAATTACAGCTTTAGTAGACACACTACCTGTATGTATCTTAAACCAGGGTTTTTAATAAACTGACTGCAACAGAATGTAATATACAACAATTTCTGGTCATCACAATTTACACACTTTTGGGTAGTGGTTTCCTCCACATTGAAAGCACTCAGCGTTTCTCTTAGGCTGTTTAAAGGTTCGGTATTGAGTAATTCTTCCCACTTCGGCACACAATTCAATGCCTGAGCCTGATACTGCACCCTCACATCTGGTACCATTACTACTCGTGGTTTCTCATCCTATTGGATGGGCTTCAAAGCATTGTTCGCCTTTAATTCTTAGGCGCCCTTTTCGGCACTCTCGATTGCTGACACCATTTCTAACACCTTCTTGAAAGTCAACTCGGACACAGCCAACAGTTTATTTTGTATGCTACGTTATTAACACTGCACACTAGCTGATCTCTGCATATCATTTAAAGCTGATCCAAAATGACAGTACTCTGTAATCTGCTTTAACCTGGTTACAAATACTGTGATGGCCTCCACCGAGGCCCTCCCCATCGAGTTAACCTATATCTTGTCAGTGTCACCGGGGCTTTAGGGTGATAATGCCCCTTCGCTAGCTCCACTAGCTCTGCAAACAACTTAGTATCAGGAGCCTTTGAAGATGTTAAACTATGAATCAGATTATAAGTTTGGGCCCCGCACACAGTAAGTAAAATTACGTCCTTTCTCTCATCCCACTCTATTCCACCAGCCCTGAAAAGATACTCCACCATTCGATATACTACTCCCAATTCTCAGTAGTTCGGTAAAAGGCCTCTAGCTTCCTGAAGAGAGGCATACTTGTTCTCTCTTCTTCAGGCCTTTAATGATCTCATTCACTTTGCAGTTTTTTTAGCGACACTCTCATATTCCTCGCTGCTAATGGAGTCTCTCCCATTTACCTCGTCTTCAATGTAATAAAGGAAGGATTGGCAACCACCAGTAGTATGTTTAATGAATTACAATGATTTATTTGCAAATGGTATTTACACTGAGTCTTTCACGATGTTACCACTACTAGCTCTAGGATGTATTCTGGCTGGAAATGCCCGTGCTCTGCACCAAGATCCCCATGCTCGATTTCCATTGGGTGATGAGATCACATGACCTTCCTGATAGAAACATAGAAAAAATAGGAGCAGGAGGCAGCCATTCAGCCCTTCAAGCCCGCTCCGCCATTCATTATGATCATGGCTGATCATCCAGCTCAATAGCATAATCGCACTTTCCCCCATATCCTTTGATCCCCTTCATTCAAGTGTTATATCTGCTTCTTGAAACCATACAATGTTTTGGACTCGACTACTTCCTGTGGTAATGAATTCCACAGGCTCACTAGTCGTTAGGTGAAGAAAGTTCTCCTCATCTCAGTCCTAAATGGTCTAGCCCGTATCCTCAGACTGCGACCCCTGGTTCTGGACACACCCACCATCAGGAACATCCTTCCTGCATCTACCCTGTCCAGTCCAGTTAGAATTTACTAGGTTTTTATGAGATCCCCCCTCATTCTTCTGAACTCCAGTGGATAGAATCCTAACTGATTCAATCTCTTCTTATCTATCAGTCCTGATTCAATCTCTTCTTATACATCAGTCCCTGGAATCAGTTTGGAAATCTTTGCTGCACTCCCTCGATAGCTAAAACATCTTTCCTCAGATAAGGAGACCAAAACTGCACACAGTATGCCAGATGTGGCCTCACCAATGCCCTGTATAATTGCAGCAAGACATCCCTGCTCCTCAACTCTAATCCTCTCGCAATGAAGGCCAGCATATCATTTGCCTTTTTTACCACCTGCTTACCTTCAGTGACTCGTGTACGCGGACACCCAGATCTTGTTGCATGTTCCCCTCTCCTAATTTATGGCCATTCAGATAACAGTCTGCCTTCTTGTTTTCACCACCAAAGTGGATATCCTCACATTTATCCAAATTATACTTCATCTGCCATTCATTTGCCCACTCACTCAAGTTGTCCAAATCACACTGAGGATCTCTGCATCCTCCTCATAGCTCACCCTCCCACCCAACTTGGTGCCATCTATAAATTTGGAGATATGACATTTTGTTCCCTCATCTAAATCATTAATATATATTGTGAATAGCTGGGGTCCTACCAATCCCTGCGGTAACCCACAAGTCCCTGCCAATTTCAAAAAGACCTGTTAATTCTTACTCTTTGTTTTCTGTCTGCCAACCACTTATCTATCCATCTCAATACACTACCCCCAATTACATGTGCTTTAATTTTACATGTTAATCTTTTATGCGGAACTTTGTCAAAAACCTTCTGAAAGTCCAAATACACCACGTCCACTGGCTCCCCATTATCAATTCTACTAGTTACATCCTCGAAGAATTCCAGTAGATTTGTCAAGCATGATTTCCCCTTCATAACTCCATGCTGACTCTGTCCGATCCTGTCACTGTTTTCTAAGTGCTCTGCCATAAAATCTTTGACAATGGATTTTAGTAATTTTCCCCACTACTGACGTCAGGTTTACTCGTCTGTAATTCCCTGCTTTCTCTCTACCTCTCTTTTTAAATAGTGGAGTTACATTAGCCACCCTCCAATCTGCAGGAACTGTTCTGCAGTCGATAGAATCCTGAAAGATGTCTATTGCTAGAGCCACCTCCTTCAGTTCCCTGGGATGTAGATTATCGGGCCCTGGGAATGTATCAGCCTTCAATCTCCATCAATTTCCCCAGCGCCATTTCTCTACAGATATTGATCACCTTCAGTTCTTCTCTCTGACTAAACTCTACATTCCCCAACATTTCTGGTATCCTTGTGTCCTCATTTGTGAAGACAGAACCAAAGTATGTATTTAGTTATTCAGCCATTTTGTTGTCCACTATTATACATTCCCCTGTTTCTGACTGTAAGGGACCTCCATTTATCTTCACCAATCGTTTCTCTTCACGTACCTATAGAAACTTTTACAGTCAGTTTTCATGTTCCCTGCAAGCTTACTTTCGTATTCTATTTTCCCCTTCTTAATCAATCCCTTGGTCCTTCTTTGCTGAATTCTAAACAGCTCCTAATCCTCAGACCTGTTGTTTTTCTTGGCCTCTTAAAGGGGTCAGCTACTACTGTATGAACGCAGAGCACATAACTAAACAGATTTCAACATTAATTGACCCCAGATTGGAGATCTGACTTCAAGGCAATAAGAACTGCTAATGTGAAAAAGGCAAAGGAATTAAACCCTTCTAAAGTTGACGAAAGGTAACCTTTGGAACTTTATTTTGCATCGAACCATTCTGTACTTGATCTGAGAATGCTTGATTCTGAAACAGGTTGCAAAATATGCAAACATCATTTACTCATCAACACTTGTACCTTCAATGTGTAGAAAACATTGCCAAATAATAAAATGCAAGTTCAAATATTTAATTTTTAAAATTCTCTCATGGGATATGGGTGTCATTGGTGAGGCCAGCATTTGTTGCCCATCCCTAATTGCCCTTGAACAGAGTTGCTTGTTAGACCATTTCAGAGGGCAGTTAAGAGTCAATCGCATTGCTGTAGTTCTGGAGTCACATGTAGGCCAGACCAAATAAAAGTGGTAGATTTCTATCCCTAAAGAATGTTGGTAAACCAGATGTGTTTTGCTAAACATGATAATGCTAGTTTCATGGTCACCATTTCTGAGACTAGGTTTCCATTCTAGATGCATTAATTGATTTCAAATTCCACCAGCTGCCATGATGGGATTTGAGGTTAGGGCTCTGGATTATCGTCCAGTGACATTTCCACTGCACCACCATCTCCCCCATAAGAAAAGTTAAAATTGTAATATTTTTCCTTTTAGTAAAGCTAATATATTCTCCATTGTTCCTAAAGATAGGACATATATTTTGTGTTTTATCGAAAGTCTTTATATAATGATTCCCATATGATTATTCAGTTTAGGTCCAATTGGTATAATCTATTAATTATGGAATCACGAATAGCATAACTCCTAACAAGATGAAAATGTAAACCTTCATAAGAAGTAAAGGAAAATCTGGCAAGTGATGTAAGGTGCATCGGTAAATTCGTTTTTTTTAAGCAGAATTAATTGGGCTGGATTTTGCGGTCAACAGCGAATGAACAAAACCGGGCTTTTGCACTGCAAGTTCCTCTTACCCAATCATCCAAAGGGCATAGTATCCTCTATAGAGAGTCTGGGACTTGGTAAACATATGTGTATCTCCTTAACCAATCAGATTGAACAATATTGGTGATCAATGCAGAGTCTGAAATGGGAAGTGTCTGTCAAAATATTGAATTCAATGTCAAAAGGTGAGATAAAGAGAGGGAAAGAATGACTGAATTAAGCGCAAGAGATTAAAGAGACAAATGAAAAGTGAAGTATTTATTTGCATTTCAAATTTTTTCTGGTTTTCCCAACAATAAAAATAATGAATTAGACTCCACATTTGTAAAAAAATATTTTCAGTGCCAGAGAAGTTATTTGGCAGTAATTAAGACTTACCATGCTATTAAAAGGGCATTAACACTGAAATGGACAAACATTAACTTCCTGTGTTGAGTTTAGACCATGTATAACAGCCAATTACTCCAACATCATGCTGTTCTATGTATTTTGACAATGAGTCTAATAGTTAATTACTGTTATACTTCAGCCTTTGGACACCTTGGACAGCAATTTTCTAATTTCTGCATTTAACTGGTCCCTGGAATTTGCTGTCTGATTGCTACATAACAGTGGACATTTTTAGCCTCACTGCTATGTCTACTGACGAATACTATCCATTATGGTTTCCATGCTAAGATGTTTCTACAATTACAGTTTCATAAAGCAAAGATACAAGTTCTCAGTTATAGGGTAAAAGTTATATTTTTGATTTAATAAACTTACAACTTTATCTTTATGACTGCCAATACATGGTCCAAAATACTCCACTGCTTTCTAAGTCTATTTTTTATTGAGTGATTTTTTTTTTGCACTCAATAAAGAATGTGAATTTAGAGCTAGAAATAAACAGAACTCATCTTTATTAGACACCAATGTCAGCATCAAGTGCTCCCTCAGAAACAAAATTCCGCCACAGAAGTGCCTAAACCTCGACCTCCTTCAACTAGGATGATTTTTTTTTCAGTTTTCACAATAGCAATGCTTCCAGATTCTGTATAAAATTGCCAATTTAGTCTCACTATATTCTGAATTATGGATATCTTTATGCTGTGGATTCATGCAAGCTACAACTGGATTGAAGCACCCAAATTGACAATTATAGCCAGCTGGGCAAGGAGATCTTTAGTTCTTTAATCTGGGCTATAAAGGACAGTATATTAACCTATATTGTACCTTGAAATCCCTGGCAAAGTGCATTTCTTAAGAGAATGATTTACAGAAATGTTCTCACCGGCCCATTGTAAGGCACTAATTCCAGACATTTAAGTTATTTACAGAATATTTTGTATTATAAATGCCGCTTTATATTCACTGTGTCCATTATCATTTATACAAGCAATATACAAGTAAAATAAATGGTAGACAGGTAGAAAGAATAGTCAAAATATATATTTTATTCTATTTGTTTTAATCTTTTTCGTACAATATTTGTTCTCAGTGTTGTATACAAAAATAAATACATAAGATGTTTCTGTTGAATTATTTTTATGATTCATTTTAATCACATAGGATTTAAATACTATACAATAATTTATTATAAATACTCGATAGATTCTACTAAGAAATTTCATTTTGATTGTGATATTGTTGTAATGGTGAAACCAGCAGCAGTTCTTATCGCAGTAAGAACATAATTCAGTAGGTTTAAGACCAAAGTGCAAAATGACATTATAACTCAACGTGACTAGATTCATAGTCTTAGTAAATAAATAAATATTAATTCAAAATATTATAAATATTATAAATAGCCAAGGTGCATTACTATTTTCAGTCTCACAGAGCTGAACTAAAACCAATACTGTTGGTTCTGAATATAGAACAACTTTGTTATCTACTATAAAAGCAGATCTCATCCAGGAACTTGTGAACTAAAATGTTCTTACAGTGTTGTTACTGCTGTCATAATGGAACAGCTGTCGGGATTCAATTCATGAATCGAATGGCTCGAACAGTGCTCTCCATGAAGAGAGCAAGGTTTCTAAGGATCACGTGAATTTTCAATTGCTTATCCCAGACACTTTTAGGAGGATTGTCTGGAATAAAAGCCGCCTTGTGCTGGTTGGTAATACTTTCTTGAATTTTGTTCTAGAAAACAGAGAACAATACAGCATTCAGTAATACACTTTACATGCTTGTCTAAGAATATGGTGCAGCAAAATGAAACCCTATCACTCTGGCATTAAAGACTCACTGAAACTATGGTAATGACAAATTGGGATCTGAAGGAAATTGCATACTCTAATCCTGGCTCTCGCAACCTCAAGTCAGTCATTACATAGCAGGATTTCTTCAGCAATGAAGGAGTGTCCCTCTGTTTAGCCTACTTTATCATAGATTCCTGTCAATGTTAATGCAACGTTCTGGCTTAATTAATATTATTGCATATTAATATTCACCGTGGGTGGCACGGTTGCCCAGTGGTTAGCCTCTCAGCACCAGAGACCCGGGTTCAATTCCGTCCTTGGGTGACTGTGTGGAGTTTGCACTTTCTCCCCGTGTGTGCATGGGTTTCCTTGGGTGCTCCAATTTCCTCCCACATACCAAGATGTGCAGGATAGATAGATTGGCCATGATAAATTGCCCCAAGGTTGTGGTTACCAGTTGCACGGGATAGGGCGGGGAAGTGGGCCCAGGTAGGGTACTCTTTCAGAGGGTTGGTGCAGACTTGATGGGCCGAATGGCCTCCTTCTGCACTGTAGAGATTCTATGACAAGGGCACAGAATCAAAGGTATTACTAAGGATTGTACTAAAACATTTGTTGTGAATTACAGCGTAATATTTGCATGCCTTTTGTCCAAGGGCTGAGCCTTACATTGCTGATTTCTTCAAAACCTGAGAGCAAATCTTTGGAATTCACTGACTAATTTAAGCCAACACCCTAAGTTATTCCTAGCTGTGGCTTAAACAATAATATGACGAGTTGAAAATCTATTCCGTATGTAAAAATCATCTTTGGATTGTTTGCCTACATGTTTCAATGGGAACTAGCATTTAGTGAGTCAGCCAATTGCATGGAAACTATTTTCCATCCATGCTACTTGCAAAAACACAATTGGATAAAGAAGCTTTCTGCTTTAAAGGATTTACTTTTCTCAGAGACATTCCCTTTCCTCACAGTTGAATGTTGAGGGCCAATTCTATGATTGAGAGCTCCTGGTAGGGAATGATATTTTCAGGGGCATTGGTTGGAAATTTGTGATCCCACTGTCCCTGCTTTTCTGTCCAGTTGGATGAATTTACAGAGGAGCAGATCGGTTACTTTCCAGGCATCACTTTTTGTGAGAACTGACTGCTGAATTTAGTCTTTTTGCTTCTATGTCCTGTGTAATGTTTATTCATTGGACTGCGTCACAAAATGTTAGGCTTTTTAAGACTGAGGAGCACATTATACTGACAAATTTCCAGTCTCCTGCGCACTATTGGAGTTTTTAATTCCAGTATACATTTGTTCATATGTAATTTCAAACATAATTAATTGAGAGTCTTTTGTACATTTGTCTATTGATCCTTCTAAATTCCTAGATTACAATGACTGAATAATTTGCTTTGTCTTGGTCCATTGGTTTAGTTACTTTGCTGATGTTCTTACTTGCTTAGTAATAGAGCTGTAAACAGCACTTGCTTCATTATACTCTCTTAGCAGTTATTACCTGGAGAATCAGTAAATCAGACAGATTTTTCATGCTGACCAGCAATAATTCCGCTTGCTGCTTTTCATCCTGAATCCACTGTTTCACAGATAATAGATGCTTTTTATATTCATCAAGGCCCTTGACAACCTTTGCCAAACATTTTTTCTACAAAGAAGACAAAAAAGTCTAAACATTAATAAACATGCAAGTATTTCCCTCTGGTATCAATGGTGAAATCTGTAAATTCAAGTCTGAGTAAATTTAAAGATGAGAAATTGCTCTCACGTGAAGAGGAATTTCTACAATGCAGACAAAATTCATTTTAAATTCTGCCTTTATTAAGATGCAAAAAAAGTAAACTTGGTTGGTTGTAGCTTAGAATCTTCTCTACAATACCATTTAAGGGTGGCTGGTTTCTCAAAATTGAAGTGCTGCAATTCCACTGTTGGCAACAGAGCGGCACGGTGGCACAGTGGTTAGCACTGCTGCCCCACAGCGCCAAAGACCCGATTTGTTTCTGGCCTTAAGAGACTGTATGGAGTTTGCACATTCTCCCTGTGTCTGCGTGAGGTTGCTCCGGAGGCTCCAGCTTCCTCCCACAGTCCAAAGAATTGCAGGTTAGATGAATTGGCCTGGCCTTAGGGTCCAGGGACGTGCAGGTTAGGGGGTGGGGTGGACAGGGGAGTGCACCTGGGTAGAGTGCTCTTTTGGAGGGTCAATGCAGACTTGATGGGCCGAATGGCCTCTGTCCACATTGCAGGGGTTCTATGATACAGCATGACAAGCCTATATGGGCATTTTCAATTATTAATGAGACTATAGCAATTTACAAAAGAAATAGTTGGTGCAAAAGTGTAGTGTTACCAAAATGTAGGAATTAGTGCTTTATGGAAACAGAATGTGCATGCAGATGTAGAGTATTTAGTGTCTTTCAGATATCAATATTACGCATCAACTGTAATGATGTAGTTGCAGGCTTTGTGCAGTGAGTTTCTGAGGTCTAAGCCTCAACTCAACCATATACTCACCCACTGCCACCACCATCAATAATTTACTGGTATAATTTATAAAAGCCAAAAAGGAGTAATCTCAGGAACATTTTGAAAGTTCAGATAACTGCTGTTATTTGCTTGAATTTTGCTCCTGCAGCAAGTTAGATAATTGAAAATGCTCAGTGACTGTTGTACTGGTAGATACACACTATTTAGGGATACCTACAGAAAACGACTTCAGTAATACTGCACTGTTGCACTGGAAATGACCATGTGAAGGAAAATGATTTTGCCCACTTTCAGAGAAAGCAAATTTCGAAATGAAGTGCTTACCTTTTGGAAGGCCCGGCTGAAACACCTGTCTCTCTTCCCAAGCTGTGGCAGTTGTATGTTGTACATTTGTAACGAACTCATCTTCCCGTCACACAAGGAAAAAATGTCACACAGCTGGAAAATAACACCCAAATATGTTGTTACAAAAACAATCACTGCAATAAAGGAGGTGGTGTAAAAAAAAAGAGGAGGTTCTATTCGTGGATTTAATTAAATGGTATCAATCATTTCTTCAACCAGAGGGCTGATTACAGATCATGGGTAAGGCTCATTTAAATATTAAATCATTCTTGCATTAATTCCTCTTAAGTTCACACTCACTTGCCGGTTGCGCAGTTCCACAGCAACACTCCGGATGAAAAGAGCCAAAGGTTCAAGATTCAAGTCCCTCAGCTCAGCGCTTGGATCCGAAAAGTCCTCAGAGTCTCCGGAAGATTCCGGGAGCGGGGAGACGGCAAGTGGAGACATCAGGGCGGCTGTCACCCACAGCGACAACAGCAGGACAGGCTGGCAGAGATCTGCAAGAGAAAAACAATCGGGCCGTCAGTCGCGGTTCTCCCCGGGGACAAGAGCCACCGGCAGGGCTGAGAGAGCTGAGAGTTTGTACTAACAGTGAGGCGAGGGCATCCTGAGGGTCGCAGGCTCTGCCGAACGGTTGTGTCTGTGTGGAGCTGTCTTGTGGTCGAGTGCTGAGATCTTTGGTATCACCACGACATCTGGCCATTTATGTATTGCCCAGGGTAAATTTGTTGGATTCCCCAACGGAAACCCCAAGAACGTGTTTTGAAATCCGCGTATTTTTAACTTCCTCCTGAGAGGAATCTCCAGTGTAAAGGGGGAAAGAGAGTGTCATTTTTTTTAAAAAACAGAATTGCAAGTTTGTAAATATTTTCCGTTGACTGAAATAATAGAAAATACAACGGCCAAGCAATTGATTTGGACTTACTGCCTGGGTTTACCACATTAAAAAAACCATGATTTCCAAATAAGCTAAGTATCACAAATATTTTAACACTGCTGGGTGAAACCAGTTTCACTCACTCATCTCTTCTGATTCTTCCTCTCACCCCCTTTCTCCTCTCCCTCTCTCATTACCTCAGAGATAAATGTCTTGTAACTGATCACATCATTCATGTTATCGACATCTTTTTCTGGAGATTGAACTTTATGAACAGGAGCAAGAAACCACACCTCAGCCACACAAAGGCTATACATAATGCGTAGAATATTATTTGTCCATGTAATTACTGTTCAGTCATTCATTTTCTAGTCTACATCAGTTATCCCCAGGTTTCACTGGAGGCGGGGGTTGCCAAGACCAAAAAAAAAAGCATAGCTCAGATCAATGTGCCGGTTCCATATAACACACAGGAGAGGATCATTTGTACAGTTACAGCACTTCCAGTCTATAATGTTAGGCCACCCAATCCGAAACCAAGCAGCTCGGCGATTATTATTATCTTTAATAGTGTCACAAGTAGGCTTACATTAACACTGCAATGAAGTTACTGTGAAAATGCCCTAGTCGCCACACTCCGGCGCCTGTTTGGGTAGACAGAGGGAGAATAAGAATGTCCAATTCACCTAACAAGCACATCTTTCATGACTTTTAGGAGGAAACCGGAGCACCCGGAGGAAACCCGGTGTAGTCCATCCGGTCCAGGTGATTTATCCACCTTCAGACCTTTCAGTTTCCCCAGAACCTTGTCCTTGGTGATGGTCACTACACTCACCTCTGCCCCCTGATTCTGGGAGTTCTGGTATCCCACTGCTGTCTTCCACCATGAAGACTGATGTAAAGTAACTATTCAGTTTCTCTGCCATTTCTTTGTTTCCTATTACTACTTCTCCAGCCTAATTTTCCAGTGTTCCAATGTCTATTCTTGCCTCCCTTATCTTTTATATGTTGAAAAAAACTCTTCCTGTCTTCTTTTATATTACCAGCTAGCTTACGCTCATATTTCATCTCATCCCCTTTATTGCTTTTTTAGTTGCCTCTGCTTGCTTTTAAAAGCTTTCCAATCCTCTGACTTCCCACTAATCCTCGCCACCTTGTGTACTTTTTCTTTTGCTTTTATGCAGTCCTTGTCTTCCTTCATCTGCCATGGTTGCCTCGTCCTCTTGTTAGCATGTATCCTCCTCCTTGGGATGAATTTCTGTGTGCCTCCCGAATAACCCCCAAAAATTCCTGTCATTGCTGTTCCACTGTCTTCCATGCTAGGCTCACCTTCCAATCAACTCTGGCCAGCTCCTCCCTCATGTCTTTGTAGTTACCCTTATTTAATTGTAATACCATTACATCTGATTCCAGCTTCTCCCTCTCAAACTGCAGGGTAAATTCTATCATATTGTGGTCACCTTAAGTTCCCTGATCAAGTTTGCCTCATTATACGTCACCAAATCCAGAATTGCTGGTTCCCTCGTAGGCTCTGCCACAAGCTGCTCCAAAAAACATCTCTCTGACTTGGTCCATCGGAGGTGGAGCATCGTGGAGGGGAGGGCTTCAGGTAATGTCCTGAGACCGTCCCGACGACGTGCAGCGTACTGCTAGAGTACGCCGTTTTAGAGGGGGCAGAGCATCCAAAAGCGGCGCGGCCCCTGGTTTCGGCGCCAACGTGGATTCTCCGGACGATCGCCAAACGTGATTTCGCCGTCGGAGATCGGAGAATCCCGCCCTAAGTGTTGATGCTGATGCAAAATTCGTGGACTTCCACGACAGCAAAACTGCCGCCACACCTGGACCAATTCAGCAACTGTTTTTTAAAAAAATATATATTTTATTGAAAATTTTTTCCAGACAACAATTTTTCCCCTCTTACAAAGCAAACGTAACAATAAAGAAATTTTTAACAATACACAAATAACAAAACCCCATTACCTTTTGACATAAACTAAACTAAACACCCCCCTCCCCCCCTCCCCCCTGGGTTGCTGCTGCTGGTCATCTGTCTTCCCTCTAACGTTCCCCTAGGTAGTCGAGAAATGGCTGCCACCGCCTGGTGATCCCTTGAGCCGACCCTCTCAGGGCAAACTTTATCTGCTCCAATTTAATGAACCCCGCCATATCATTTACCCAGGCCTCCAGTCCGGGGGGCTTCGCCTCCTTCCACATGAGTAGGATCCTGCGCCGGGCTACTAGGGACGCAAAGGCCACAACGTCGGCCTCTTTCGCCTCCTGCACTCCCGGCTCATCCGCAACTCCAAATAGAGCTAACCCCCAGCCTGGTTTGACCCGGGACTTCACCACCTTCGAAATCATTCCCGTCACTCCCTTCCAATACCCTTCCAGTGCCGGGCACGCCCAAAACATATGTGCGTGGTTTGCCGGGCTCCCGCCGCACCTCCCACATCTGTCCTCCACTCCAAAGAACCTGCTCAATCTTGCTCCCGTTATGTGTGCTCTATGTAGCACCTTAAATTGAATCAGGCTAAGCCTGGCGCATGAGGAAGAGGAATTTACCCTGCTTAGGGCATCAGCCCACATACCCTCCTCTATCTCCTCCCCTAGTTCTTCTTCCCACTTTCCTTTTAGTTCACCCACCGACTCCTCCCCCTCTTCCCTCATCTCTCGGTATATCTCTGACACCTTGCCCTCTCCGACCCACACCCCTGAAAGCACTCTGTCCTGAATCCCCTGTGTCGGGAGCAACGGAAATTCCCTCACCTGTTGTCTAGTAAACGCCCTCACCTGCATATATCTCAAGAAATTTCCCCGAGGCAACTTATACTTTTCCTCCAATGCTCCCAAGCTCGCAAAAGTCCCATCTATAAATAAATCTCCCACCCTCCTTAGTCCCAACTGGTGCCAGCTCTGAAATCCTCCATCCATTCTTCCTGGGGCGAACCTATGGTTGTTCCTGATTGGGGACCCCACCAGGGCTCCCCGCACCCCTCTCTGCCGCCTCCACTGTCCCCAGACATTCAATGTTGCCGCCACCACCGGGTTCGTGGTAAACTTTTTAGGTGAGAACGGTAGCGGCGCCGTCACCAGCGCCTCTAAACTCGTCCCTTTACAGGACTTTCTCTCCAGTCTTTTCCACGCCGCTCCCTCACCCTCCATCATCCATTTACGTATCATTGCCACATTGGCGGCCCAATAGTAATCGCCCAAGTTCGGTAGTGCCAATCCTTCTCTGTCCCTACTACGCTGAAGGAACCCCCTCCTTACTCTCGGAACTTTCCCTGCCCACACGAAGCTCGTTATGCTCCTGTCTATTTTATTAAAAAAGGTCTTAGTGATTAGTATAGGGAGACATTGAAATACAAATAAGAACCTCGGGAAGACCATCATCTTAATTGCTTGCACCCTGCCCGCCAGCGACAGAGGCTGCATGTCCCACCTCTTGAAGTCCTCCTCCATTTGTTCTACCAGCCGTGTCAGATTAAGTCTGTGCATGGTTCCCCAGCTCCTAGCAATCTGAATCCCCAGGTATCGGAAGTTTCTTTCCACTTGCCTTAGAGGCAAGCCTTCTATCTCTCTACTCTGGTCCCCTGGATGTATCACAAATAATTCACTCTTCCCCATGTTTAGCCTATACCCCAAGAAATCCCCGAACTCCCTCAACATTCGCATAACCTCTATCATCCCCCCCGCTGGGTCCGACACGTATAACAATAGGTCATCTGCATATAACGAGACTCGGTGTTCTTCTCCCCCTCTAATCACCCCTCTCCATTTCCTGGAGTCTCTCAACGCCATGGCCAGAGGTTCAATTGCCAACGCGAACAACAATGGAGACAGCGGGCATCCCTGTCTTGTTCCCCTATATAGTCGGAAATACTCCGATCTTTGTCGACCCGTAACTACGCTTGCCGTTGGAGCCCCATAAAGAAGTCTAACCCAGCTAATAAACCCGTTCCCGAACACAAACCTCCTTAACACTTCCCATAAATACTCCCACTCCACCCTATCAAATGCCTTCTCTGCATCCATTGCTGCCACTATCTCTGCCTCCCCCTCCACTGGGGACATCATTATCACCCCTAATAGTCGTCGCACGTTAACATTCAGTTGTCTCCCTTTTACGAACCCTGTCTGGTCTTCGTGCACCACCCCCGGGACACAGTCCTCTATCCTCGATGCCAGTACCTTTGCCAACAATTTGGCGTCCACGTTCAAGAATGAAATAGGTCTATAGGACCCGCACTGCAACGGATCTTTATCCCTCTTCAAAATTAGCGATATCGTCGCCTCCGACATCGTCGGGGGTAGAGTCCCCCCTTCCCTGGCCTCATTGAACGTCCTCACCATCAACGGGGCCAACAAGTCCACATATTTTCTGTAATATTCCACCGGGAACCCGTCTGGTCCCGGGGCCTTCCCTGCTTGCATGCTTCCCAGTCCCTTAATAACCTCGTCCACCCCAATCGGTGCCCCCAGGCCTACCACCTCCTGCTCCTCAATTCAGCAACTGTTAAGTGGCCAGCACTGGCGCCACATGCAACACACTCGATTCCAAAGAGAAACAGTGAAGGATTTGCCGGTTTCATGATTGACACTCAGGAGGCTGACAAGCATATACACACTTCACTCCCCACACCAACATCCCAGCCATCAAGATGGTAGCAAAACGTGCGGCCCTAAGATTCATCAACGCTGAGCTGGAGTCCCTGGAGGAGTAGGACTCTGTACCCTGGCCCTGGAAGGAGGCTACCAGCCGCAGCCATTCGCTGTACCTAGGCGCAGGTGGCAGAGGTGGTCAGTGCCGTGGACAACACTGTCCAGGCCGGCCAGCAGTGCGGACAAAAACTGCACGACCTGCTCAGGGCGGCCAGGGTGCCCCTGGCACCAACCCCCATCCCACACACCCCTTCCCCCTCCACCTGGAGGGCAGCAGAAACCCCACCCTGCACCACATGCCGGCACCCATACCGGCCGCCATTTCCGGGTGCCCTGGCCACTAAAGCCACAAGCTACCCACCCCCTGGGCTGCATGGGTCGGACTTCCTAACACTCGTTTTCTGTAACCCCCACCCTCCCTCAGGAGAAGGCCGCCCACAACTGCCAGGAGTGGGAGAAGACAGGAGGGGGATGCTGGACCTGCAGCCCCTCACTGTGGCCGAGCAGAGGGCCCTGGTCATGGTCGGCCTCCTGGAGGAAAGGGAGGTCACCAAGGTGGAATTTGGCCGTGAGCGAGGAAGTGGGACACTGCTGAGTTGCGGTTCCCATGTGTCATCCGTGTCTATCCCCGCCCCCCAACAAAAGCTTCACCCCCACACCACCCATAAGCCAAGCAGCAACGAGAGCAGCTCGGACGGCAGCCCTCTGCCCGAGGCTCAGGACACCCCGGAGCTCGAGTCGGAGGATGACACGGATTTCCAGTCACAGCTGTCTCCACCATCCCAGAGACACTTAGATTGGTTGGGCACTTCAGTGAAGAGGCTCCTGGGACACTCTCCTGGTGCGCACAACACAGTTGATCCTGTGCAGCAGATGGAGGTACGAACTCCCGAGGGGGCGGACAGTTGAAGGGCAGGCCGACCCCAGGGACTAGCTGCCAGACGGGTTTCAGGCTACTGGAACGGACAGTGCCATCGATTATGGAGATGTAGTCGCAGAGCCAGGGACTACATGAGGGGTTGTCGGCGAGCATCCAGTACCTGCAGGTGCAGTTGGAGGAGTCCAATCGCGTGCAGCAGCAGAAGGCAGTGCCGACCATTCGTGCCACCCAGATGCACGCAGGGGTCTGTGGTGGAGGCATTGGGAGCAACGGTTTTGGATATGGATCAGCATGTCCAAGGCATGGTGCACTCTGTGCAGGTGCTGGCCGAGGCCCAGGACAGGGTTGCTGCCTCACAGGCAACAATGGGCGCGATTCTCCACTCCCACGCCGGTTGGGAGAATCGCCTGGTCCGCCAAAATTTCCGGGGCCGTCGGTCCGACACCCTCCCGTGATTCTCCCAAGCGGCGGGAACGGCCCGGTCGAGTTTCGCGGGCCGCAGGCCGGAGAATCGCCGGAGACACCGAAAATGTCGATTCTCCGGCACCCCCGCTATTCTGAGGCCCGGATGGGCCGAGCGGACAGGCCAAAACGGCGGTTCCCCCTGCCGCCGTCCACACCTGGTCGCTGCAGTCGTGAGCGGTGCGTGAACGCTGGGGGGGGCGGCCTGCACCGGGGGGTACCTGAAATGTGGGGTGGCCCGCGATCAGTACCACCGATCGTCAGGCTGTCCTCTCTGAAGGAGGACCTCCTTCCTTCCGCGGCCCCGCAAGATCCGTCCCCCATCTTCTTGCGGGGCGGACTTAGAGAGGACGGCAACCACGCATGCGCGGGTTGGCGCTGGCCAACTCGCGCATGCGCGGATGACGCCCGTTATGCGGCGCCAGCCGCGTCATCTATGCGGCGCCGCTTTTACGCGGGCGACAAGGCCTGGCGCGTGTAGATGACGCGGCCCCGATCCTGGCCCATTGTCAGGGCCTGAATCGGTTGGGACCGGGGCCGTTCTGCGCCGTCGTGAACCTCTACGGCGTTCACGACGGCGCGGCCACTTCGGCGTGGGAGTGGAGAATCACGCCCCATGTGCCTGAGCCACCTGGACATCGCAGCAGCACTTCTGAGCATGGCCCAGTCACAGCAGGACATGGCACAGACACAGAGGGAGGTGGCCAAATCGAAGAGGCGCAGTCACTGGCTGATGTGACACAAACCCAGAAGATGGTGGCACAGTCAATGGGTGTGTGGCGCAGTCCCAGACGGAGATCATCTACTCCCTGTGTTCCATGGCTGCAACCATGCAGACCCTGGTCGAGACAAGAGTGGGCCTCCAGGCCAGGCAGCGCCAGGTGGCAGGGCAGCTTCAAGGGATAGCTCCGCTCGCATCCCTGTCCCATGGAGTAGCTCAGAGGCCACGGGGCACCCCGAGGGAGGAGGAAGTGATGGGGCCATGCCGGTGACTCCCGCAGGAGAGTTGCTGGAACACTGCAGCACCTCAGACTATCCCCTCCTGACCCTGCCGCATCAGGTATGCAGTGGGTGGAACAGGACGGCACCACACCACCCGGGACACCCGAGCAGCAGCCAGACCCATCGGGGGTGTGGGGGTGCGATGTGGTGTTTGTGCCCCTGGGCAGTACCCCCCCCCCCCGGACCAGTTGGAGGCGAACAGAATGTCCCGTGCGCATTGGCCCTGGCACACACGTCGTGCGGCCTCCCGTGCCCGCCTGGCCCCATGCCCTGCCAATCCTCTCCCTCCCCCGCATCTTCGTCATCAGACGAGGCTTGACTTTCCTCCTCCTCCTACAACACATCGCCCCTCTGCTACGCGATGTGGAGGATGCAGCAGGCCGCTATGATACTGGTGACCATCTCGGCATCATACTGGAGGGCCCCTCCCGAGCGGTCCAGGCGCCTCAACCGGATCTTCAGGAGGCCGAAGCACCGCTCGATCACGCTCCTGGTTGCTGTATAGATGTCGTTGTAGCGGGTCTCCGTATCGGTCTGTGGCCTTCGGATCGGTGTCATCAGCCATGACCGCAGTGGATAACCCCTGTCGCCCAGGAGCCAGCCTCCCAGCCGGGGCGGGGCTTCTGAAAAATGTCAGGAATTGGCGACTGCGCCAGGATGAAGGCGTCGTGCACACTGGCCGGGTATCAGGCGCAGACGTGAATGATGTGCAGCTGATGGTCACACACCAGCTGCACATTGATTGAATGGAACTCCTTTTGGTTTGTGAAGACCAGCCTGTCATGGGCTGGTGCTCGTAGGGGGACATGCATCCCATCGATCACCCCCTGCACCTGGGGCATCCCGTTGGTGGCAGTGAACCCTGCTGCCCAGGCATCCTGGTGGGATCAGTCCACATTGAAATGGATGTATTGACCAGCCTGGGCATATAGGGCCTCCGTGATGGCAAAGATGTACCTGTGCACCAAGGTCTTTGAGATCCCGGACAGTCCCAATTTGGCGCCTGGAAGGACCCCATGGTGTAAAAGTTCAGGGCGACCATCACCATGACTGCCACCGGGAGCAGGTGTCCTCCCCCATTACCCCGCAGTGCCAGGTTTGCCATGATCTGACAGAGAGCCGGCCGCTCAACAGGCCGAGGAGGAGGAAGCACCAAGGAAGCGCTGCATGAGGCCTCGTGTGTACTGGCAACACCTGTCATTCGAGGACCTGCTGGACTATTCTTCCGGCCAAAATGGATCACCTTACACTTAAACTCCATCTGCCACATTTTGGCCCAATCTCCTAGCCTATCTATATCCATGAATAAAATCTTTATCTTCTATTCACTGCCTGCTTTCCCACCTTTTTTAAATTCATTCATGTGATGTGGGCGTTGCAGGATGTGCCAGCATTTATTGTCCATCACTAATTGCCCTTGAGAGGGCAGTTAATAGGCAACCACACTGCTGTAGGCCAGACCATGTAAAGGTGGCAGATTTCCTTTCCTAACAGACATTAGTGAACCAGATGGGGTTTTCCGACAATCGACAATGGTTTCATGGTCCTCATTAGACTTTTGATTCCAGATATTTTATTGAGATTAAATTCTATTACCTACTATGGTGGGATTCAAACCCGGGTCCCCAGATCATTATCCTGTGTCTCTGGATTACTAGCCCAGCGACAATATCACTATGCCACCGCCTTGCCTATTTTAGGACCATCCGCAAATTTTTCGACATTACACATTGTCCCTGCCTGCAGATCATTTATATAGTTTGTAAACAGTTGAGGTTCGAGGACTAACCCCTGCAGCACCCCCGCTAGTTACAGTTTGCCAGCCAGAGAAGGACCCATTTATATCGACCCTCTGCTTTCTGTCAGTCAGCCAATCCTCAATCCAATCTAGTACTCTTCCCCCAATCCCCTCCAATCTCACCTTCTGGATCAGTCTTTGATGCAACAACTTGTCAAACGTCTAGATATATCACACCGGCAGGTTCCCCATTATCCACCTTGTTGGTTATGCCTCAAAGAACTCAAGCAAGTTTTTCAAGCATCACATACACCTCATAAAACCATGCTCAAATGGTAGATTGAGATTTGTCTTTCCAAATGTTCAGTCATCTCCTCCGTAATGATTAATTCCAGCAACTCCTCACCACAGAGGCCAAACTAACTAGTCTATAGTTTCCTACTTTTTGCCTCTCTCCTTTTTGAATAGAGGTGACACATTATCCTATTTCCAATCCACCAGGAAATTCTGAAAAATCATAACCAATGTATCCACTATCTCTGCTGCCAGGGTGCAGGCCATCAGGTCCCAGGGATTTAACTGCTCCAAATCCTATCAGTTTATTCAATACCGTCTCCCTAGTGATGGTTATTCCACCAAATTCCTCTGCATTAATTGTAGTTTTATGAAAATTTCTATTATCTTCTTCCGTGAAGACAGGCAAAATATTGGTTTTGCCTTCGTAAATCTCGGTGTTCTCCATTATTACCTCACCAGTATCATCCTCTAAAGGGCCAATATTTACTTTCACTTCCTCTTTCTATACTTATAGAAGCTTTTGGTATCAGTGTTTATATTTTCTGCTAGTTTCCTTTTATAGTTCATCTTCGCTCTTTTGATTTTATTTTTAGTATCCTTTTGCTGAATCTTAAAGTCTCCCAATCCTCCACCTTACCACTAGCTTTTGCAGTATGGTATGCACTAGTTTTTGCATTTATGTCTTCCTTGACTTCCTTGTTTAACCATGGAACATTTTTTTAATTTTACAATTCTGCTTCCTCTCCGGAATGTACTTTAATTGAGTGGTATTTTTTCTTTTTAATTTAGAGGACCCAATTATTTTTTTCCCCAAATAAGGGGCAATTTAGCGTGGCCAATCCACCTAACCAGCACATCTTTGTGTTGTGGGGGTGAAACCCATGCAGACACGGGGAGAATGTGCAAACTCCACACGGACAGTGACCCAGGGCCGGGATTCGAATCCGGGTCCTCAGCGCTGTAGTCCCAGTGCTAACCACTGTGCCACATGCCACCCCAATTGAGTGTATTTAATATCTCCTGAACATCAGCCATTGTTCCTCAACTGTCCTACCTTCAATTATCTATTCCCAGCCTACTTGGGCCAACTTTTTCCTCAGCCTATATAATTACCTCTGACACTCTGTCTTCTCTCACTCAATCTGAATTTGAAATTGTAGCATGCTGTGATCGCTCCTTCCAAGAGGATCCTTAATGACAAGACTATTTATCAAACCTTATTTGTTACATAATGCTAAATCTAAAATAGCCTGCTCCCTGGTTGGCTCCTTAACATATTGCTCTAAGAAACAATCCCTCATGCATCTATGAAATCAACCTCGAAGCTACCCTTGCCAATTTGATTAATCCAGTCAATATGCTTATTAAAATTACCCATGATTACCATTGTGCCCTTCTCACAAGCCCTCTTTATTTCTGGGTTTATACTATCCCCCACTTTGGAAGTAAATTACTCCTACAAAGGAGTTTTATCCTTTTTAAAATTTCCTCCCAGATCGATTCAACATTTGCCTTTCGTGCAAATATAATTTCTTGCTATCCACTGCACCAGCGTGCTGCCCTTATAATTTCTTAATACAGCCTTGATGCCATCTTTACCCAGTCATACTAATCATACTAAAACTAGTGATTTTCAAACTACCGATACAATGGCATTTTCATTTCCAAAGGAGGAATACTAAGTATGAAAACATTGACAGTCTCATTCATCCATGACTTAGTTGTAGCACAGTCAGAACATTAAGCGTTCAAGTGCCACATGAGATGTTTCAGCACCTAATTCAAACTGACAGTCTAGTGCAATATCAAGGAAGCATTGCATTGTCAGAGGGGTTGCTATCTTCTAGATGAAAAAAGTTAAACCAAAGGTGGCTGTCTAGCTCAGTTGGCTAGATGTGGTTCAGATTAAGCCAACAACACTGATTTGATTCCTCTCCCAGCTGAGGTAGACTTAGCACAAGCCTCTTTACGTGACCCCTGAAAGTGGAAGGCAATGGCAAACCACCACAGACAATATCTGTCAAAACAGCCTAGGATACAACATCAGCAGCCAAGGCACCAAAGACCTGCCTTTGGGCAGAGCACACATGAAAGCAAGGCCCAATTTCACACTCAGAAGGATGTGAACGATTTGATTGCACTATTTGAAGAAGAGCTGGGCTGCCTAATGTTCTGATCAATGTTTGCACCTCAATCAACACAACTAAAACAAATTACCTGGTGCCATTGTGGTGTTTGTGAGTCCTTGCTGTGTGCAAATTGGCTGCTATATCTTAACGTGATGACCTCTAGTGATTGAACATCAGAAAAACCTAATTGGTTGTAAAGCACTTTGGAGGTCTTGTGGAAAGTTGCAAATTGTTTCTTTCTCAATAGGAAGCCAAGTTTGGTATGAATATATTTTGAAACATCAGTCTACCTTTATCCCATCTTTGGGTTTTCTTCCTGGTTGTCACCTTAAACCCACAATTCCACCAGGTGCCGAGCTGCTTGCTCAGACTGAACCCAATTCTGCTCAGATTTGTGTTCCTTCTGATCATGATATCAGCTTTCATCCAAACCTTATCCATCATCAAGATCTCTTATTATCACCTCAGTAACATTGCCTATCTCAGTGACTACCTCATGCCCACTGTTGCTGGGGGTCTAATTCACCTTTCTCCATCTCC
This sequence comes from Scyliorhinus torazame, assembly GCF_047496885.1. NCBI lineage: Eukaryota > Metazoa > Chordata > Chondrichthyes > Carcharhiniformes > Scyliorhinidae > Scyliorhinus > Scyliorhinus torazame. The sequence continues at coordinate 195,361,514 of NC_092712.1, read as the reverse complement.
AGCCTTGAATGATCCAATTATCTGATCAGCTGCCTCCTGAACTCCACCCTCCCACCCCTATGAATTTCAACTCTGCAACTTGTCCTGTTGAAGTGTCGCTCATCCTTGACAGCATAATCTCCAGAATATTGATTTTAAAATCCTTTTGTGCTCCAATTTTAGAGATACCTTACATCCCAAAGGCTTTCTGATCCAGTTTCTTATCCATTTTACCACCATTCATTTGAATAGGAGATATATGGGGAATTGTTCTCATCTAACTTGCTACTAGAAACTGTGGGTGTGATTCAAGCAAACAATTCTAAGCGTCATTTTGAGCGGGTTTGGAGGGTGATCCTGTCCGGTTTTTTTGAGTGAGATTCACACTTCGTCGTTCTTTTTGGCACTGGGAGGTTCACCCCAGTCTAGCCCACACTTTGATATTTTTTCTGCAGTGGGAGGCTGAACTCACCAGTGAGACCGGCTCCTCAGAGATTGGCCGTCCTTTTGAAAGGGTGGCCCAATCTCTAAGTGAGTATGAGGGTCCCCCCCCCCCCCACCCATCCATGGGCATTACCCCCCACCGCCAAGAGAGGACACCCCGCTATGGGGCAGCTGAGGGCCCCCCTCCCTTTTCAAGCCCTGCCAACCCCTCTTTCATAACCCCCCATCACCGCCCCAACCTTTATGAGGCCTCTACATACTCCCATCACCCTTCAAACCTCCCACCCCTTTCATGGGTATGGCCCACCTCAGGCCCTGACCCACGGCAGTGCCAACCTGGCATCTGGCTACCCTGGCACTGCCAACCTGGCACCCAGACACTCTGACATTGTCAGCCTGGCACCTGGGCAGTGCTCCTGGCAGCCTGGGCAGTGCACTGACTGTCAGGTCCCCGACCAGCCAGGGACTCCAATGGCCTCCGAGACTCCCATCATGATTGGTCTCCACCTGTGGACACCAGTACTAAACGGCGCCCGGTTGAGGCCATCTCCGGTGCGGTCGATGACTCTTGGGCGCTAGGTGAATGCGGCGTCAAGATGGCTGCGCATATTTAAAAGAGCCGAATGGATCATGCCCTCACAGGGCACCACGAGTCAGGCGAATCACGCATGATTTTGTGCCCGCCACAAAGCCCAATTAAGTCCTCTCCCATCGTGACCAACTCTGTGCCAGGCGCAACGTGGCAGTGGAATCATGCCCTGTGTTTACAGTACAGATTTCAGACTTTCTTTAAAAACATGTCCATTTATTGGGGCTAGCTTTCAAAGAATATGTTAACAGTGATTTATGACATTAGCAGACATTTCAGTGGTGGATTACATAGGATTACATAGGATATATGGCACTGAATCAGGCCATTCAGCTCAACCAGCCCATGCTGGTTTTTATGCTCCATTCCTCCCAAGTTTCCTCATCTAAACTAGCTTCCTGTTAAATGCATCTGCACTATTCTGGTCAATCACTCCCAGAGACAGCAAATTTCCCATTCTCATCACTCTCTAAGTAAAGAAGTCTCTTCTGAATTTCCTTTGGATCTTTTAGTGACTGTGTTATATTTATGGCCTCTAACAATGCTGTTCCTCACAAGAAGAAAATCTCTCCCTGTAACCACTCTATCAAATCCTTACAGAGCTATAAAGATTTCTATTAGGTCACCCCTCCGCCTTTTTCAAGAGAGAGGCGGCCCAGCCATGCCTTATGTGCTTCTGCCGGGAGTGTTGTTGGCAGTGGGAGGGAGCAGTTAAATAGGGAAGGTGCCCACCGTACCATCTGATCACCCACCTCCCCCTGAGCTCACCCCCATAATACAGGTGGCGGGAGTCTGGGGTGGTCATGTACTGAAATCAGCAGCCTGCATGCACAATTAAATAAGTAATCAAGGGTCAATTGGTCTTCTTAACAAGTATGCTGTTGGTGTGGCAGCCAAGTGGGAGTGGGCAGGCCGCTTTTTTATAAAACCTTTTGAAAGGGCAGGAGGAAATGCTGGGCACCATCTCTGGGAGAGGCGGGGGGGTGGGGGGGGGGGTGTTCCTTTGCGGGTTGGGCTCAACCGCCCTAAGATAGAATTCCCCCCTTTCTTCCTCTCCACCTACTCCATAAAATACACCCCCCCCTTGTCCCCAATTCCTAAACCACCCAATCCCTCCTTGCCCGAGACCCTAGACTCGGGACCCTTGTTCCTGGATGCAGTCCCAGCAGCATCCACTAATGCGCTATTGGTGCTGTCAGGACTGATGGAGCTGCTAGTTAATCTGATCGACCAGCAGCCTCCAAGGGCAGGACTTCCTCCTCAGTGAGTGGCACAAGTCTCACAGTGCCGCGATTTAGCCCACCTGTGATGTGTTGTGGTTGCGGGTCAGGCTGGCTTGGAGTGGGTCGGCACTATCTTTGCTTCCAGGGGGGCGAGACCTCTCCGCCCCGTAATGTTCTGCCCGAAGTGTGGTCTAACCAAGGTTTGATGTAGCTTTACCATAACGTCCCATATTTTTCAATTCAATTCTTCTGAAACAAAGTTGAGTACTTGGTTTGTTTTTTTAATGGCCTTGCTAACATGTGGCATATTTTTAAGAGATTGATGAGGCAGTTTTCTGTTTGGAACTTTTGATCTTTCATATTCCGGTGGCACAGTGGTTAGAACTGCTGCCTTACAGCACCAGGGACCCGGGTTCAATTCCAGCCTTGGCTCACTGTCTGTGTGGAGTTTGTACGTTCTCCCTGTGTCTGTGTGGGTTTCCTCCCACAGTCCAAAGATGTGCAGGTTAGGTGGATTGGCCATGCTAAATTTCCCCTGGTGTCCAAAGGTTTAGGTGGGGTTACTGGGTTATGGGGATAGGATTGGGGCTCTTTGAGAGAGTCAGTGCAGACTCGATGGGCCGAGTGGTCTCCTTTTGCACTGTACTGATTCTATCCCATTTTTACTCTACCCCACCTAGACTTCCATGCTCCAAATAATAAGTGACTTCCCACTTCTTCCAATTCACACTGCCTCATATTTATCTGCGTTGAACTTAATTTGCCAATTATTTATTCATTCTGCAAAAACAGTACCCAGCTCTTCCATCTTTCCATTGCTAAAGCCAATAAGAGCCTAACATCAAAATGAATGACTACAAGTCAAAGCACAACCCTGGTCCACCATACCCTGGAGTGACTTTAGCTAGGACACTGATCTTCCGGGAACATCTAAAAACACTGCAGCCAAGGTCAAGTCCAGAAAGAACTTGATTGCCAAACTAGCCAGTTCACCAAGGGGTGCTGTTACCACCATCATCCAAATCTCATCATTCTACCTCTCTCAGTAGCAGAATACTGCGCCCTGTTTGGTCAGGATTATCACACACACATAGCTGAATGATACCATGCATTTAATTACTGGAACGCTATGCTCAAGAGCACTGTCTTGGCTCCCTGTCCTGGCAAACATCACTCCTCCATATATCCGACAACTTGCAATAACCCACAAAATGATAGGAAAAGTTTGCTATGTCCCCCACTTGCCACTCCATGCTGAACTATTCAGTCCACTCAAGATACGACTCCCATCAAGAAGGCGGATCTGGAGAAATTGTCTCACACAGGACTTCAATGTAAATTCCACCTGGACCATAAGACATAGCAGCAGAATTAGGCCACTTGGCCCATCGAGTCTGCTCCGCCATTCAATCATGGCTGATATTTTCTCATCCCCATTCTCCTGCCTTCTCCCCATATTCCCTTATTAATCAAGAACCTATCTAGCTCTGTCTTAAAGACACTCAGTGAATTGGCCTCCAGAGCCTTCTGCGGCAAAGAGTTCCACAGATTCACCACCCTCTGGCTGAAGAAATTCCTTCTCATCTCTGTTTTAAAGGATTGTCCCTTTAGTCTGAGATTGTGACCTCTGCTTCTAGTTTTTTCTACAAGTGGAAACATCCTCGCCACGTCCACTCTATCCAGGCCTCACAGTATCTTATAAATTTCAATAAGATACCCTCTCATCCTTCTAAACTCCAACGAGTACAGACCCAGAGTCCTCAAACGTTCCTCATACGACTTCATTCCGGGGGTCATTCTTGTGAACCTCCTCTGGACCCTTTCCAAGGCCAGCACATCCTTCCTTAGATATGGGGCCCAAAAATGCTCACAGTACTCCAAATGGAGTCTGACCAGATCCTTATGTAGCCTCAGAAATACACCCTTGATCTTGTATTCTAGCCCTCTCGACATGAATGCTAACATTGCATTTGACTTCTTAACTGCCGTCTGAACCTGCACATTAAACTTAAGAGAATGGTGAACAAGGACTCCCAAGTCCCTTGTGCTTCTGCTTTCCGAAGCATTTCCCCATTTAGAAAATAGTCTATGCCTAAATTCCTCCTTCCAAAGTGCACAACCTCACACTTTTCCACATTGTATTTCATTTGCAACTTCATTGCCCACTCTCCTAGCTTGTCCAAGTCCTTCTGCAGTCCCCTTGCTTCCTCAATACTACCTGTCCCTCTACAGATCTTTGTATCAAGTGCAAACTTAGCAACAGTGCCTTCAGTACCTTCTTCCAGATCATTAATGTATATTGTAAAAAGTTGTGGTCCCAGCACAGACCCCTGAGGCACACCACTTGTTACCGGCTGCCATCCTGAAAAAGACCCCTTTATCCCCACGCTCTGCCTTCTGCCAGTCAGCCAATCCTCTATCCATGCCAGGCTCTTACCATGAACACCATGAGCTCTTAACTTATTTAACAGTCTCCTATGTGGCACCTTGTCAAAGGCCTTCTGGAAATCTAAATAAATCACGTCCTCTGGTTCTCCTTTGTCTAACTTGCTTGTTACCTCCTCAAAGAACTCTGACAGATTTGTCAGACACGACCTCCCTTTGACAAAGCCGTGCTGACTTAGTCCTATTTCACCATGCACTTCCAAGTGCTTCGCTATCTCATCTTTAATAACAGACTCTAAAATCTTACCAATGACCGAAGTCAGGCTGACCGGCCTATAATTTCCCGTCTTCTACCTCCCTCCCTTCTAAAACATTGGTGTTACATTAGCCACCTTCCAGTCCTCTAGGACCCTTCCTGCTCCATGATTCCTGAAAGATCATCACTAATGCCTCCACAATTTCCTCAAGCTATCTCTTTTAGGACCCTGGGGTGTAGTCCATCCGGTCCAGGTGGCGTATCCACCTTCAGACCTTTCAGTTTCCCCAGAACCTTTTCCTTAATAATAGTCACTGCACTCACCTCTGTCCCCTGGTTCTCCTGGAGCTCTGGCATCCCACTGGTGTCTTCCACTGTGAAGACTGATGCAAAGTAACTATTCAGTTCGTCTGCCATTTCTTTGTTTCCTATTATTACTTCTCCAGCCACATTTTCTGGTGGTCCAATGTCTATTTTTGCCTCTCTCTTACCTTTTATATATTGAAAAAATCTCTTCCTATCTTTCTTTATATTACTAGCTAGCTTGCACTAATACTTCATCTTCTCCCCCCAAATTGCTTTTTTAGTTGTCCACTGCTCGCTTTTAAAGGCTTCCCAATTCTCTGCTTTCCCACTAATGCTCGCCACTTTGTATGCTTTTTCTTTAGCCTTTATGCTGTCCTTGACATCCCTCGTCGGCCATGGATGCCTTATCCTCCCCTTAGCATATTCCCTACTCGTTGGGATGAATTTCTGTTGTGCCTCCCTAATAACGCCCAAAAACTCCTGCCATTGCTGTTCCACTGTCTTCCCTGCTAGGCTCTTTTTGCAATCAACTCTGGCCAGCTCCTCCCTCATATTGTAGTTACCCTTATTTAATTGTAATACCGTTACATCTGATTGTAGATTCTCCCTCTAAAACTGCAGGGTAAATTCTATCATTATTGTGGTCACTGCTCCCTAAGGGTTCCTTCACCTTAAGTTCCCTAATCAGGTCTGCCTCATTGTTCCCGAATCAATGGAAATCATTGGACACGACAAACAAGTATCTGGTTTCAAACTGCCTGGTTTTAACCTTCCAAATAAACAGTGGTCCACCCTTAACAGGTTCAGGACCAGCCATGACCCCTGCTTGGCCAACCTCCACAGATGGGGCATTACTGCCAGCCCCCATTGTGCCTGTAGGAGAGAGCAAACTATGCACCTCACCATCAAAGAATGGCTAATCCACAGACTCAGCGGAGGCCTATCAACACAGCAGGACTCGCAGAAACTGCTTGCTTTAGGGACTTTGCATTTCCTAAATAAACAAATATTAATTCTACCAGTTTATTAATTCCTTCTGTAATTTCTTGCAGTCGTCCTCGGTATTGATCATCCCCCCAACCCATTTAGTAACATCTGCAAATTTAGAAATTGTGGGTTTTTTAAATAAATTTAGCGTATCCAATTCATTTTGTTTTACAGTTAAGAGGCAATTCAGCGTGGCCAATCCACCTACACTGCACATCTTTTGGGTTGTGGGGGCGAAACCCATGCAAATACGGGGAGAATGTGCAAACTCCACACAGACAGTGACCCAGAGCTGGGATCGAACCTGGGACCTCAGCGCTGTGAGGCAGCAGTGCTATCCACTACGCCACCGTGCTGCCCAAAAATTGTGTTTTTGAGTCCAATGTCCAAATCAATGATGTAAATTGTGAACAGTTGTAGTTCCAGCACTGATGCTTGTCAAGCACCGCTTTCTACCACTCTGAATAATTATCCTTTATTCCCACTCTCTGCTCTCTGTGTTGAAGCCAGCCGACAACCCTCCCCTGACTCCACATTCTCTGACCTTACTCATTACTGTTTATTATGTGATGCCTAATTGGAGGCTTTCTGAAAATCCAGATAAATTACATCTACTGCATTCCCATTGTCTCCTCTCTCTGAAAAATTCTATTATATTTGTTAAGCAAAATCTTCCCTCTCAAAATCTATGCTATTAATTTTCTTTCTCATTTGTCTCCTTTAGTAGGGATTTCATTATTTTCCTACCACCAATGTTAAGTTGACTGGTCTATAATTCCCTGGAGGTGTTCTGTGCCCCTTCTTAAAGATAGGAATTATATTAGCTATTTACTAGTCCTCTGGCACTATAGCTTTTTCTAATTAATTATTAAATACGTGTATTAATGCCTCTGATGTCTCTTCCCTCGATTGTTTTAAAATATGTGCCTGCAATTCGCTGGGCCAGGAGACCTATCCACTTTGAGTTTGTTCAGGTTATTAAATACATCCCCTATTTCATTTTAAATGTACTTACCTCATTGCCCATCTCACCATTTAAATTTATGTCTTCCTGTTCCATCTCCCCAGTGAACACTGAAGCAAAATAATTCTTTAATATTTTTGCCCTCTCAGTATCGTTAACTGGGGTATTATTTCAGTCAATCCCTTAATAGCCTTATTTCCATCCCAGCCTCACTTATTTTATTTTATTAAAGGGCCTGTAACATATTTTACTATTTTGTTTCATGCTCCTTGATAATTTAATTTCTTTATTCCTACTTGCTTTTATAATTGATTTTTACTCACTCTTAATATATTCATATTATTTTATCATGCACTCCTCTGCTGTCTATGTACTTAATATATGCTTATTTTCTAACCCTCAATTTATATCTTTATTCATCCATGGAGTCTCACCAGTGTTTAATTTGTTTTCCTTGAGCAGAATATATTTTCATGCACTCTGTTAAATACCATTTTAAATGTTTACTATTGTTCCCCTCTCCATCATTCTTTGCCAATATTGCTGCACATTTTATTTTCCAAGTGTCATTCGTAGGCCCTCAAAATCAACTTTCCTCCAATTGATTAACCAGATCTTTGTCTATCATAGGTTTACATTTTGTTATATTGCCCTTACTATTGCCTAGATGTTCCCCTACTTTGATTTCTCTTGTATTCTCTAGCTCATTCCCCAATTCTAGATCCAATGTAGGGTAAAAAAGGAATCCTGTTAATTTTGTAGTAACTTTCATTCCCTTTTCCTTTTACCTACCTCTCTTGTCCAATCGAACTCAGAGTAGTTGAAATCCCCTATGATTATTATTCTGTTTTTTTCACTCAATGCTCTAATTTGTCTGTATATTTCTTCCTCTCCCTCCCATCCACACCCTGCTCCAATCAATATAACATGCAACTCCTCTCAAACATGTTGTCTTCTTAGAGCAGGAGAAGCTGCTTCACGATTGTGCTGAACATGAGAAGACAGGAGAGGAGGCGACCATTCCTGAGGGTTTTGACTGAATTTGAGGAGAAGGCACCTGAAACCATGGGAATGGAGCACCACAGATCCATTGTCAATGGGGAGCTTAACCATGGCCATCCACCAAGCAATGTAAACCTGAGAGTCGAATGTGCATCCGTGTTGGAGGCATCTGATGCTGTCATGTGAGAGCACCCTTTAAGAAATGAGTGTTTAAGAAATGTACCTTAAAGAAATGGAGCAGCTCATGTTACTGGAGTGATGTCACAGTGTGGGTGGAGCTGAGCTCCACTTCTGCTTTTTAGTTTCAGTTTGAAAAGGAGCTTGGGTGTGTCTGTGTTTTTCAGTGAGCTGAATCTGAAGTAAAACGTGAGCTGCACTGCTGTTGATCTCTGCCATCAAAAGACTATCTAGGGATCATTTTGGTGAACTCAGAATTGTAAAAAGGTCTCAGTATTGAATGTAAACCCTAATGTGCTCCTGTTTGAAGGTTTGTCAAGCCATTTGGATGTTAAAAGGACAGCATACAGGTTACTTCGTGTTGTATTCTTTGGGGGTGTATTTGATTTACTGGTTGCTAAGATATTCAGTGTTTGTTTTAAAAAGGTTAACTTTAGTTCATAGAATAACCATTGTTTTGTTTTAAAAACCACTGGTCCATTTTCTGCTATACCATACCTGTAGAGTGAGCCATGTGCTCCCCATACCACAATCTATTAAAAGTTGTGGGTCAGGTGAACTCCATGATACACTTTGGGATTCTCTAAACCCTGACCCATAACAATTGGGGGCTCGTCCAGGATAAAAGTCTATCTATTGGATTGGCTTAATGAACTTAAAGACAGTGAGGGGTGAGCATATTGTGGTTGCTTTTCAGGTGTGGTATTTTAGTTTAAGTGGGGAGTGTGTTGTGGACAATGGCTCTTTCAGAGGCTCAGAAGTTTTTGGGGGAGGAGACGGTCACACGCAGTACCTTACGGACAGAGACTAAAAGCAGACTGTTAGATTTGGCAAAAACATTGCAGTTAACATTACCTGACAAAATGCGAAAAGATGAGGTAATTATGGTGTTGGCTAAGCATTTAAAGTTGCCTGAGATACAGTCTGACTCATTAGAAATGCCAAAGATCCAGTTGCAGATTAAGCAACTTGAACATGAAAAAGAATTTTAAAAACTTGAATACGAAAGAGATAGAGGGGAAAAAGAAAGAGAGAGAGAGAGGAAAAAGAAACGGTGAGAGAAGAAAGGAGAAAAGAAAGAATAGCCCGAGCAGAACAAAAAGAAAGAGAAAGGGAGCTACAGATCAGGGAAAAAGATAAAGAGAGAGAGTTTGAACTTCAGAAAATGGCCATGAAACATCACAGTCAGATAAAATTGGCAGGTGTAAAGGGAAACGTACAGTTGGAGGATAGTGATGAGGATAGTGAGAAAGAGCGTCAAAGGCGAAGGCTTGGTGGGGATCTATTTAAATATGTCCAAGCATTGCCAAGGTTTGACGAGAAGGAAGTGGAAGCCTTTTTCATTTCATTTGAGAAGGTAGCTAAACAAATGAAATGGCCACAGGACATGTGGGTATTACTGATTCAAACAAAGCTGGTAGGTAGAGCTAGTGAAGTGTTTGCATCACTACCGGAGGAGGTATCTGGGACGTATGAGGAGGTGAACAAATCCATCTTAGGTGCATATGAACTAGTGCCTGAAGCCTACAGACAAAGGTTTAGAAATTTAAGGAAAGAATTTGGTCAAACATACATGGAGTTTGAAAGGCTCAAACAGAGTAATTTTGATAGGTGGATAAGGGCTTTGAAAATAGATCAAACGTATGAAGCTCTCAGAGAAATTATAATTTTGGACGAGTTTAAAAATTCAATTCCTGATGTAGTGAGAACTCATGTGGCAGAGCAGAAGGTTAAAACTGCAAGATTGGCAGCAGAAATGGCAGATGATTATGAATTAGTTCATAAATCAAAGCTTGGTTTCCGACATCAGTTTCAGCCTGTGAGGGATAGAAACTGGGGATATGAGAAGTACTCAAGTGGTAAAGGTAAAGGTGAGCTGATGGGAGATAAGAAGGAGAGTGTACCTCAGATTAAAAAAGAAATTCAGGAGGGTGGAAAAGAAATGAAAAGTTTCAAATGTTTTCACTGTAATAAACTAGGCCATGTAAAGTCACAGTGTTGGTGGTTGAAAAAAAGCACTGGGAAGGCTGATGTGGTAAAACAGGATAAGACAGTGGGGTTTGTTAAAGTGGTAAAGGAAAGCCCAAGTGAAGCAAAGGCGGTGCCAGATTGTACAGCCTGATCACGAGGTGATTGATAAGAAGGTGCCCGATCTCTTTAAAGAATTTACTTGTGTGGGTAAAGTTTATTCATGTGTATCAGGAGGAGCAGGTAAAGAAGTCACAATTTTAAGAGATACGGGAACTAGTCAATCTTTAATGGTAAGAGATGAGGAGTTATGTAGTTTGGGAAGAATGTTGCCAGAAAAGGTGGTAATATGTGGAATTCAGGGTGAGAGGAGTAGTGTTCCATTATATAAGGTAAGGTTGGAAAGTCCAGTGAAGAGTGGTGAAGCGGTAGTAGGAGTAATAGATAAACTATCTTATCCAGGAATACAGTTTATCTTGGGTACTGATATAGCTGGATCGCAGGTGGGAGTGATGCCTACTGTGGTTGATAAGCCAATGGAAAATCAGACAACTGAAGTGTTGAAGGACGAACATCCTGGGTTTTTCGGATTGTCACAGGTTAAGACAAGAGGAGAAATCAAAGAGTGAAGATGAAGTTGAAGTGCAATTATCAGAAACGATTTTTGATCAGATGGTTGAAAAAGAACAAGAACAGGTGGAGGATATAGCGGATATTTTTAGTTCAGGAAAATTGGCGGAGTTACAACAAAAAGATCTAGAAATAAAACGGATGTATCAGAAAGCGTATACGGAAGAGGAATCTTAGTGTATACCAGAGTGTTATTACCGTAAAAGTAATGTCTTGATGAGAAAATGGAGACCTTTACATATGCAGGCGGATGAAAAGTGGACAGAAGTTCATCAAGTAGTATTGTCGGTAGGGTATAGAAAGGAGGTGTTGCAAGTGGGACTACATAAAGATGTAGTTACATTTTGTCAATCATGTCACACATGTCAAGTGATAGGGAAACCTCAAGCAGTGATAAAACCAGCGCCCTTAATGCCCATTCCAGCATTTGAGGAACCTTTTACAAGGGTCCTAATTGATTGCGTAAGACCGCTTCTGAAAACAAAAAGTGGGAATCAATATCTTTTGACTGTAATGGATGTGTCTACTAAGTTTCCAGAGGCCATTCCAGTACGTAATATTACAGCTAAAAAGATTGTGGAGGAGTTACTTAAATTCTTTACTAGATATGGACTACCCACAGAAATACAATCGGATCAAGGATCAAATTTTACCTCAAGGTTATTCAAAGAAGATATGGATAGCTTAGGAATAAAAGAATTTAAATCAACTGCATACCACCCAGAATCGCAGGGAGCGTTAGAAAGGTGGTATCAGACATTAAAGACAATGTTGAGGGCTTATTGTCAAGATTATCCAGAGGATTGGGGTAAAAGAATTCCATTCGTACTGGTTTCAATTAGGGATGCTCCTAATGAGTCAACCAAATGTGGTCCTATTGAACTAATTTTTGGTCATGAGGTAAGAGGACCACTTAAATTGATTAAGGAAAAATTGGTGAGTGAGAAATCAGAAATTACATTATTGGATTACGTGTCAAATTTTAGGGAATGATTAAATAGAGCAGGTGAATTGGCTAGACAACAATTAAAAGTTGCACAAAATGTCATGAAATGGGTAGCGGACAAAAAATCCAAAATTCGTAGTTTTGCCAGTGGGGATAACGTTTTAGTGTTGTTACCAGTGGTAGGTGAACCTTTAAAAGCAAGGTTTTGTGGACCTTATCAGATTGAAAGGAAATTAAGTGAGGTGAATTATGTGGTAAAAACACCAGATAGGAGGAAGACTCACCGAGTGAATATGCTTAAAAGGTACTTTGAAAGGGAAGGAGAGCAAAAGGAAGAGGTTTTAATGATTCTAACTCAAAGTGACGAACCAAATCCAGATGACTGTGAATTTGACATACCTCAAATTAAATTGGAAAATGAGGATGTTCTTAAAAATTGGGATAAATTGTTGAGTTACCTTCCAGAGGAAAAATGAACTGACCTGAAAGAATTATTGATATCACATGGGCAAGTTTGTGGAGATAAATTGGCAAGTACTAAAATGGCTGTACATGATGTAGATGTGGGAAATGCTATTCCAATCAAACAACATCCATACAGACTTAACCCTTTAAAATTGGCACAGGTTAACAAAGAGATTGAGAGTATGCTTAAAAATGGTGTAATTGAAGTGGGTTGCAGGCAATGGAGCTCACCCATGGTGATGGTGCCTAAACTAGTCAGTACCCAACAGTTGTGTGTGGACTATAAAAAGGTTAATGTGGTTACAATAACGGACTCTTATCCTATCCCACGTTTGGAGGATTGCATTGAGAAAGTGGGACAATCAGCTTTTATTTCCAAATTGGATTTACTTAAAGGTTACGGGCAGGTACCTTTATCTGAAAGGGCAAAGGCGATTTTAGCTTTTGTGACTCCAGATGGTATATACCAATTCAAAGTTATGCCATTTGGCATGGAAAACGCCCCAGCTACATTTCAACGATTAACTAACAAAGTTGTTTCAGGATTCCCCAATTGTGCGGTATACATCGACGATCTGGTAATTTTCAGCCAGACATGGAAAGACCATTTGAAACATCTGATGGAGTTATTCGATCGACATCTGGTGGCGAGTTTGGTGATAAACCTAGCCAAATGTGAATTTGGAAAAGCCCGAATCACTTTCCTTGAGGAGTTTTCGATACCCTTGAAACAAAGGGAAATAATGCGATTTCTTGGCATGAGTGGATTTGAACGAACATGTGTGCAAAAGCTTTGTAACGTGATTGCTCCACTGATGGACTTGCTTAAGAAACGTCACAAATTTCTTCTTTTTAAAAAAATAATTTTTATTAACATTTTTTCACAGATTGGATTGGATTGGATTTGTTTAATGTCACGTGTACCGAGGTACAGTGAAAAGTATTTTTCTGCGAGCAGTTCAAGAGATCATTAAGTACATGAGAAGAAAAGGGAATAAAAGAAAATACATAATGGGGCAACACAACATATACAATGTAACTACATAAGCACTGGCATCGGATGAAGCATACAGGGTGTAGTGTTAATGAAGTCAGTCCATAAGAGGGTCATTTAGGAGTCTGGTGACAGTGGGGAAGAAGCTGTTTTTGAGTCTGTTCGTGCGTGTTCTCAGACTTCTGTATCTCCTGCCCGATGGAAGAAGTTGGAAGAGTGAGTAAGCTGGGTGGGAGGGATCTTTGATTATACTGCCCGCTTTCCCCAGGCAGCGGGAGGTGTAGATGGAGTCAATGGATGGGAGTCAGGTTTGTGTGATGGACTGGGCGGTGTTCACGACTCTCTGAAGTTTCTTGCGGTCCTGGGCCGAGCAGTTGCCATACCAGGCTGTGATGCAGCCAGATAGGATGCTTTCTATGGTGCATCTGTAAAAGTTGGTAAGAGTCAATGTGGACATGCCGAATTTCCTTAGTTTCCTGAGGAAGTATAGGCGCTGTTCTGCTTTCTTGGTGGTAGCGTCGACGTGGGTGGACCAGGACAGATTTTTGGAGATGTGCACCCCTAGGAATTTGAAACTGCTAACCATCTCCACCTCGGTCCCGTTGATGCTGACAGGGGTGTGTACAGCACTTTGCTTCCTGAAGTCAATTACCAGCTCTTTAGTTTTGCTTGCATTGAGGGAGAGATTGTTGTCGCTACACCACTCCACTAGGTTCTCTATCTCCCTCCTGTATTCGGACTCATCGTTATTCGAGATCCGGCCCACTATGGTCGTATCGTCAGCAAACTTGTAGATGGAGTTGGAACCAAGTTTTGCCACGCAGTCGTGTGTGTACAGGGAGTAGAGTAGGGGGCTAAGTACGCAGCCTTGTGGGGTGCCGGTGTTGAGAACTATTGTGGATTATCACAACAGAAAAATAGAAACCCTCCCCTTACACAAATAATAAAACAACAAGAACAAAAGTGCATAAAACGGACAAATAAACGCTAAACAGTAAACAATAGTGAATCCCCTACCAGACCCGAACTCCCCCCCCCCCCCCCCCCCCACCCCCCCCCCCCCCCCCACCCCCCCACCCCCGGGTTGCTGCTGCTGACCATCTCCTAACGCTCCGCCAGGAAGTCTAGGAATGGTTGCCACCGCCTGAAGAACCCTTGCACAGATCCCCTTAAGGCAAATTTCACCTTCTCCAATTTAATAAACCCTGCCATGTCGTTAATCCAGGATTCCACGCTTGGGGGCCTCGCATCCTTCCACTGAAGCAGACTCCTTCGCCGGGCTACCAGGGACGCAAAGGCCAGAGTACAGGCCTCTTTCGCCTCCTGCACTCCCGGCTCGTCCGACACCCCAAATATTGCGAGCCCCCAGCTAGGCCTAACCCTGGAATTCACTACCCTTGACACCGTCCTCGCTACGCCCCTCCAGAACTCCTCCAAAGCTGGACATGCCCAGAACATGTGGGTGTGGTTTGCTGGGCTCCCCGAACACCTCGCACATCTGTCCTCACTCCCAAAAAACCGGCTTAGCCTTGCCCCGGTCATGTGCGCCCTGTGCAGCATCTTAAATTGTATCAGGCTGAGCCTCGCGCAAGAGGAGGAAGAGTTTACCCTTCCCAGGGCATCCACCCACATACCCTCGTCGATCTCCTCCCCCAGCTCCTCCTCCCACTTACCTTTTAACTCCTCCGCCGAGGCCTCCTGCTCCTCCTGCATCACCTGATAAGTTGCCGAGATCCTACCCTCTCCAACCCACCCCCCCGAAAGCACCCTGTCCTGGGCCCTGCCGCCAGCAGCGGAAACTCCACCACCTGTCGCCTAACGAACTCCCTTCCTGCATATATCTGAAAGCATTTCCAGGGGGGACCCCGAATTTTTCCTCCAGCTCCCCAAGGCTCGCAAACTTCCCGTCTATGAACAGGTCCCCCATCCTCCTAATACCTGCCCTGTGCCAACTCAAGAACCCCCCATCCATTTTCCCCGAGACAAACCAATGGTTCTCCCGTATCGGGGACTACACCAAAGCCCCCACCTGCCCCCTGTGGCGTCTCCATTGCCCCCAGATTTTGAGGGTCGCCGCTACCACCGGGCTCGTGGTGTACCTCGTCGGAGGAAGCGGCAGCGGTGCCGTCACCAGCACCCCCAGGCTCGTGCCCACACAGGACACCATCTCCAGCCTCTTCCACGCTGCCCCCTCCTCCTCCATTACCCACTTACGTATCATCGCCACGTTGGCAGCCCAATAGTACCCACATAAGTTTGGCAACGCTAACCGCCCCTGTCCCTGCTCTGCTCCAAAAACACCTTTCTCAACCTCGGGGTCTTCTTCACCCATACGAACCCCATAATACTCCAGTTAACCCGCTTAAAGAAGGCCTTAGGGATCAGGATGGGGAGGCACTGAAACAAAAACAAAAACCTCGGGAGCACCGTCATTTTAACCGACTGAACCCTACCCGCCAGGGAGAGCGGCAGCATATCCCACCATTTGAACTCGTCCTCCATTTGCTCCACCAGCCTCGTTAAGTTGAGCTTATGCAGGCCCCCCAGCTCCTAGCCATCTGAACCCCCAGGTATCTAAAACTTCTTTCTGCCCTTTTTAGTGGAAGCTCACCAATCCCCCTTTCCTGGTCTCCCGGGTACACCACGAACAGCTCGCTCTTCACTATGTTGAGCTTATACCCGGAGAAATCCCCAAATTCCCGAAGGATCCGTATCACCTCCGGCATTCCCCCCACCGGCTTCGCCACATACAATAGCAGATCGTCCGCATACATCGATACCCGGTGTTCCTTTCCCACCCCGCACCAACCCCCTCCGGTTCCTAGACTCCCTCAAAGCTATGGCCAGGGGCTCAATCGCCAGCGCAAGGCGCAGGGGGGATAGAAGACACCCCTGCCTCATCCTTCGGTATAGCTGAAAATATTCCGACCTCCTCCTGTTCGTGGCCACACTCGCCACCGGGTGCCTCATACAGCAGCCTCACCCAGCTGACGAACCCCTCCCCGAACCCAAACCTCTTCAACACCTCCCACAGGTACCCCCACTCCACCCTATCAAAGGCTTTCTCCGCATCCATAGCCACCATTATCTCCGCCTCCCCTTCCACCGCCGGCATCTTACGTACGTTGGTATTCAACTGCCTCCCTTTCACACGTCTGATCCTCGTGTATGACCCCCGGAACACAGTCCTCAATCCTCATGGCCAATACCTTTGCTAGCAGTTTCGCATCCACATTAAGGAGTGAAATCGGCCTATACAATCCGCACTGTACAGGGTCCTTGTCCCGCTTCAGAAATAGAGAAATCAGCGACCTAGATATCGTCGGGGGCAGGATCACCCCCCCTTGCCTCGTTGAAAGCCTTACCAGCAGCGGGCCCAACAGGTCCACGTACTTCCTATAGAATTCCACCGGGAACCCATCTGGCCCCGGTGCCTTCCCCGCCTGCATACTCCCCAGTTCCTTGACCAGTTCCTCCAACCCAACCGGCGCCCCCAGTACCTGCCCCTCCTCTACCCTCGGGAACCTCAGCCGGTCCAGAAAGCAACCCATCCACCCCCTCCTCCGATGGGGGCTCAGACCGATACAGCCCCTCATAAAAGTCCCTGAAGACCCCATTAATACCCACCGCACTTCGCACCATGCTCCCCCCCTCCATCCCTAACTCCCCCGATCTCCCTCGCTGCCTCCCGTTTCCGAAGCTGGTGCGCCAGCACCCGGCTAACCTTCTCTCCATACTCGCACACCGTCCCTTGTGCCTTCCTCCACTGCACCTCCGCCTTCCTGGTGGTCAACAGGTCGAACTCGGCCTGGAGGCTTCGTCGCTCCTTGAGTAGTCCCTCCTCGGGGGCCTCTGAATACCACCTATCCACCCTTACCATCTCCCCCACTAGCCTCTCCCTCTCTCTCCTCTCCTTCCCCTCTCTGTGGGCCCTAATGGAGATCAACTAACCCTTGATCACCGCCTTCAGCGCCTCCCAGACCAACCCCACCTGCACCTCCCCATTATCATTGGCCTGCAGGTACCTTTCTATACACCCCCGGACCCGCCCGCTCACCTCCTCGTCCGCCAACAACCCCACCTCCAAGCACCACAGTGGCCGCTGGTCCCTCTCCTCCCCCAGCTCGAGGTCCACTCAATGCGGAGCATGGTCAGAGATGGCTATCGCCGAATACTCCGTGTCCTCCACCCTCGGAATCAGCACCCTGCTCATTACAAAAAAGTCAATCCGAGAGTAGGCCTTATGAACATGGGAGAAGAATAAGAATTCCCTGGCCCCCAGCCTCGCAAACCACCACGGATGCACTCCTCCTATCTGGTCCATAAACCCCCTCAGCATCTTGGCCGCTGCCGGCCTCCTGCCCATCCTAGACCGAGAGCGATCCAATGCCGGATCCAGCACCGTTATCAAGCCCCCTGTCGCCAAGTCCGGGATCCGGCCCAACATGCGCCGCATGAACCCCGCATCGTCCCAAGTCGGGGCATATACATACAGCTCACTGGGCTAAATCATTGGCTTTTAAAGCAGACCTAGGCAGGCCAGCAGCACGGTTCAATTCCCGTACCAGCCTCCCCGAACAGGTGCCGGAATGTGGCGAGTAGGGGCTTTTCACAGTAACTTCATTTGAAGCCTACTTGTGACAATAAGCGATTTTCATTTCATTTCATTTCATTTACCAAGACCACCCGCACCCCCTGCAGCTTACCACTCACCATCACATACCTACCTCCATTGGCTGCCATGATGCTCAACGCCTCAAACGACACTCGCTTCCCCACCAAAATCGCCACCCCCCGATTTTTTGCATCCAACCCCGAATGGAACACCTGCCCTACCCACCCCTTTTTTAGCCGTACCGGATCTGCCACCCGCAGATGCGTTTCCTGGAGCATGACCACATCTGCCTTCAACCCCTTCTGGTGCGCGAACACACGGGCCCGTTTGACCGGCCCGTTGAGGCCTCTTACATACCAGGTTATCAGCCGGATCAGGGGGCTGTCCCCCCCCCACCCCCCCCGATTAGCCATAACCCTTTCTAGGCCAGCCACGTGCCTGCGCCCCACGCACGTCCTGTTCACCCCAGCGGCAGACCGCCGCCCCAACCTCCTCTACAGACTCCAGCACCCCATTGGCCATTTCAGCAGCAACCCGGTCCCCCCCCCACCCCAGCTAGGTTTCCCCGACTCCTGCTGACCCCGGCCACTCCCGCCACTCCATCGACCCCCCCAGTGTGGGAGTCTCCCCTCCCCCCCTCCTGTCCGTCAACGGGCTCTCCCCTCCCCCCCGCCACCACCTCCTTCCACTCCCAGTGCGGGAAAAAGCCCGTGCTTTCCACCCACCCGACCCCGCCTCCTCTGGCGCAGCTCCCTTTCCGGGCCCAGTCCCAATTCCCCTGGCTCAGCCCCCCCCCCACCCCATCTCCATTTCCAGCCATCGACGCCCACAGGCTTTTACCTGCCCCCACCCTACGAACCCACCCGACAGACGGAGAAGAAACATTGCCCAACCAACCGCACAATCCCCCCAAAACGCGACACATCTGTTCCAACCATCCCCCCATAGCATCCCCTCATCCCCAGCCCTCAAGCCGAGTCCTGCTTTACGGCCTGAGTAAAGGTCCACACCTCCTCCGGCGTCTTGAAGTAATGGTGACGGTCCCTGTAGGTGACCCACAGTCGCGCCAGCCGGCTGCAACATGCCGAACTTCACCCCTCTCCGATGCAGCACCGCCTTAGCCCGATTGTACCCGGCCCTCTTCTTAGCCACCTCCGCGCTGCAGTCCAGATAAATCCGGACCTCTGCGTTCTCCCACCTGTTGCTCCGCTCTTTCTTGGCCCACCTTAAGACACATTCTCTGTCCACGAAACGGTGGAACCGCACCAGCACCGCCTGCGGCGGCTCGCTGGGCTTGGGCCTCTTCGCCAGCATTCGATGGGCCCCCTCCAACACACTAAGATGGTGCTGGAGCGAGGTGACTCTCTGCGAGCTCTCCCCAATCCAATCCAGCTACAGGGGCCCCTGGAAGGCCCCTGCGCCCATCAGCGTGTTCAACATGGTGACCACTTAGGTTCCGACATCCAATCCTTCCAGCCCCTCCGGGAGACCCAGAATCTTTCTTCTCGACCGGTTCTCCATGTCCTCGAACTTGCCATTTCTTATGGAGCGCCTCGTGCGCCTCCACCTTCACTGCCAGGCCCAAGATCTCGTCCTCATTCTCCGAGACCTTTTGCCGGACCTCCCGGATTGCCGCCCCTTGGGCTGCCTGAGTCTCAAGCAGCTTGTCAATTGACGCCTTCATCGGCTCCAGCAGCTCTGCCTTCAGCTCCGGAAAGCAGCGCTGGAGAAACTTCTGCTGCTCCTGTGACCACTGCGCCCACGCTGCCTGCTCTCCACCTGCCGCCATGTTGGTCTTCCTCCCTCGCAACCTTCTCTGCTCCAATTCCACTTTTTTCACCGCTCCACTCCTGGTACAATCCAGACAGTGCTGGGAGAATATTGCTGTCCCCTTCCCACAGTGGGAATCATCGAAAAAGTACCGTTGAGGGCCCCAAAAAGAGCCCAAAAGTCAATTTCTAGTGGGAGCTGCCGAACGTGCGACTTAGCTCCGCATAGCTGCAACTGGAAGTCGTCAGAAACGTCGAAAATTTCAATGGACAGCGGACTTTCGACAGGCATTTGACTGCCTGAAAGCTGTGATAACCAATGCACATGTGTTGGAGAATTACAAGGGACTCAATGATCAGATTGAACTAAAATATCTGACTTTAAAGAGAAATGCTGAGGCATAGAGAATTGGACGGATGGTGCAGAGACTTTCCTGTTCAGCGAGACTGTCAATCATGAAGGATTTCAGTTGGAGGAAGAAGAACGAAACAAATGGACTAAATTATTATAACTGTTTGCGTGTGTTTTTTTTAAACGAACAAGTATATTTACTGTGTGCATTTCATAAAGGATAGTGCAAAGGTGAAAAATGAAACCATCTTGATGTTGATGTTTTTTTTTTCTGGGGGAGGGGGGAGGTGTCATGTGAGAGTACCCTTTAGGAAATGAGTGTTTAAGAAATGTACCTTTAAGAAATGGAGCTGCTCATGTTGAGTGATGTCAGAGTGTGGGTGGAGCTGAGCGCCACTTCTGCTTTTTAGTTTCAGTTTGAAAAGGAGCTTGGGTGTGTCTGTGTTTTTCAGTGAGCTGTATCTGAAGTAAAAAGTGAGCTGCACTGCTGTTGATCTCTGCCATCAAAAGACTATCTATGGATCATTTAGGTGAACTCACAATTGTAAAAAGGTCTCAGTATTGAATATAAATTTAATGTGCTCCTGTTTGAAGGTTTGTTAAGCCTTTTGGATTTTAAAAGGAGAGCATACAGGTTACTTAATGTTGTATTCTTTGGGGGGTGTATTTGATTTACTGGTTGCTAAGATATTCAGTGTTTGTTTTAAAAAGGTTAACTTGAGTTCATAGAATAAACATTGTTTTGTTTTAAAAACCACTGGTCCATTTTCTGCTATACCATACCTGTAGAGTGAGCCATGTGCTCCCCATGCCACAATCTATTAAAAGTTGTGGGTCAGGTGAACTCCATGATACACTTTGGGATTCTCTAAACCCTGACCCATAACAATGCTGTCACTTTCACTGTCCTTTCTCACTTTCAGGGGCCTCCAGGAAGAGACCAAGGCCTGAGCAGGAGGCAGTGGTGGACTACCTGTCAAGCTATAGTCCTAGCCCAGAGTTAAGCAAGGAGGATCAGAAGAGGAGTGCTCCGCACCTGTAGGGGCATCACAGCACTCAGTTGCACCCTGCACCAGCTGATGAACACACAACTCAGTGGGTATTTGTGCTCGTTCAGGAAGCATCTCACAATCTGGTGGTCATCGCACGGACAAGTGTCTGCAGCAAGAGGAGGCAAGCTCAGCTCAGTTCCTTGGCTCTCGGAGGACTGCTAGGGAAGAGGCATCTGTGAGGCCCGTGTCCGAGGTTGAGCCTCTGGAATCAGCCTTCCAACTTGTGGTGGAGAGTCAGCAAGAGGCAGACCAACATCAGGGATAGCTGTCAACAGAATGGCACATGAGTACGAAGAACTCCTCTGCCTGCTCTCTGATGAAGTAGTGCCCACATGTGTGTGCCTTGAGGCCTCCATGGGGAGGATGGTGGATGTCAAGGAGACCATAGTCTAGTAAAATGCACAGTTTCTGCCAGATATGTGCAGATTTGCAGTCCATCGTTGTTGCCATGGGTGTGTTCATGCAGTGGCAACGTGAGGGGAACAGGGCAGCTCCTTCCAAGTGCCCTTTTCCCCTCAACGAATCAGGCAAGGGCCCTCGGCACCCAAAGGGAGGAGGAAGAGTAGCTGAACACCCTTGGGCCATCAATGCAGGACTCTCAGAGGTTGTGTGATCCTTCCAAGTACCCTTGGCCTGTGACCCCTTCAACCTCATCCTCTGTCACCGCAGAGGGAGCAGCTTGCCTACCAGTGGAAAGCCAAAGTAAGCCTGGCCCTCCAGAGAACAGCCGCCTGAGCCATCAAGGACAACAGGCTGACAACTCCACAGGCTGTCTCCACCCCTGCTGCAGATGTCAGGGCAGCACCTAGAAGAGGTAATAGGTCATATTAAATCAAGTCATTTTGATCACAAGTAGTTGCACGGGTGAATGCTGTCACTGCGTTATCTGACATTTTTTTTACTATCACTAAATAATGTAGGGTTCCTGAGGACCCCCCCTCACCACGCCCACTGCCCCCACACTCGCAGTTCAGCTGCACGCAATTGCACCACCAGTGAGTTTGGAGGGAGAAATGTCTGTGGCAGGGCCTGTCAGAGCCTTGTGCAAATGCTACCCCACGAACCTGGAGCATTCATCTAGCACACTCTGACTGCCCCAGGCTTTTCCAATGTTGCCGACTGGGGATCTCTTTCAGTTGCCCAGTCGAGCTGACCATCACCCACACACTGATTCTACTCCCATACAGCACCTATGCTGTCAACACAAAGCTTCACTCACTTTTGATTTTGATGACAGGTAGTTGTCAGTTTTCGTTAGCTCCCCCCTCATTTTCCCTCCCCAGCCACGCATGTCCTTTCCTGCATCATAGTAGACCTTAGAGCATCACATTACACCTCCTCACTGTTACCCTACAGTCCGATCCTTTATCCTTCAGCAATGTGCAGGGGAATATGTGTAAGCCCTACCTACCTGAAGACCCCCACCCTCATTCACATTGACCTCCCCGAACTCCTCCATCCTCCACCTCGTGTTCACACTTTCCTTCGTGTCCCTGCCAACCACCTTCCCGCCCTTTATCCTGATGCCACCACATCCTCACAATCTTATCCTACTGAATCCCCCCCCTGCTCTCACACCCACAATTCTATCCTACCATGCTCACCCTCAGTTCACTCCCCAGGAGCAGCCAATGACTCCACAAACCCCTTCATTGCATGTTCACCTGTATATTCCATCCCCCCCTTTACTCCTTGTAAAAACATTATTTCATGGGATATGAGCATCGCAGGCTGACCAGCATTTATTGCTCATCCCTAATTGCCGTTCAGGGTCTACCACATTGCTGTTGGTCTGGGGTCACATGTAGGCCGGACCAGGAAAGGATGGCAGATTTCCGTCCCGAAAGGATGGGTTTTTACAACAATCGACAATGGTCATCATTAGACCGTTAGGGTGGGATTCTCCATCAGCTGATGCCGGAATTGGGAAATGTGATTGGGCGGAGAATCGGTTCTGCCTCCAAAGTCGTGGCGGGCTCCGGTTTCACGCCAAATTGCAATTCCCCGATGCCTCAACAGCTGCGTCAATGTGCTCCGCACATACAGTAAATGCCGTTGGCATATCATTAGTGGGCCTGACCCGGTATTCTCTGGGGCCTCCGTGATTCTCCACCTCCACTCGGGGGAATTCCTGACGGCAAGGTTCACGTGTGCTTTGAAAAATCGGGACACTGGCACCCTGGCTGATGAGGGAGCGAGAGGAGGTCGGACATGGAGAGACATAACCGTTGGCTGCCGGTCCTGACACTGGCCGGGCTGGATGGGAGGTGAGGGGGACGGCCTGACAGGGTCGGGGGTGGGAGGGGTGGGGGTTGGTGACGGGCGGGATGGGCATTGGGCCGGGTGACCTCCCCCAGGGGATTGGGGCGGTAGGTAGGCACAGACCACCATTGTTGCGGCCCGAAAGGCAGCTATCTTGCTGTGCACCCCACTGACCACCCACCTTGGACCCTGGTTCTGCAGAGTGACACAAGCTGTATGGGTGCCCCCCACCCCCTTCTCCCCACCCAGCCCCCAACTCCACACCCCAGGTCCCCCCCCTCCACCCCACCACCAGGGCATCACGCGGCCCGCCCAAGGGCAATGCCCATATCAGCCCCTACATGGGGGCACCGGAGGGCAGCACCAGCCAACGGCAGCCCGGGCAACAGGGCCAGTGGTGCAGGGATGGGAGGGGACTGTGGGTGCAGGGTCTGCAGTGCCTACTGGAGCCATCGTGTAGCTCGGTGGACCTGGTTGGGTATGGGGTACGCACCATGCTAACATATCGGCCTTTCACCTCTGCAGACAATGGATATTGGAATTCAACCAACAATGGTGGCCTTCCTCCTAGTCGCCGCAGCCCTGGTGGATGCCCAGCGACTGTAACAGATGGACCTACTCGAGGAGGAGGAAGCTGCAGCAGTGGAGCCAGCCCTAGAGGAAATAGATGCAGCCACTGAGGATGGGGAGCCAGCTTCCAACAGGCTGAGGAGGAGGAGGAGCAGGAGGTGCAAAGGATGCGCCGTATGAGGCATCGCTTTTACCGGCAGCGCCTGTCATTCGAGGACCTGCCAGACCGGGCATGCCATCAATGACTCCGGCTAGCGACATATTTGCCAGATCATGGCGCACCTGGCACTTCAGGGAAATGGGGGAGGACACCTGCTCCCTGTGGCCGTCAAGGTGACGATCGCCCTGAACCTTTACACCACGGGAACCTTTTCACCATGAGGCGCCGAGTGGGGGCCTGTCCGGGTTCTCACAGAACTCGGTGCACAGGTGCATCCATGCCATCTCGGAGGCACTATACTTCCAGTCAGCTCAATGATTCCATTTCAATGTGGACCGAGCCCACCAGGATGCCCAGGCAGCGGGATTGGCCACCATTGCCAAGATGCCCTGGTCGAAAGGGTAATCGGCAAGATGCATGTCACCTAAGAGCACCTGCAGATGACAGGCTGCTCTACACAACACAAAAAGGGTTCTACTCAATGAACGTGCAGCTGGTGTGTGACCATCAGCTGTGCACCATACATGTTTGTGACCGACACCTGGGCAGTGTGCACGACGCCTTCATCCTAGCACACTCGACACTTCACGGCCTATTAGAGGCACCCCCCTGACTGGGGGGGGTTGGCTCCTGGGCAGCAGGGGTTACCTACTGCAGTCATGGCTGATGACGTCTATCCGGAGGCCACAGACCGTCGCAGAGATCCACTACAATGATGCGCATGTTGCGGCCAGGAGCGCAATTGAGCAGTGCTTAGGCATCCTGAAGACGTGGTTCAGGTGCCTGGGCCGCTCTGTAGGGGCCTTCCAGTATGTCGCTGGGAGGATTGCTTGTATCGTGGTGGCCTGCTGTGTCCTCCTGTATCGTGCAACAGAGGGGCGATGTGCTGGAGGGGGAGGATGTGAGGGAGGATGAGGGTGGACAGGACATGGGGCCCAGGCACAGGCCCTGGGTTGGCAGTAACAGCAAGTATGGTCCATGGGATGGAGGATGATGGCAACCTGCTCTGTGATGAACTCTGATGCTCCACATCATTTGACAACATCTGACTCCTGCCGACAGTAGCACCTTCCACCATCCACCTGGGAGTTCCCTGCATGTGAGCTGGCAATTCCATCACATGATTCCATCGTTTTCCCCACTCGCCGCGCCCCCTCTGTGGCCAGCCCTGACCAGCACCACTCACACCTATCTGACAGAGCACCAAGGCAGGTTGTAACATTGTGCACAGGTGTTTCATATGAATACATATATTCAGATACGTGTCCTAGCCCCTATCATTAAACTGTGCCCTGCACCCGTGCCCACTTAACCAGTTTTCTGGACTTACGGATCTTAGCACTATGTTTAGGTGGATCCCAAGACAGTACGCAGGAGTGTAGGCAGCCTGCTGTGATTCCCACCCTGCGACCTGGGTCCTCTTTGGTCAGCGTCTTCAAGGGCGATGGGCCTGGCTGCTGCTCAGGTCCCCAGGTAACATGGCGTTACTCTGTTCTGCCCACTGCCCACCAGATGCACCAAGAACAGGAGGGGGAGAATCCGAAGTGCTGCAGTGTTCCAGCACCTCGTCTGTGGGAGTCACCGGCACAGACCCCATCACCTTCTCATTCAGGGTGCCCAATGGCCCCGGGCTACTCCATGGGATGAAGGTGCGAGCGGAGCTATCCCCTTAGCCTAACCCGCCACCTGGCACTGCCAGTCCTGGACTCCTACTGCCTTGTTGACCGGGGTCTGCAAGCTTGTGGCCATGGGGAACAGGGAGTGGACGACCTCTGTCTGGGACTGTACCACATCAGGCTGCGACTGTGCCACCTTCTTGGTCTGTACCACATCAGCCAGTGACTGCACTATCTCCCTCTGGGACTGGGCCACTTCCTTCTGTGTCAACACCACATCAGCTAGTGCCTGGGCAATCCCACAAACGCACTCAGCAATGGCCCACTGTGACACTGCAATGTCCAGGTGGCTCTAAGTGACAATCCCGAATCCGGCAAATCCTGCACCATTTCTCATTGGAATCGATTCTGTTCCACATGGAGCCAGTGCTAGCCCCTCAATGGTCACTGAATCGTTCCAGGTGCAGCAGCAGTTTTGCTGTTGTAGAACTCCACGAATCCTGCCCTGGCGTCAACACTTAGTCCATGGAATGGAGAATTCCACTGTTAATTTCAGATTTTTATTCAATTCAAATTTCAGCGTCTGCTGTGATGGATCCCCAGAGCATTACTCTGGGTCTCTGCATTACTAGTCCAGTGACAAGACCATTACACCTCATCCTCACCCTTTACTCCTTCCTCCCCCATTACTGCTTTCTTCCTCCTTGCTCCTTCTCCCCTCCGAACTCCCATCTCCCTCCCAGTGTCACCCCCCAACACCTTCATTCCCCCCTCCCAGCTTCAGCCCACCTTGCTAAGATCTTCCTTTCCGGCCCCCAACATCCTTGCCCTATCCTTGCCATCCAGGGTGAAGATCTTGAAATTCCAAAGCACGTCTGAGATCAATGAAGCTGAAGTGTGGAGACCTCCCACCTTCCGAGAGCTGCTTCGCATCGTCGTCATATGCATGAAGGTCCACCCACCATGCGCTGCAAGTGATTCTCCAGGGTCCAGTAGCTGTGGACCTCCAACATCTTCTTGGATGTCTACGATCTGAGCAAGGCCTTAAAGATAAGTCTCAAACTTTGCATGCCTCATTGGTCTGGTGTGATTTCCTGCTACCCTAACAGAGAATCGGATGTGGGGGGAAGGTTCCGGTTGGGCCTTCATTTGCATTCCATTGGTGGATGCAGCTCATTTTCATGCCAGCCTCTCATGATTCCACCATTCACGCCAGTGAAACTGCTTTTTGGGACTCTCACCAAATCCTCCTCCCTGACACCATTGATGCTGCCGGCAGGGACATGGGAGAATTCCACCCCGTGAGTATCTTTTGCAGTAACCTTTATGTGCCACCTTATCAAATTATTTTGAAAATCTATCCTACCCCCTCACCCAACTGGAAAATCTTTTTATCTCAGTGTATTTGTTAAACGGGCCCAGTGTTCTGTCTCAACCACCTTCTTGGCAGCCTGTTCCAGCTATTGATTCCACCTTCCAGGAGTGCAGAATGCCAGACCTGTGGAGGACACCCTGTACTGGGAAAAGGGTAAAGGGAGAGTGAGGCTCGGGGCATTTGCTTACCTTCCAAGAGTGCAGACATTCGAAGGAAACTCTATACTGGGAAGAGGATAAAGAGAGAGTGACCTTTGAGGGACACCCTGTAGTCGGGCAGCGGGCTGAATTTGAAAAGGAAATCCAGGAGTGAAGCAACAGGAATACGCTAAGTTCATTGGTTGGTGAGAAGCAACTCTTAGGGACCGTGGTTAAATAGCTTAAATAGCTTAAACTAGAAAAAACATATCATTTATAAAGAAGTAGTAGCTCCTTGAATTTCCGTATGGAACACCAGCAATAGGGAAGTAAAGTTAAATTAAGTTAAGGTGAAATAAGATAATAAAGTAAACAAGAAAAAATAAAGTTAGAGAGCAGAGCCAGGGAGGATAAAGGAGTAACAGAAAGAGCGAGACTGAGACTGGAGCCAGGTAGATAAAGGAATGCAAGAAAGAGCGAGACTGAGAGCAAAGTGCTAGTTTGGATCTCCTGAAGTGATGTCAAGATTCAAAAGTGATGCAGGGCAAATGGAAGCAGCTGATTGGGTGAGTATAATCGGGTAAGTATTTACTACTTTTATAGATTATAGTTTTTACGGTGTTAGGAACTCCCTCCCTAACAGCACAGGGGGTGTACCTGCACCTCAGGAACTGCAGCGATTCAAGAAAGCAACTCACCACCACCTTCTGAAGGGGAACTAGGGATGGGTAATAAATGCTGACCTAACCAGAGATGCCCACATCCCGTAAATGAATAAGAAACAAAAAAACTGTTCTGGCTCATCATTTGTAAGGGTTATATTCTGTAATAATGAGAACCAGAGAAGAAAGGCCCTGGAGTAATTGATATTGATTGTTATTAAGTATCTTCCAAGAGGTTTAATTTAATTTAACTGGGTAAATCGTGGCAGGAGAGCTCAAAGCCATTGTGTGCTCATCCTGTTGTATGTGGGAAGCTGGGAACATTTCCAGTGCCCGGCGCCAGCATTTAGGACAGAGATGAGGAGATGGAGGCAAGGCAGGAACAGCGATTGAGTTGGATGATCAGCCATGATCATGATGACTGGCGAAGCAGAAACAAAGGGCCGAATGGCCTCCTCCTGCACCTATTTTCTATGTTTCTATCTCCCTCTGTGTAAAGAAATATTTCCAATCATCTCTTTCACAACCCTTCACTCAGCTGCCTCTGCACATCTGAAGGCGCTATTTTGGGTTTTGCCTTCTCTATCATGTTCAGTAACTTCAATACCTCCATAAAATGCCATTTGAGATCCCTCTTGTCCATGCTGAAGAGCCTTAGCTTATCAATTTTTCTTTATAGCTCTTCTAACTCCCTGAATCAAGAGGTCATCCTTATGAACTCCATCTAGACATTATCACATGATGATCATATCACTACAGTATTCCAGCTGCAGCCTGACTAAAATACTACATCGGAA
This sequence comes from Scyliorhinus torazame, assembly GCF_047496885.1. Taxonomy (NCBI): domain Eukaryota; kingdom Metazoa; phylum Chordata; class Chondrichthyes; order Carcharhiniformes; family Scyliorhinidae; genus Scyliorhinus; species Scyliorhinus torazame. The sequence continues at coordinate 195,332,832 of NC_092712.1, read as the reverse complement.
TTACTCAATTAGCTCAATGCCAACTATCTCACCCGTGAGAATTTGCATTTGTAACTGGACAATCTTAAGTAATGTCTCATCAAGAATAGGAAATAGAATTTCATGAAGCTATTAGTATCACCACGTAATCAGACAATCGAAACTGAATTAAGGAACTACCAAAAATATCACTCAAGTAACAAAGAAAAATTAGATTTAAAAAAATACAACACTAGATTCTCCATTTAGGAGACTAAGGGTGAAATGCAGCGGACAGAGGGTAAAGTCTCTTTTTGTATGTGGTTGGCGGTGTGTTCCTTGGCGCCTGCAGCGCTGAGATTCACCCCGCTATTCACCGGCACTTTGCCGTTTTTTTGGCCTCTGGGAGATTCTCCCCAACGAGGCTACACTCAGAGATAATTCCTCTCTCGCAGATCAGGGCTCCATTTTGAATGGCAGCCCCGATCTTCTACACTCCCCCTTTCAGGCCCCCTCCTGCTTTATTGACACCCCTTCACCCCCCAACCTTGTCTTGGCCTCTGGGAACCCCCCTCAGCCCCCCACCAAAGGACCCCCCATCTCGGGTCTGAACACTGGCAGTGCCAACCTGGCATCTGGACACACTGGCACTACCAGCCTTGCACCCTGAAAGTGCCTCTGGCACCCTGACAGGGCCGGGATGGCAGTGCCAGGGGACCCTGGTGGCACTGCCAAATCACTAGAACTCACCTCCATGAATCTCACCATGTCCTTTCTGTGTCCCCCAAGACAACGTGGCCCATAACCAACAAAAAGGAAGGACGGCAGAAAGAGGGAAAATCGACCGTGGATATCTAAGGAAATAAGGAAGAGTATCAAATTGGAGGAAAAAGCATACAAAGTGGCAAAGATTAGTGGGAGACTAGAGGACTCGGAAATCTTTAGGGGGCAACAGAAAGCTACTAAAAAAGCTATAAAGAAGAGTAAGATAGATTATGAGAGTAAACGTGCTCAGATAGTAAAAGTTGCTACAAATATATAAAACAAAAAAGAGTGGCTAAGGTAAATATTGGTCCTTTAAAGGATGAGAAAGAGATTTAATAATGGGAGATGAGGAAATGGCTAAGGAAGTGAACAGGCTTTTTGGGTCGGTCTTCACAGTGAAAGACACAAATAACATGCCAGTGACTGATGGAAATGAGGCTATGACAGGTGAGGACCTTGAGATGATTGTTATCACTAAGGAGGTAGTGATGGGCAAGCTAATGGGGCTAAAGGTAGACAAGTCTCTTGGCCCTGATGGAATGCATCCCAGAGTGCTAAAAGAGATGGCTAGGGAAATTGCAAATGCACTAGTGATAATTTACCAAAATTCACTAGACTCTGGGGTGGTCCTGGCGGATTGAAAATGAGCAAACATGACACCACTGTTTAAAAAAGGAGGTAGGCAGAAAGCGGGTAATTATAGGCCAGTGAGCTTAACTTTGGTAGTAGGGAAGATGCTGGAATCTATTATCAAGGAAGAAATAGTGAGGCATCTGGATGGAAATTGTCCCATTGGGCAGACGCAGCATGGGTTCATAAAGGGCAGGTCGTGCCTCACTAATTTAGTGGAATCTTTTTAGGACATTACCAGTGCGATAGATAACGGGGGGGGGGGGGGGGGGGGGGGCAATGGATGTGGTATATCTGGGTTTCCAGAAAGCTTTGACAAGGTGCCACACAAAAGGTTGCTGCATAAGATAAAGATGCATGGCATTAAGGGTAAAGTAGTAGCATGGATAGAGGATTGGTTAATTAATAGAAAGCAAAGAGTGGGGATTAATGGGTGTTTCTCTGATTGGCAATCAGTAGCTAGTGGTGTTCCTCAGGGATCAGTGTTGGAACCACAATTGTTCACAATTTACATAGATGATTTGGAGTTGGGGACCAAGTGCAATGTGTCCAAGTTTGCAGATGACACTAAGATGAGTGGTAAAGCAAAAAGTGCAGAGGATACCAGAAGTCTGCAGAGGGATGTGGATAGGTTAAGTGAATGGGCTAGGCTCTGGCAGATGGAATACAATGTTGACAAATGTGAGGTTATCCGTTTTGGTAGGAATAACATCAAAAGGGATTATTATTTAAATGATAAAATATTAAAACATGGTGCTGTGCAGAGAGACCTGGGTGTGCTAGTGCATGAGTCGCAAAAAGTTGGATTACAGGTGCAATAGGTGATTAAGAAGGTGAATGGAATTTTGTCCTTCATTGCCAGAGGGATGGAGTTTAAGATTAGGGAGGTTATGCTGCAACTGTATAAGGTGTTAGTGAGGCCACACCTGGAGTATTGTGTTCAGTTTTGGTCTCCTTACCTGAGAAAGCCCATACTAACGCTGGAGGGTGTGCAGAGGAGATTCACTAGGTTAATCCCAGAGTTAAGCGGGGTTGGATTACAAGGAGAGGCTGAGTAGACTGGGACTGTACTCGTTGGAATTTAGAAGGATGCAGGGGGATCTTCTAGAAACATATAAAATTATGAAGGGAATAGATAGGATAGATGCGGGCAGGTTGTTTCCACTGGTGGGTGAAAGCAGAACTAGGGGGCATAGCCTCAAAATAAGGGAAAGTAGATTTAGGACTGAGCTTAGGAAGAACTTCTTCATCCAAAGGGTTGTGACTCTATGGAATTCCTTGCCCAGTGAAGCAGTTGAGGCTCCTTCATTAAATGTTTTTAAGATAAAGATAGATAGTTTTTTGAAGAATAAAGGGATTAAGGGTTATGGTGTTCGGGCTGGAAAGTGGAACTGAGTCCACAAAAGATCAGCCATGATCTCATTGAATGGTGGAGCAGGCTCGAGGGGCCAGATGGCCTACTCCTGCTCCTAGTTCTTATGTTCTTATAACAGGTGAGAGCCTGAGAAAAGCAACGGGGCATACCGGACCTAAGCGCGCAGACCCCCACGGAGCAGAGGGCGATGGAGCTTGCCGATGATATAGAGGAACGGGCTGTCTCTGAAGTGGAGGTCAGTATGCAGCAATCAAGTGAACTCCCAATGTAAAAAATGATGTCCCTATAGCAAGTGAGTCACCCCTCTCCCAATGACCACTCCTTCTCAAGATCTCTCTATGTCTTTTATCTTTTGTCTTGCAGGATCACCATCAGAAGTGGCCAGGCCGTCAGGCTTCTTTGCCCCCAGAGAGATCCCCAGCACACCCCGGGGCACCAATACAAGGGAGACACTGACCTTTCCTCACTGCTGTCAACTGCACTCTCCACGATCACAAATACTATCACCTCGGTGGGGCATTTTAGTGATGAGGGACCTGGATTACCTGCTGATGTGCATGACACACATGCTGAAGCATATCAGATGGAGATAGGGACACCCAAGGGAGCGGTCAGTCAGAGGGCTGCTCAATCCTAGGAAACAGCTGTAGTTCGGACCAGTAAGGTGCTTCTGGAAAGTATGATCCCATCACTGGTATAGATGTAGACACAGAGCCAGGATTTACAGGAGGGGGTGTCATCAACCTTCCATGCCTGCAGGTGCAGCTGGAGGAGTCCAACTGCCTTCAGGCACAGGAGATGGTGCTGAAAATGCGTGGTACCCAGGCCAACACTGAATGGGTGTCATCTGCAATGAAAGCCTCGGGGAAAGAAGTCACAACCATGGGTCAAGACGTCCAAGGCTTGGGGCACACTGTGCGGTTGCTGGCTGAGGTGCAGGACAAGGAAGCCCAGTCACAGGCAGATGTGTCCAGGGTCCACATGGATATTGCTGTGGCACTCCAGAGCTTGGTCCAGTCACTAAGGGACATGGCTGAGGGCATCGAGGACATTGGCCGGGCACTGACTGACCTTGTCCAGTCACAGTGGGACATGTCAGAGGTGCAGAGGGATATGGCACAATCTCAGAGGGACATTGCACACTGCCAGAGGGACATGACAGAGGCAGTGAGGGTCATGACTCACTCGCTGAAGGATGTGCCCCAGTCTCAGAGCTCTATGGTCGAGGGCATTGACACCCTGGTTCAGACGAGGGGGGGCTCCAGGACTTGCAGTGCCAAGAGACGGTGCAGCCTATGGGGCTCACTCCGGTGAGGACGATATTATGGGGCCCATGCTGGTGCCTCCCACAGGGGAGGTGCTGGAACACCTCAGCGCTTCTGAATCCTCCCCCCGACATTGGCACATCAGATGGGCAGTGGGCAGAAGAGGATGGCATTTTGTCACCTGTAACACACGAAAGTCGGCCGGACCACATCCAGGTCCTGATGCTCCAGGGGATGGCTGCCAAGGCATCTCAGGCCAGAGGGCAGCGCAGGGTGGCCCTGAAGCACATGTTGGGTGGCCTGCCCTGCCAACCCAGGCTCCACGCTCAATTCTTCCTGGACATCCTCCTCGTTAGACATCAGCCATGATCTAATTGAATGGCGGAGTAGGCTCGAAGGGCCGAATTGCCTACTTCTGCTCCCAATTCCTATGTTGGATGAGGCCTGGCACTCTTCCTCTTACTCTAGCATGTTCCCCCTCTGCTGCATGATGCTGTGCCGGACACAGGAGGCCAGCATGATGTTACAGACCCTCCTGAGCTATATTGGAGAGGCCCAAGCATCAGAAGCATATCTTAAGTAGGCCGACGCACCACTCAATGACGCTCGTGATTGCATCGTTATAACAGGTCTCCGAACAGGCGTCATTAGCCAAGACATCAGCGGGTAACCCTTGTCGCCCAAGAGCCAACCCTTCACCTGAGGGAGCGTCTCCAAGGTTTCAGGAAACTCAGAGTGTGCCAGGATGTTTGCATGGTGCGCGCTGCCTGGGTATCGGGGACAGTCGTGCATGATGTTCAGCTGGCGGTCACACACCAACTGCACATTCAGGGAGTGGGAACCTTTCCTATTGATGAAGGGCACTCCTGATGAGCCGGTGCTTTTTGTGTGACATGCACGCCTTTGATCACCATCTGAATCTGGGGCATGCCAGCAATGGCAGCAAATTCTGCTGGCTAGGCGTCCTGGTGTGCCTGGTCCAGACTGAAGCTTATATAGTCTGCTGCCCGGGTGCGTAGGGCATTTGTCACAGTGCGGATGTACCTGTGTACGGATGTCTGCGAGATCCTAGACTGGTTACCACTCAACCCCTGGAAAGACCCAGAGGCAAGAAAGGAGCACAGGGGGCGGGTGGCCTCCTCTAAACCCCCGGGGTGCTAGGTGCGCCACCATCTGACACAGGTAGTGCACAGTCTCCCTGGTTGGCCAAAGTCTTCAGTGGCACAGGCGGTCCAGCATCTCCTCTATGGACAGGCGCTGGCGGTATACACACGGCCTGATGCTGGCCTCCTTTGCACCTCCTCCACGACCTGTTGGACGGCCGGCACTCAAGCCTCACAAGCTGGCTCCTGCTTTTCTGGGGCAGGCTCCTCTTGTGCAGGGCCCTCCCCTCGCAGGCCCTGTGCCTTCAGCTTCCTTGCGACTGCTGCGGCCAGGTAGATAGCGAGCATAACTGGCTGCATTCCTAAATTCATTCTCTGCACGTGGAAAAAAAAAGAAGGCATGTTAGCAAGATGAACATTCCCTTGCCCATCCAAATCCAATAGGCTGCATGGTGACGCCGAGTTGCACTTCAGCTGCACTAATCCCCCAAACCCACCCCTCAGCCGCGCCCCCCAATATGTTGTAATTCTCACTTTACCCCTGTCCCCACCAGTGAGTGGCACCGGACCTGTGATGTGGGGAACTTCTAATCTCACCACCTGTCCTTGTAAACAGGGTACCAGTCGCTGCCGCCACTTGTGTTATTGATAGCCCCTGTCTTGTTTCATCCAGTGGAGTCCACTGTGGGTTTCCTCACTGGGTTGACCGTGTGTTATCCCGACAGCAGGGTGACTGCTAACTGTGCAGTGGAGCAGGTCACCGTCTTCCAGCAATCGCCTCCATGCTTAGAGGCTTGTATGTGTGCAGGTCCTATAGATTGGGGTGAGCAAGGGAAATGTGTGACTGTTAGCTTAGCTGCAGTATGATGTGTGTCCTGGGTATGACACACAATTTGTGACAACTGTCCGGTGGCAGGATGAATGGGAGCAGAGGCGTGGTGGGCAGGCAAGGCTTGGAGACAGCCGGTGGTCCTGAGGGGTGGGTTAGCTGATAGTGTCAATGGTGAGGTGTTATAACCCACAAGTACCATACGGGATGGGAGTAATTAACTTCCCGTGAACATAGGAATCTAGAATTTGTACCTAACTGATACCAAAGCTAGGTTGGCCACCGACGCTGGCGAGCACTGACATTGCAGGTACCACCATGACTCTGATGGTGTATGGCCACCATCGGAGCATCTCCCGCTTATCATGGTCAGGGAACAAGGTCCCAGTTTATTGCTCAGTGATTGGTGGAGCCATTTAAACCTAAATTGCCAGCTTATCCTCCAGATAGGGTGCTGGGACTTGAAGTGTTGGGTAAGTACCCCAAAGTGTTTCAATCCGGACTGGGGAAGATAAAAGAGGCATTTGCTCGTATTCATGTTGACTCGGGAGCCCGACCTCAGTATTTCCAGGCACGCCCAGTCCCCCCTGTGTTGTTGGAAAAAGTAGAAACTGAAGTCAGTCAGTTAAAGAATCTGGGGAATATCAGGTCCGTTCATTTTGTGGATTGGGAACAGCGGTGGTGCCAGTGTTAAAACCAGACAAGACAGTCCGGTTACGCGGGAAGTATAAGCTCACCATGAATACGGCTTCAAGCTTGGATCGCTACCACTTGCCCAGCATTGAAGATCTTTATGCGAAGCTAGCGGATGGGCATTCGTTCACTCAGCTCAACATGAGCCGCACGCATTTACAGCTTGAGTAGGACGTGGCCTTCCGGAAATATGTTAAAATAAATATTCACAGAAGACTGTATGAGTACCCCTGGCTGCCTTTAGCGGTGTCCTCTGCCTGTGCTATATTCCAACAAGTAATGGAGAATATCCTGAGGGGATTGCAATGCGTAGCGGTTTATTTAGATGGTGTGCTGGTCACGGGAGCGGCCGAACAAGAGCATCTGGAAAGCTTTGAGGCAATACTGAAATATTTCTCTGAGTCTGGTGTCTACTTGCAGCGGGTGGAATGTGTCCTTCATGCAAGGGAGGTCATCTACCTCGGTTACCAGTGGACCACGAAGGCTTACACCCCACTGCGGACAAGGTGCGCGTCATTCAGCAAGCCGCCACCCCAATGGAAGCCCCAGAACTTTGTTCATTTTTAGGGCACGTTATCTATTATGGCAAGTTCATCCCGAACCTTGTGGCCATTTTGGCCATTTTGGCTCCCTTATATCTCCTTTTGAAGGATAATCGAGTGTGGGCTTGGAGGAAGCTGCAGGAAACAGTTATCGTTTTACGGGTTACTGACCCACTATGATCCTGCCAAACCCTTACTCGTCATGTGCGACATACTGCCTTATTGTACTGGGGCCGTCCTGTCACACCGGATGGAGAACAGCGATGAACGGCCAATTGTTTTCGGCGCTGGCTGCGGCAGAACGGAAATATGCACAGATCGAAAAGGAAGGTCTGGTGGTAGTATGCGTGTTGAATAAATTTCATCAGTAGGTTCACAGCCGCCATTTCAGCATTGTTATGGACCATAAGCCTTTATTCGGTCTTTTCAAGGCGGGCAAGGCAATCCCGCCCATTGCCTCTGCAAGGAATCAGCGCTGGCCCTGCAGTTGGCCACCTATGAATATTCGTTTGCACATTGGCCGGGGACCCAGATAGTGAACGCTAATGCACTTAGCCGTTTGCCTTTACCAACTAGCCCCACATCGCCAGCAACCCCCCCCCATCCCCCCCCCCCCCCCACCCAACCCCTCACCACCAGGGCAGACAAAGTGGTCACCACTCTAAGCTTCATGGACTCTTTGCCTGTCATAGCGTCTTGAATCCATGAATGGGCCCAGACAGACCCGATTCTTGCAAAGGTTCAACACGTCGTGCTATATGGAGGTCAGCATCGACAGCTACTAGGCGAGTGAAGGGCACTTCCAGCAAAACTGTCAGGATGTAGTGTGGAGAATGTTGTACTGCTACAGGGTACATGCATTGTCATTTCAGAAAAGGTCAGGAGTTGATATTGAAGGACCTCCACAATGGACATCCAGGGGTATCCCAAATGAATGTCCAAATGGTGGCCAGGCCTGGATGCGGACATTGAGAAGACGCCCCAGCAGTGCTCCGCCTGTCAGGAGCACCAGAAACTCCCACCGGCTGTGCCCCTTCAACCTTGGAAATGGCCAGGATGGCCATGGGCAGGATTGGACGCCGATTTTGCCAGTCCATTTCAGGGTTCAATGTTCCTCCTATTAATTGATGCCCATTCAAAATGGCTGGAGGTCCATAGGATGGCGGCGACCACTTCCTGGGTGACCATCGAGAAGTTGTGATTGCCAATTTGCATGCATGGCATCCCTGAAGTGCTTGTTACAGACAACGGGATTCCTTTCACGAGTGAGAGGTTCTTGGGGGTTTTTGTAGGCGAATGTGGTGGGGCACATTCGCACTGCCCCATACCATCTGGCTTCTAATGCTTTCGCCGAGCGGGCAGTACAGACATTCAGAAGAGGCTTCAAGAAGCAGTCTTCTGGTTCGATTGCCACAAGGCTGAGTTGTTTCTTATTTTCCTACAGAATCACCCCACATGCAGTGGCTGGAATAGCCCTGCTGATGGGGCGTAGGCTTCGAACCTGTCTTAGTATGATTTCCCTGACATAGGTGCGAAAGTGCGCCATAACCAGGAGCTGCAAGGGCGTTGCCCCATTCGACGTCGACCACCCAACCACTTTGTACCAGGTGACACAGTGTATATTCAAAACTTTGTAGATGCCGTCCAATGGATCTCAGGGACAATCTTCCACCAGACAGGGCCAATTTCCCATCAATTACAAGTCCAAGGTTGGATCATGTGAAAGCATCTTGATCATTTTCGGTCCAGGCAAAGTTTCCTTGTGAGCATGCAGTTCGCATCCAGCCGACTCTGACACCGCAGCAACCCGTAACGGGGAACCAAGGGGGTCAAGATGCCAAGATGACTGAGGTCATGGACACCGATTCAGAAATGGAAACGCAAACAACGGAAATCTTCAATGGGGTCTCATCAGTACAGCAGCCACCGCCAGGGAGGGACCGGTATGGCGCCAAGGTCGCCTTCCAGGTTCATGCCGCCCGACCTCGGGTCCACAAGGTTCAACCAGCACAGAGTGTCCGACACCCTCCTTCCCCACATACTTCGGAGGATTCATCGGACTTTGGAGGGGGAGGGATCTATAACCCACAAGAATCTTACGGGTGGAATAATTAACTTCCCATTGAACCTTGCAGAATACGAACTCCCCGTTAAGGGAACGGGAACCTCTAAACAGTGTATAATTGTATGATATATAAAGATGGCCAGATAGGCACTGGCAAGGCAGACCCAGTTGGGTTCTACTGTGTGATGTATGAAATTGTAAGAAGTCTTACAACACCAAGTTGAAGTGCAACAAGTTTGTTTCGAATCACTAGCTTTCGGAGCGCAGCTCCTTCATTCACCTGATGAAGGAGCTGCGCTTCGAAAGCTAGTGATTCGAAACAAACTTGTGGGACTTTAACCTTGTGTTGTAAGACTGCTTACTGTGCCCACCCCAGTCCAACGCCGGTATCCTCACATCATGTATAAAATAGTTATTGTAAATAAACTAAGTTTCTTCGAACTATTCGGTGTGGACTCCTTCCAGGCCTTTTAAATGAGGCCTCTGCCCTGAGAGGCACAGCGTGTCAGGGAAGGTGCCAAAGACAACGGTGCATGTGTCATTTGTTGGGGTGAACTCTGCTATTCCCCTGCTTCTAATGAGCGCACTGAGGAGTGCCAGCACCTGGTGTGCCACTGATTGAGCTTGGTCCCGCCCATCCCGTTGATGGGTCAGCTGGGATCTGAGGTTTCCAGAGGGGCAGCCTGGGTGGGTTCCACGGGACCAGAGGCTCTGTGAACATTTGCAGGACAGAGTGAGTAGTCAGCAGAGTGACTGCAGCAATGGAGGCCTGAGCCAGGCCACCTCGATCCCCAGGAAGACACCCTGAATCCACGGATGTGTCACCAAGTCACTCCCCGCTATCTCTCCTGGCCCTGGCAGCCATACCCCAGCAAGCACTACAATTTTGAAGACATCTTAAAACTCAGCAGCCTTGTCAGGTGCCCAGGCCCCGTTTATAAATATTTGCACTAATTTACGCCCGTGTGACTTCCACCTGTGCATGGTGGAGCATAGCGGAAAGGCGGACCATACTGTGTTCAGCCTGTTAATCACAATTAACTGCATGCAAATGCTGGTTTTGCATGCCCCTGCCGGTGTGGAGTGCAAACCTAGTTATTGCCGCCAGGGAGGGACCGGAGCATGGCACCAGAATCGGCGCCGTGCGCAAACCTCAATTTTCGCAAGGTGCCCAATTCGCCGCCAGTTCACGATTTGCCTTCCTGGCATTGCGAGACAGAGAATCAGCGTTCAGTCTTCCCACTGAAACTGATAGCATGCGATTCACATTCCTGTTGGGGGTGCTATTAGTTCCGCGATTCAGGACATGCAAACATGCCAGCTCTCTACCCGCGTGAATTGAAAGCAATTCCCAACTCACCAGACAGTGTAACTGCTGGGGCCCAAATTAGCGCAAAAGAGGCTAAGAAGCTGGAGCTGCTTATAAATGCTCCATCATCACACACTCATTGCAGCCAATGAGATCGCTCAGGGAAGACCTGCCACCCCCCCGCGATTTCAGAAATCAGAAGTGGACCCACTGCTCGATGCCAATGAGGAGCGGAGGGACGCCCTCTTCCCCAGTGTGGGCCGCAGATTTATGCCTGCCCTCCTGAACAGAACCTGGGACGAGGTGGCAGAGGCAGTCAGTGCTGCCAGTCTCACTAGGAGGAGACAGCTCATGACCCAGAGGGGTGGTTGTCACTGGTGGGGCCTCTGTTTTGAGAGGGGCACTGGGACAGGCAGGGATCCAAAGTCCATTATTGGGAGGAGCTCTGCTAATCTCCTGCTTCTTCTGCATTTGGGCTGCGCTTCTGTGGCGTGCCAACACCTGGTGGCCCATGGCCACGCAATCCCCTTGATGATACAGCTGGGGTATGAGGATTCCCAGAGAGACAACCTGGGTGGGCTCCCACATTACCAGAGGCTCTCTGAACATTTACAGGACACAGTGAGCAGTCAGCAGTATGAACAGCCAGGAGCCTGCAAGTAGCACCACAGGGGTGCATTTAAATCACATACTACAGCAATGGTGGTCTGAGCCAGGCCATCCTGATCCCGAGGGGGGCACCCCGAGTGCACGGACAAGGCACCAAGTCTTTCCCCCCTAATTCCCCTGGCCCAGGCAGCAACCCCCCCAGCAAGTGTGACAGTTTTTGAGAGTTTTGGTCCCTCTTCCTCCCTCTCAGCAGTCATGGCGTCCAGACCCCGCTTGTAAATATTTGCACTAATTCGCACCCACATGACTTCCACCTGAGAGGGTGGAGCATTGCGGAGGGGGGAGCACGAAGTGTGCAACCCGCTAATGAGATTCGAATCCATGCAAATTATGGTTTTGCATCTGCCCACCAGCGTGGGTCTCAAACTTTGCTAATGCCACCAGTAAGGGGCCGGAGTATGGCGACAGGATAGTTGCTGGGTGCAAATCATGATTTTTCACTGGCGTGCTATTCTCTGCCACATCGCAATTCTCGCTGTCGGCGGTGGGAGGCGGAGAATTCAGCCTACAGTGTTCAAGCAACATTTTTCCAGGACATTAACCACGCTTTTACACAAATGCATATCAATGAAGCAACATTGCTGAAATCAAATCTGGTTTAGTGTTTGGGGTTTTTATTCATACAGATGCGAACATTTTAATGTTAATGGTTGGATGAAGTCCATGACTGAGCTGAAAGTACTTTGTGGAGAAAATCGAAACATAGAACCATGGAACATTTGCAACACCGAAGAAGACAGCAATATATCTGTGCTGGCCTAAAAAACGAGTTCTCCAAACTAATTCCATTCTCCAGCTCTTTGTATTTCTGTGTGTTGCACCATTTCAAGTGAATTTCCCAAGCATTTTTAAAACTACGCCTCTGCCAGCCTTTCAGGCATTGGGTTCCATACCCTCCCATCCTCGAGGTGAAAAATATTCTTCTAAACCAGAATCACAGAATTGTTACAGTGCAGAAGCAGAAGGAGGCCATTCAGCCCATTGAGGCTGCACCGACTCTCCAAATAGACATCCTCTGTAATCCTTCGACTAATTATTTTAAATCAATCCTCGGTTATTAACTTCTCCACTGAGGGAAATACGTTACTCCTACCAATTTATGTAAGCCCCCCATAATTTTACACACTTCACGTAAATCTCCCTGTGTCTCCTCTGTTCCAAGAAAACATCTGCAGCATATCCAATTTTTCCATAGAGCTAAAATTACAAGACTGGTGGAAGTGCTGGCTGGCCGCCATATTGGCTGTCAGTAGTAACTCAGTTGATAGCACTTTTGCCACTGAATTGTAAGGTTCTGGGTTCAAGTCCACTCATCAGCAAAATTAAAGCTGATGCTCCTATGCAGAACTGAGGGAGCACTGCACTGTCGAAGGTTCAATCTTTTGGATGAAACATTAAAACGATGCCCCATCTGCCTGCTTGGAGCACTGGTTTGAAGTAGAGCAGCGGAGTTATCCCTGGCCAGTATTTTCCCGCTATTAACATCACAAGAAACAGATGATCTGGTCCTTATCAAATTGCTCTTTGTGTGAGTGTCAATTTGCTGCATTTCCTGGTATTACATCGGTGACTACCCTTCAGAAAGCACTTTGTTAGCTGTAAAGCACTTTGAGACATCTGGTGGTGGTGAAAAGTGCTACATGAAAGCAAGCCTGCCTTTTTTACTTCTTCCTTTGACATTTGTCTGGATTATCTGGTAGACTTCCATCCCGTGGGCCCAAAATCCCTACTGAAACAATCAGGCAGCTCATTAGGAAATAATGTAGTTTGGACCCACTATCATTTTAACTGCAGCCATCCTGACTGTAGCCTGTTCCTACTCACAGTGATACAAGTTGGTAGACGGCCATTTCCGGATAAAATTAAAAAGATTCTCAGTAGAAAAACTGGGCGACGTTTTGGCAGACATTTTATCCTGTGCGCATGAGTCCTGTTGCTTTAAAATTTGCTTGTTTGCATTCTCAATGCTAGTATTAATCTTTTTTACTTCCAGGGCAAGCATGACTCGGCAAGACGCAGAACAACAATTCCTCAGATCCGATATAGCATTGTCACATTTGTGTAATTGCTTCAGCAATACACACCAGTATTCTTCTGGCCCCTTTGCATTCAGAATGAACACACCATGAATACTGCCATAATATTCAGTTAGCGGTAACCTTTGTGGTGGTGCATCTCATTATTGTGGTGCAGTTCATCCTCGTGTGTGGAATCAATTGCATATATTGTGGGAAAGTCCACTATCCTGGCAAAGCATGCTCCTTTCTCTTCAAAGCAAAGACAATGACATCCTCTCTCATTGCATAAAGACACTTTGACACTTCACCAATGCAGCACAGGACAATGAATTTGGAGATATTGGATATGTCACCTGTTCCCACCTGGAAAAGTCCTAACACAAATAAATTCAGGATCAAGGTCACCTTGCCAGTCGATAGTGGTGCTCTCCTCATCCTGCTTTGAGGCAACAGATCTGGTTCCAAGATATGCCAAATTTCTGTGAGTATTTCTGTCATGAACCACAGAAGCCGAAAACACTGCTCTTGGCAGGGATGGAAGTAAGGAAAATGCTGCTGGAAGACCCCAGCTGGATAAGGCCTCCTGATTAGAGCCCCTTTTTCCACCAATCGACTCCTCTCCTCTCTTTGTGACGCCCTTCATCGTTGTTGCCTCTGCACCATCTTGCTTTTATGCTGCAGCCAAAGCTGGACTGTTGCCATGGCACCCGTGACTGCCAGCAACTGGTGTGCTCAGAAACCTTGCCATCACAACTGCTTTCCCCACATACAGCACCATTCACTGCAGGTTCCACCATCTACAAGCAACTCCTCTGTCTAGGACTTCCACAGAAACAAACAGAGTAAGTAGAAAGTGGTCAGAAACTAATCTGCAAATTGCTTCTTTTATTCTTTCATGTAACATTGGTGTCGCTGGCATGGACAGCATTTGTTGCCCATCCCTAATTGACGTTGAACTGAATGGCTTGCTAGGCCATTTCAGAGTCAACCACAAGTTACATGTAGCCAGATTAGATAAGGATGACACATTTCCTTTCCCTAAAGGGGTATTAATGAACCAGATGGGGTATTGCAGCAATAGCTTTAGTGGGCACCATTACTGCTTCCAATTTCAGATTTATTAATTGAATTTAAATCCCACCAAGCTGCCAAGATTTGAACCCCAGAGTATTATACTAATAATCTTTATTGCCACAAGTAGGCTCACATTTGTGGTGTTGGGTGCTCTGATGCACAGATGAACCAACACAGTTGTATTTGGTACAACTCTATTTTATTTCAACTTCTATATACAATTTGGTCTGGATACTCTGCACGTTGTGTCTCCCTGAGTGTGTAGTGTAACAGGTCTGTCCTTGTCCTGGTCTCCAGCTAATACTGGCCACCAGGTGTCGTGTTTGTCCTTTTATACTGTCCCTGTCCTTGTCTGTGATTGGTTGTGGTGTTGTGTGTTCTGATTTGTCTGTTGGTGTGTCTATCATGATGTGTGTGTTTGAATATCATGACATCCCCCCTTTTTACAAAGATATGTGCCTACTTGGTTATAAATATAATCGTGTCGTGTGTGCATCGAAGTGTGTGTGTGTGTGTGTTATTTACAGCATGTGCATACGACGTAATTATATACATGGGCCGATGTCGGGTGCGTCATGCTAATGAGGTTGTACTGTAACAAAACATGAATGCAAAAAAAAACTTTGACTAGTGGTCCAGTCAAACGATATCTGGAACGATGAAACAACAACAGGTTATAATACAGCAGTGTTTAACGTTGAAACGTATGAACAGTGTAGTGTTATAAGTCCAGTCTAATAGGTGTGCGACGACTTCGGGTTGACCGGTTCAAGGGTGGGTCAAGAACCACCGGCTGATGTGCAAGCCTGGCCACGGGTGGCGATGGAAGGGGCATGATCCGTGGCAGCTCCACACAGTCATCCTTCGGAACCAGTGGAGGATCCGGCGTGTGTGTACGGTTCAGTTGCGAGCGTGGAAGGCGGCGCAAGGCTCGCCGATTGCGCCTACGCACCAATTCTTCCGCCATGCATACCAGGAACGAGGTGGAGTCTTTTTTCTTTTTATGTTTGTGGTTGTGCCGCTGGACGGCATCTTGTTGCCGATGGGTCGTTGCCATTGAAGAGGCACCATTACTAATATCATGCAAGGCGATGAATGTGCCAGATGTTGAAGTCGGCCGAGACCGTGCACGCTGGTTCCGGCCACATGCTGTGCTGGAAGGGCGACTCCGCAGAGAAACGTCGAAGCATGTCGCCTTGGAGAGAGAATTGCTGCTCGCATCAACGTCTGGCGATGGCGCAAATTGGTGTATCCGTCTTGGACCGCCGGTGCTGGTCGCCACTGCCGACCCAGTGTGACTGCCACGCGATCCATTCCCTGTCGCCGTGGCATCCGCCGTCACCCTGAGCGTGCCATCACCGAGGCCGCGACACTGCCCGTCCGGAGCAAAGTCTGGTGTACGCGAATCAGAGTCGGCGCTTGGTTTTCCCCCATCTGGAGTCCCAACAGGTTCACTAGAGGCAGCCGAGATTCCCTGAAGCTGCACTTCTGGAGTCGGAACATGCAGGAATGCACCGACCAGTGGAGAGGCTCGAGCCATTGAGGGTGGAAGCGGTGCGGCGCCACCGCAGTCGTCAGTGGTCCCACCGTGATCGTCGAGTGCCTCTGTACGCACTAGGCGAGGTCTGTCACCTTGCACCTTTTGCATGAGAAGTGGGATGCTGTCGTCACTCGTCTCAAATCCCGTGGATAGATCCTCATTAATAGCTTGCTGTTCACTAGGGTTGGGTAAATTGTCAGAGTTTTCATCTGGTGGTGCAAACCATGTCGGTGGACTGTCATTGTCTTGCCGTTGTCCTTCATTTGGGCTTTTCTTCTTTGGAATTTTAAATCTTCCCCCAGACATTGCAGAACCTTGTTTATTACCCTCAAATTCTCCCATATGTATGGCCTCGAATGTAGGATCCAATGTTTCTTTCGACATTGTACTATTTTCCAAAGAACATTCCGTTTCAATTTTCTTCTCAGTTACCTCATATGTATCTTTGTCTAATGTACATACCTTCATAGTCTCTGGGTCTGATTTTGCTGGGACTGGCATGGTCACAGTCTCTCTTTTACTGTTCTCAATTGCCCACATTATACTCCCCAGACATAACTGCTTAATCTCTGGGGTTAGTGTGGTACAATGGATAATCGGGTCGACCTTATCTGCATCTTCACCATTAGTGGAAAGCACACTTGGTTCACTTGAAACTGCTGCGGGTTTCAAGTTCTTTATCTGGCTACTCGATGTCGGTGTCCTCAGGATTCTTGTTCCAATGTTCTGCTCATTTATCAGTGGAGTGTGTATAGGTTCAATGCAATTAATGTTCCCCTCAAGGTTTGAAGAGTCATTACTGACTAACTGCTGGTCTCCGAAGTTGGGACTTCGCGGTGTTGTGTTGAAGGGAGACATTTGTCCCTGCTGTAGGTATGATTCAGGTTGTGTTATTTCCATTAACTGAGGATCAATGTCTTGTCCATTTTTTTTTTTCGTACTAAAACTCTGGCAATTCTCAGTCTGCTCCTTGCAAGTTAAACATACAAGTAATTTCTTTAGCAAATCCTCAGCATCCTTCTGTGACCGTGCAGCATTATTAATCTCTGTTCGGCTATAATGATCCTGAAGGTCAGCGCATAAACCTTTTTCCTTCGGGCTTGGAGGAGGCGATTCCTTTGGCTTGTCTTCAGTTGGGCTTGAACAATCATCAGCGCTGTGCCCTTCATTGTAGCATGAGAGACCGTCATGGTCATGCTGCTGTGCAGTGGAGCATGGTAGGCTGTTATAGCACTCTTGCTGTTCACGTGAGCATGGCAGACTTGCATCGTCTGCCGCTGGTTGGTCAGGAGAGGTTGCTAGACCCTCATGGTCTTGTTCCTGCAAGGACTGCGCATCGGAGTCAAGCGTTTCTTCTATCGTGGAGGCTGTCCACGAGCTCTCTGTGGAGGCTTGTGACACTGGAGTCACTTCTTGTTCATGCAAGGACTGCGCTCTGGAGTCTTGCATGACTTCTTTCATAGAGTCGGGAACGCTGAGCGGGACGTGGACCACGCTCTGTGTGGCAGCAGGCCGCTCTCTGTGGGCTTGCACCGCTCCCTGTCTGTTAATTTCAGGCTGCGGCATCATCCGGCACTGATAAGTTGGGACATCATATCTGCTGGGTTGAAGATCTTCAAATCCGAAAAATGAATCCGCATCTGCGTCGGATTCAATGTGGGGGTCGCCAATGTGCAACACGAAAGGTTCGTCCGAGTCATAGTCGTATAGGACCACGGAGCTATCATTGGGCACGCGAGGTCCAGAAAAAATGTAAAGATCGGTATTGAAGTATTCGAGGTCGGAATCATCGGCTTGTGCGTAGGTAACTGCTTGTTGCAGGGTTCTTCGGAGGTCAAATTCATCTCCTGGGTCAATTTGCGGCAATGTGCTGTAATTTCAGGTGAGGGAAGGTTGTTTTACAGCTTTAACAGATTTTTGTTTTTTTGATTTGGGACGTTTCGCTTTTAAATTGGATTTGGGACGTTTCCCCTTTAAATTGGTGCGGTCTGGGGCCTCTGACATCCTGACGCTCGGTATGTGTAGAGGGTTCCGTCTTTGCTACTCCACTACTGGGCCGATATCTGGGGTTTGAGTATCTGTGTGTGTCTCTCTCCAGCTGGCACTGAAATTTCAGAGGCCAGGGGATGCCGCACTGGGACACCTCCACGGAAGAGAGCACTGAATCAAGCCTGCCGTTTATCCCTAACCGGAAGCCTGAGCCTTATATCACACAGATATCCAGACCCCCACCAATGCCCAGGTGATTCTCTCTCTTGCCGGTGGTGCAACACCCACCCGGTTCCTACTTCGCTGGAGTAGCTTTCCCAAGAGAGAGAATAGGACACTGCTGTTTATTACCTAACCAGCAGCCTGTCCTGAGTGAACGGGTTTGAATCGTTCAAGATGACCCTAGATTCTCGGCCCCGGAATTAAGGTGAGGAATATCTTAACAATGACTTGGTCAGAGATCGCTGGTGAGAGATTGAAGAATTGAAACGACTCCAATTATCAGCAAATCGAGGTTTATTGCAAAACCCAGGTCAAAATCATCAAACAGAAGAAATTATAATAAAATCTTAAACTCTAACACAAACTAAGTCTATTCAGGAAGTACTATAACGGACACAACGTAAAATCTTATTGTTACACAGTTTTAGCAATGGCACAAAACACAAATCAAGTCCCCTTCCCCAAAGCCTCAACCACTATCAAAGTCAAGGGAGTTTCGCAAGCTGCTGCAGGGTACTTACGGTCACAGGCTGCGAGAGGTCAAGTCGAAGGTGGAGAGGTCAAGCCAAGAGACCCTCAATCGAAACACAGCCCCTTTTATATCCATTTTACCTGGCTTTTTCCTGTGTTCGGCCAGCCCCTTTTGCATTGAATCCATAAGGTTTAAAGTTCCCGCTGGTCCTGCCCCCTTTGAGCCGGTCAGACCTGTCAAGATGGGAGTATCTCCCCTAGGTCCGCCTCCAGTCTGCTTTTTGAGATAACGAGGTTGAGCTCCCTTGTGAAGATTTTCAAAGTCTTCCATCTGCTCCAGAGATCGCTGCTATGTTGATGGAGTGTTGATTGGATTCTGCTCTGGTGGAGGCAAAGTAATTTACATCTGCATGGGGCTATGACCATCCCATTGTCCTGCTTGCAGGCAGGCCCCTTGTGTATTCCCGTGCCCCTATGTCTGTGTTTTAATCTTATCTAGTTGTCTGGCTCCTTCTTCCTTGTAGCTCCTGGGGGGGGGTTGTAAATACCTATGCCCCATCTCAGCTCAGCGGACCAAGCCTGCTGGGAAATTTGGTTACGTTCCTTTGGCTGAAAAGTGTCCAGTTTACAGTCTCTGGGTTTTATTCTTGGGCAGTCCAAAAAGGGCCGAATTGCCCGAAAACCTTACAGTATGTAGCACGTAGGAAGCGACTGCGCATGCGCAGCGTCTCGCGCATGCGCAAACAAAACTTCCGGTTCTGCGCACTGCTCGCGCAACTGTGCTAGCGTGATACCTTTAGCAAGATGGCCGCCGACCTCGACCCAACTCTCTCTCAGGCCCGGGATTTCGGCCTCTGGGAGTTCGGCCTCCGGGATCCCCGCCACGAGGTGAGTACTGCCGCTTTTCTTACCTTTACTTGCCGATTGGAGTGCGTTTTCCTCACAGCACTTGGCGAATTTGTCCAGGACTGCCTGGTAATCGTACCTTTGTTGCCTCCTGAAGAACCTGAACCTTGTGAAGATTTCGTTTGCTCTTGCACCGGCGATGGTGAGGAGAAATTCAATTTTTTCATTATCATCCAGGTCTTTGAGTTCAGCTGCCACCAGGAACAATTCAAACGCTTGCCGGAATCGCCGCCAGTTTTCGCGGAGATCGCCGTGGCACTGGAACGGCTGCGGAACCGGGAGCCAATACATCTTGCCTGGGTACTGCTGGTTGTCTCTGTACACTGAGGTATGCCGGCAGGTATCGATCCACTCCTGTACCATGTGGTGTTGGGTGCTCTGATGCACAGATGAACCAACGCAGTTGTATTTGGTACAACTCTATTTTATTTCTACTTCTATATACAATTTGGTCTGGATACTCTGCACGTTGTGTCTCCCTGAGTGTGTAGTGTAACAGGTCTGTCCTTGTCCTGGTCTCCAGCTAATACTGGCCACCAGTTGTCGTGTTTGTCCTTTTATACTGTCCCTGTCCTTGTCTGTGATTGGTTGTGGTGTTGTGTGTTCTGATTTGTCTGTTGGTGTGTCTATCATGATGTGTGTGTTTGAATATCATGACAATATTAACACTGCAATGAAGTTACTGTGAAAATCCCCTAGTCGCCACATTCCTGCGCCTGTTCGGGTACACAGAGGGAGAATTCAGAATGTCCAAATTACCTAACAGCACGTCTTTCGGGACTTGTGGGAGGAAACTGGAGCACCCGGAGGAAACCGATGTAGGCAAGGGGAGAACGTGCAGACTCCACACAGACGGTGCCCCAAGCCGGGAATCGAATCTGGGTTCCTGGAGCTGTGAAGCAGCAGTGCAAACCATTTTGCTACCTGTGGTGAATGTATTATATCAATAATCCACCATTGTATCTGTGCTATACTGTTGCCCTTGTAAATGTATCTGTGCTATGCTGTTGCCCTTGTGGGCTCCACCTATGGGCCATTGTATGGCATTATCCATAAGGGAACATGTTTGGGCCAATATGGACTACGCCCATGGCTCCTCTGCTTGAAGGGAGGTATAAAGAGCAGTCGACCTGTAGGTGGTTCTCAGTGTTAGATCAGTCACAGGCAGGCACTGTTCTAGTTGATTAAAGCCACAGTTTATTTCTACTCGTGTCTTGAGGGACTTGATGATCGCATCAATTTAATCAACTACAACGCAACTATGGAATCGGCCCTCAAACCTGACCGATTGGAACTCGATTCGCAGGCCGCGGAGGCAAAATAATTTTTTTCACACTGGCTCCGCTGTTTCAAGGCCTAACTCGCCGCCTCCTCCACGCCTTCCGTCACCGACGAACAGAAGTTGAGCCTCCTCCACGCATGGGTGAGCTATCGGATTTCTGTTCAACTGGACGAGGCCTCCTCCTACGCAGATGCCTTCGCGATGCTCGAACGCTTCTATGTACGGCCCATGAACGAGGTACACATGTGACACATCCTCACCACTTGCCGCCAGCGTCCCGGGGAATCGCTAGAAAACTACCTATGCAACCTCAAAGTCCTCGCACACAGCTACAACTACCAGGCCGATATGGCCACTCAACATATGGAACTCGCCGTCCAAGACGTCTACGTGGTGGGAGTCCGGTCCAACTACATGAGACAGCGCCTACTCGAAAAAGGGGCCCTGGACCTGGATCAGACGGTAAAATTAGCCTCCTCTCTGGAAGTAGTGTTCCAGAGCCTTAACGCATTCCCGGCTGACCATGCGACCCCCTTATGGATCCCCGACCAAAGACTACCCCAGGTCTGTGCCGCACAGCCGCCTGCCCACCATGGGGAGCTACCCTGCTACTTCTGCGGCCAGTCCCAACACCCCCGACAGCACTGCCCGGCCCGTAACGCGAACTGCAGCAGTTGCGGGAGAAAAAGACATTTCGCCAAAGTTTGCCTGGTCAGGTCCAAGAACTCTAAACCTCAGGCCCGATCCTCAGACTCACAGGCCCGCAGACCCCGTAGTGTGGCAGCGTGTCTGCCGACTCCGCCCCCAGTAGGCGCGTCATCAGCCTCGTGCTATCCGTGGGGGCAGCCATCTTCAAGCCCACACAGCACGTGCGACTCACGGGGGCCGCCATCTTGGCCATCCTCCCCCACGCGGCAGGCCACGTGCGATCCATGGGTGCCGTCATCTTGGACGCCATCTTCCTCACCACCTGACACGCTCGATCAACGGGGGCCGCCACCTTGGCCGCCATCTGCTACGCCACTCGACATGTGCGATCAACAAGGCCAGCCATCGGGGAACCGCCCCAGCTCCTCCCACCACGCTGGCTACCCGCAACTCAGCACGGCAACCCTGGACCAATCGCGACCCAAGCACCTCCGGAGTTCCATGATGACCGTCCGGGTAAATGGGCACGAAACACCTTGCCTCTTCGACTCCGGGAGCACAGAGAGCTTCATTCACCCGGACATGGTAAGACGCTGCTCGCTCCCAATTTTCCCGGCACATCTCCCTCGCCTCAGGGTCGCACTCGATGCAAATCCGAGGGTGCACTACCGCAACCCTAGCAATACAGGGCGCCGAGTACGCCAATTTTAAATTATATGTGCTCCCAGACCTCTGCGCTCCTCTCCTATTGGGACGAGATTTCCAAAGCAACCTCAGGAGCCTAACCCTGAAATTCGGTGGGCCCCTACCCCCACTCACCGTATGTAGCCTCGCGACCCTAAAGGTTGACCCTGCCCCACTCTTCGCAAACCTGACCGCCGACTGCAAACCAATCGCCACCAGACAGGACTTTTTTCAGGTCCGCGGTCCAGAGACTCTTGCGGGAGGGAGTCATCGAGGCCAGCAATAGCCCCTGGAGAGCTCAGGTGGTGGTTGTCAAGATCGGGGAAAAGAACCGGATGGTTGTAAATTACAGCCAAACTATAAACCGGTACACGCACCTCGATGCGTACCCCCTTCCCCGGATTGCAGACATGGTTAACCTGATCGCGCACTACCGGGTGTTCTCCACAGTGGATCTGAAGTCTACGTACCACCAGTTCCCAATCCGCCCGGGGGACCGCCACTACACGGCTTTTGAGGCAGACGGCCGCCTTTTCCACTTCCTCCGGGTCCCCTTTGGAGTCACGAATGGGGTCTCGGTGTTCCAAAGAACGATGGACCGAATGGTGGACCAGTACGGGCTGTGGGCCACATTTCCGTACTTGGCCAATGCCACCATCTGCAGCCATGATCAGCAGGACCACGATGCCAACCTCCACAGATTTCTCCGAACCGCCCAAACCTTTAACCTCACGTACAACAAGGAAAAATGCGTTTTCCGCACGACCAGACTAGCCATCCTCGGCTACGTCATGGAAAACGGGGTGCCTACTGGGGGCGGAGTCGGCAGACACTCGACCGTGACCGTATGCGCCCCCTCCTGCAACTCCCCCTTCCCCATTGCCCCAAGGCCCTGAAGAGGTGCCTCGGGTTCTTTTCATATTATGCCCAGTGGGTCCCCAACTAAGTGGACAAAGCCCACCTACTAATCAAGGCCACCATCTTCCCACTGAGGCTCGCCAGGCCTTCAGCTGCATCAAGGCGGACATCGCCAAAGCCACGATGCGCACGGGTACGTCCCCTTCCAGGTGGAGAGCGACGCATCGGAGGTCGACTCAATCAAGCAGGCAGACCGGTAGCGTTTTTTTCGCGCACCCTCACCACCTCTGAAATTCGGCACTCCTCAGTCGAAAAGGAGGCTCAAGCCATTGTGGAAGCCGTACAGGCACTGGAGGCACTACCTTGCTGGTAGGAAGTTTACCCTCGTCACTGACCAACGATCGGTAACCTTCATGTTCGATAATATGCAGCGGGGCAAAATCAAGAATGATAAGATCTTCAGGTGGAGGATCGAACTCTCCACCTATAATTACGATATAGTATATCGTCCTGGGAAGCTCAACGAGTCCCCAGATGCCCTGTCCCGCGGCACATGCGCCAGCGCGCAAAATGACCTCACTACGGGCTATCCACTATGATTTCTGCCACCCGGGGGTCACCCGGTTTATCCACTACATCAAGGCCCGCAACCTGCTCTACTCCACTGAGGAGGTCAGAGCTATGACCAGGGACTGCCAGATCTGTGCGGAGTGTAAACCGCACTTCTATCGACCAGATAAGGCTCACCTGGTGAAGGCTTCCCGGCCCTTTGAGCGCCTCAGTATCGATTTCAAAGGACCCCTCCCCTCCAATAACCACAATACATATTACCTCAACATTATTGATGAGTTCTCCCGCTTCCCCTTTGCAATCCCTTGCCCCGACATGACCACATCCACCGTCATTAAAGCCCTACATAGTGACTTCACCCTGTTTGGTTTCCCCAATTATGTCCACAGTGACCGGGGCTCATCGTTCATGAGTGACAAACTGCGTCAAAACCTGCTCAGTAAGGGCATCGCCTCGAGCAGGACTACCAGTTATAACCCATGGGGAAACGGGCAGGTGGAGAGGGAGAACGCGATGGACTGGAAGACCGTCCTACTGACCCTGCGGTCCAGGAATCTCCCAGCTTCCGACTGGCAGGAGGTCCTCCCCGATGCGCTTCACTCTATTAGGTCCCTACTTTGCACGGCCACAAATGAGACCCCTCATGACCGCCTATTCGTTTTCCCCAGGAGATCCACCTCAGGGGCCTCGCTTCCGTACTGGCTGAAGAACCGGGGCCCATCCTACTCAGAAAACATGTCAGGAGCCGTAAGTCCGACCCTCTGGTAGAGAGGGTCCAGCTCCTACACTCCAAACCCCAGTACGCATATATTGAACACCCCGATGGCCGACAGGATAGGGTCTCCCTCCGGGACCTGGCACCCGCCGGTTCCACCACCACCACGGCCACTCCACCCTATCCCGCCCAACCTACCATGACTAGCGGCCCCGCCCCTATATGGCTCCCGCGCGCTCCCTCCCACCCACCATCCCCCCTTCACCGATCCACAGGAATGAAACTCCAGAAGAGATGCTCCCGGAGTCCACGTCTGTTCCCGCACCGGCGCCCTCACTACCGATGCCAGCACGGGCGAGTTCGACACCCGGGCCAGCAACAACGGCAGAGCTTCGGCGATCACAGCGCACAATCCGTGTGCCGGACCGGCTGAACTTTTTAAATTAAAAAAATATATATATATTTTATTAAAGTTTTCAAACAAAATTTTTCCATTTTACAAATCAACATAAAAATAGTACAGTAACTGATAAATAACATTATTTAAATAATATAGTGAACTAACAAAGTAACAAAAAATAGTGCTCCCCTTCTCCCCCCCCCCCCGGGCTGCTGCTGCTGACGATCTATTTTCCCTTAGCGTTCCGCGAGATAGTCAAGGAACGGTTGCCGCCGCCTGGAGAACCCCTGAGCCGATCCTCTCAGCGCAAATTTCATTCGTTCTAGTTTTATGAACCCTGCCATATCGTTTATCCAGGCCTCCACGCCGGGGGGTTTCGCTTCCTTCCACATGAGTAAGATCCTTCGCCGGGCTATCAGGGACGCAAAGGCCAAAATATCGGCCTCTTTCGCCTCCTGCACTCCCGGCTCTTCCGCTACCCCAAGTATCGCTAACCCCCAGCCTGGCTTGACCCGGACCTTCACCACCTTTGAGATCACCTTTGCCACTCCCCTCCAGTACTCATCCAGTGCCGGACACGACCAAAACATGTGTGTGTGGTTCGCCGGGCTTCCCAAGCACCTCCCGCACTTGTCCTCCATTCCGAAGAACCTGCTCAGTCTTGCTCCCGTCATAGGTGCTCTGTGTAGAACCTTAAATTGAATCAGGCTAAGCCTGGCACACGAGGACGAGGAGTTTACCCTACTTAGGGCATCAGCCCACAGACCCTCCTCAATCTCCCCTCCCAGCTCTTCTTCCCATTTTCCGTTCAGCTCCTCTACCATCGCCTCCCCGTCGTCTCTCATCTCCTGATATATTTCGGACACTTTGCCCTCCCCGACTCATACTCCGGAAATCACTCTATCTTGGATCCCCTGTGACGGGAGCAGCGGAAATTCCCTCACCAGTTGCCTCATAAACGCCCTCACTTGCATGTATCTGAAATTGTTCCCCGGGGGCAACTCATACTTTTCCTCCAGCGCTCCCATGCTCGCGAACGTCCCGTCTATAAACAAATCTC